>NC_052625.1:117570518-117873549 GCF_016161935.1 Mauremys reevesii | reverse complement strand
GTTGTATAGAAATGCAGTGAAAGCCAGGAACCAACACTTTTGCACCAGTACCAATGTAAAGATCAGGCCACCAGATTTAGCAGAACATCTGGGATGCCAACTCCTTTCAGTGAGAGCCAAAATGCTGTCCCATTGACTGAATCAAAAGCTGCTTTGATGTCAATATATGCCATGTGAAGTGGGCAGTTAAATTCTCAGCAGAGGCGGCTTTAGACATTTTGCCGCCCCCAGCAGGGCAGCATGCCACGGGGGGCACTCTGCCGGTCACCGGTCCCGCGTTTCCAGACCCCAGCACGCCAAGCGCGTGCTTGGGGCAGCATGCCGCGGGGGGCGCTCTGCCGGTTGCTGGGAGGGCGGCAGGCGGCTCCGGTGGATCTCCCGCAGGCATATTTTCCCCCAGTTTGTGGATTGCAAGCAGAGATAAGCATCCCTCTGCAGCCCAGACTTTGGTGCCTATCTCCATGATGGGGTGGGTCTTCGCACACACCCCTCTGATCGGCATCTCCCATTGACTAGCTTAGGTGGCTCCCCGTCTAATGTACTGGTTTTGTGGCGCACAGTCTAAGGTGCTAGTTCTTCCCTTTTAATTGTATAGGGAGTCTAGTTGCCTAGCTCAGACTCTGTAGATCTCAGTGTCGTTTCTGTTATTTTTTTAGGTACCTAAAAGTTAGGCATTCAGTGACATTCATTGCTGCAGCACCCAAGTCTCTTTGTGGATCTGGGGCCTAAGTAATATGACTAACACTGAGGGAGAAAACTGCATGCAGTGGAGCATGGTAGGATTTTTTTCTCCAGCAATGGAGTAAGCTAATTTGAGAACGGCAGCATTTGCTGCATATAATAAGAAATCTAAGTATGGTATAATTAATTGCTGAATTATGTATCTGTGTATTGATTTTCTGGCAGCACCCACAAGATCTTAGTTAGACACTTTTCAGACAGAAAAGAAGGCTCAATCCCTGCCCAAAGGAGTTCATAAAGCAACAATAGACAAATAAACAGATTGAAGCACACTATATATGTACATATACCCACAAGTATACTATCAGAGCTAAATAAATGCAATACATATAAGGCCAAATGCAGTGGTACTCTCTGGCTGCTTTGTCCTGCTCTGGGAATGCAAAACAGCCACATGCCTAGTTTAGCTGACTGGTTATAGCATCCAGAGTATCCTGATAGATCTGGCCTATTAAATAGGACATGTAAATGATTCCCAAACTACTCCTCAAGCTTGTCATTGCCAGTCAGCAAGTTTTCCAATAGGAATCAGTGCAGAGGTGGATCATGAATGGAGTAAGGATATGGGGCCTTTGGGATACACTCAAGAAGTGTATTCTGTGCTGCGATGAATGTAGGAATTTTTGGGAATATATTTAGGAGCCATATGTGTGCCTTAGTTTACCCACCCCTTTGTATTGCTATACACTGAGTATGAAAGGATTGACTTCTCCTAGGGGAGAGGGGAATGAGGCATTGCAAGGTATCATATATTTTATCTGGGTTGATACCAGATATTTTAACAAGAACTGGCTGGAATCAATGTATATGAAAGAAGGGCTCAGAGGAGACAATGAAAGAACCAAGGACTGGGACATAAGTGGTTTCTAACTGGGAAGCCAAAGCAGGCTGAACATGTGAACACAGCATAGCTGGAGCCAGGAGAACAAAGGAATGAGGTTTCCGGTGGCTGTTAAGAACTGGGCTCACATACAGAGAGACACAGAGTCAGGGAGCCAAGATGTGGCCATTTCTGCTACTAATACTGGACTCCCAGTTGAGCTTGGCTTTTCCATACTAATCTAAGAATTTTTGTATGCTATGCTCCTGTTGGCTAATAATACTACCTTGTTTTGAAAAGGCTGCCTGGTGTTGCTGCAGATGCTTGCTGGGTTGCATTGCTCCCTCAGAGGCTGAAACCTCTCTCAGCAGTCTGATCTCAGTGGGAGTCCCTGGTGAGAGCCACAGAGTGACAAAGAAGGGTGCTGGGGCCCAAAGGCACAATCTTGGATGTAGATAGCTTGGGAACTCACCCTTGTATTTTGGGTGGACCCTTGGGTTCTGGCATGCTAATGGGGTTACTCCTGGAAGGTGGTTGAAAGGCTGGGAGCATTACACAGCCCCTATAAATCCATGATACATGCATAGGTAGCACATTATATATTTATGCCACTTATTCAATAGGGAACAGAAACACTGTAAGACTGGATGGCCACAGCATTGGAGACAGCATTTGGCTTGGTTTGCCACTGGGCTTAATTTCTTATTCTATAGCAGGGTCTGGACGTGATTGATTTCTTTCAGCCATGTGCAAATACAATAGGCTTTATCTGTTTTTTGTTTTTCTCTCTAGCTGCATTACCTCACTTGTGGATGCGACTAAGGCTCTTATGTGTCACAGCTTGTACTCTTCCAAAGTCATTTGGAATGTGATGGCTTTCTTGGCTAGTATTGACTGTCTTCAGCAAATATCACTGTATTTAGCCTAAATTTTACTTACTGACAATCATTTGTGAAATAATTTTCAGCATCATGCCTATCCCCATTTTTTCTTTTTCAGGGGAAAAGTTGGACAGTTACTAATGTTATTTCATTTTATAAAGTAACTTCAAAGTGTATCAGTGCTATACAAACCAAATATCAAACCCACAACCCACATTGAACCTATTCTATCTATATGGATTTTTTATACCATGCTTATCACTGTAGTATCTGTGCGTCTTCCAGTAGTGCATTAAGCAACATGACCACACATCTGTCATGCATTTATTCTATGATTCTCTCCCCAGGTGGGAGTGGTGTGTGTAGCGGAGTGTTTTGTTTTGGAATTTTTACACACACACACACACACACACACACACACACACACACACACACACACACACACGTCTTTCTGTTAGAGACGGCCAGGTCAGAGGAATGTGCCTTGCACTTAGAGCAGAATGTGGTGAGGTTTGTGATGGTCCTTACTTCCCAGGGAAGTTTGTTCCACAGTCTTGGACCAGCCTGCAAGAAGCTGTCTTATGCACAGACAAGCTTTACCCTTATGTTAGAGAGGTCCATTGTGCCAGAGGTGTGAAAGTTGTTGACCACAGTCTTCATCCCAGAGCTTTAGTTATTCTTTTAGATACCCTGGGCCCAGCAGCTCTTTGAACATAAGGACTAAGAGCTTGAACTTGATTCAGAATTCTATGGGAAGCCAGTGTAGAGAGCAGAAGACAGGCCTGATGTGTTCACAGTAGCCAGTGTTGCTGAGATATGTTGCAGAGTTCTGTACTAGCTGGAGTTTCCTAAGCACTGAAGTCCTCAGGTATTTTGCATTGCTGTACTCCAGTTGAGAGGACTGGACAACTACCAACTGTGATGGGTTCAGTCACAGAGATCCCCTGGGGACTGTCACCCGATGTGCTGAAATTACCTCTGAGCTCGTTTTCCACTGCCAGCTTGGGACTCCAGAACCCTGCCTTGTTGAACCAGACATGCTAGCCTGGTGCAACACAGACCCAGGGTCTGGGCCACACCCCCAAAGCTTCAGACTTTAATTAAAAATAGCTGGGCAGGTTACCTGTTTCCAGAACCCAGACACCCAGCTCCCAATGGGATTCAAACCCCATATAAATCCATTTTACTCTGTATAAATCTTATACAGGGCAAATTCGTAAATTGTTCACCCTCTATATCACTGATAGAGAGACACCCACAGCTGTTTGCTTTCCCAGGTATTAATCACTTACTCTGGGTTTATCAATAAACAAAAGTGATTTTATTAAGTATGAAAAGTAATATTTAGTTGGTTTCAAGTAATAACAGACAGAACAAAGTAAGTCACAAGTAAATTAAAACAAAACACGCAAGTCTAAGCCTAATACATTAAAAAACTGATTACAGGTAATATCTCACCCTCAAAGATGTTCCAATAAGCTTCTTTCACAGACTAGACTCCTTCCTAGTCTCGGCCCAATCCTTTCCACGGTACAGTTTTTGTGAAATCCAGCAGACATTTCAGGTGGTAAGCAAAGGTTTTCTCATGACTGGCCACCCTTTTGTCCTGCTCCACCCCCTTTTATAGCTTTGGCACAAGGCGGGAATCTTTTGTCTGTGCTTGTCCCCACCCCCACCTCATCAATGGAAAAGTACAAGGATTAAGATGGATTCCAGTATCATGTGACATGGTCACATGTCACTGTAAGACCCCTAGTCTCCATTCTTCCTGGGTTGGCCCACACATACACAGGAAGGCTTGCAGGTAAATAAACCGTTTACAACCAATTGTCCTAGTCAATGGGAGCCATCAAGATTCTCAACCACCATTAATGGCCCACACTTTGCATAATTACAGTAGGACCTCAGAGTTATACTTCATATTTCTAGCTTCAGATACAAGAATGATACATGCATACAAATTGTAAGAATAATTTATAACCTTTGTTATGATACCTTACAAGACGCCTTTTGCATAAAGCATATTCCAGTTACATCATATTCATACTCATAAGCATATTTCTATAAAACATATGGAGTGCAACACCAGCAATACCATGTTTTAAGTTTGACCTTAAAAATACTAAGGGAATCATATGGAAATGCATTCCGTCAGCATGGAGCAGATCCAAAAGAAGCTCTATAGCTGGAAATTCCACAGTGCACAAATGCCATAAGAAGTAAGTGTCAGGTCCAGAACGTAAGACCCAAGCAGGAACACAAACATGTCAAGCTTCAGAGAACAGAGGGAGCCAAAAGGAATGAAAAACTTTTTGAGTACAAATAACAATGGTTAAGTGTTATGCCCAAGCTCATAAGTAGCTAATATAACCACATGAGACCAAGAATATGTCAAGAGTTGTGGAAAAACTCATACATGCTGCTTCATTGTAAATGGATTGAAAAGGATGACGCAGGGATGTAATTCAGTCTCCCTGGGTGGAATGGCACTTGTGCATTCTCTTCCTGAGTCATGAAGTAGAGTGCAGAGGCCCATGTGGTCAGCGCTCAGGATGTGGGGAAAACCACTTTGCTATGTCCTTGCTTTCACTGTCGTCATTCATTAAGAAACTAAACGGATGGGGGGAAATCCAAGTTGAGGATTTTATTTTCCTTTCTGCTTTAACTTTTCTGTGGTTTGAGTCACTTTTGCGTGTTAGTTATTGGGAAGGATGTTGTTCAGTGGTTAGCACAGGGAAGTGGAACTCAAGACACCTGGATTTGGTTATTGACTCCATGTGTGATATTGTGCCAGTCACTTACACTCGTCTGTGCTTCCCTTTATCCATCTGTAAAATAGTTACAATGCTCTCCTTCCCAGTGTGTTGTGAGTTTTATTCACGTTTGAAAATCACACTGAGATCCTCTGATGAAAGGTTTCAGAATAGCAGCCGTGTTAGTCTGTATCCGCAAAAAGAACAGGAGTACTTGTGGCACCTTAGAGACTAACAAATTTATTTCAGCATAAGCTTTTGTGGGCTACAGCTCACTTCTTCGGATGCATAGAATGGAACACACAGACAGAAGATATTTATACATTGAACTTTGTGACTTTGTCCTCACTCACAACTATTTCATATTTGGGGACAATATATACCTTCAAGTCAGCGGCACTGCTATGGGTTCCCGCATGGCCCTACAGTATGCCAACATCTTTATGGCTGACTTAGAACAATGCTTCCTTAGCTCTCATCCCCTAATGCCCCTACTCTACTTGTGCTACATTGACATCATCATCTGGACCCATGGAAAAGAAGCCCTCGAGGAATTCCACCATGATTTTAACAATTTCCATCCCACCATCAACCTCAGCCTAGACCAGTCCACACAAGCGGTCCATTTCCTTGACACTACTGTGCTAATAAGCAATGGTCACATAAACACCACCCTATACCGGAAACCCACTGATCGCTATACTTACCTACATGCCTCCAGCTTCCATCCAGGACACACCACACGATCCATTGTCTACAGCCAGCTCTAAGATACAACCATATTTGCTCCAATCCTCCAGACAGAGATAAACACTTACAAGATCTCTATCAAGCATTCTTAAAACTACAATACCCACCTGCTGAAGTGAAAAAACAGATTGACAGAGCCAGAAGAGTACCCAGAAGCCACCTACTACAGGACAGGCCCAACAAAGAAAATAACAGAACGCCACCAGCCATTACCTTCAGCCCCCAACTAAAACCTCTCCGGCGCATCATCAAAGATCTACAACCTATCCGGAAAGATGATCCCTCACTCTCACAGATCTTGGGAGACAGACCAGTTCTTGCTTACAGACAGCTTCCCAACCTGAAGCAAATACTCACCAGCAACTGCACATCATACAACATAAACACTAACCCAGGAACCTATCCTTGCAACAAAGCCCGATGCCAGCTCTGTCCACATATCTATTCAAGTGACACCATCATAGGACCTAACCACATCAGCCACACCATCAGGGGCTCGTTCACCTGCACATCTACCAGCGTGATATATGCCATCATGTGCCAGCAATGCCCCTCTGCCATGTACATTGGCCAAACTGGACAGTCTCTACGCAAAAGAATAAATGGACACAAATCTGACATCAGGAATCATAACATTCAAAAACCAGTGGGAGAACACTTCAACCTCTCTGACCACTCAGTGACAGACTTGAAGGTGGCAATTTTGCAACAAAAAAACTTCAAAAACAGACTCCAAAGAGAGACTGCTGAACTCGAATTAATATGCAAATTAGATACAATTAACTTAGGTTTAAACAGAGACTGGGAATGGTTGGGTCATTAAACTAATTGAATCTATTTCCCCATGTTAAGTTCTCCTCACACTTTCTATGGGCCATCTCGATTATCACTTCAAAGGTTTTTTTTCTCCTACTGCTGATAGCTCATCTCAATTAATTGGCCTCTTAGTTGGTACGGGTACTTCCACCTTTTCATGTTCTCTGTATGTATAAATATCTTCTGTCTGTGTGTTCCATTCTATGCATCTGAAGAAGTGAGCTGTAGCCCACGAAAGCTTATGCTGAAATATATTTGTTAGTCTCTAAGGTGCCACAAGTACTCCTGTTCTTTCTGATGAAAGGTGCTATCCATGTATCTATCTATCTAGGTTCCTGTTTGGTACCATCACTATAGATAGTTGAATATTTCCCCAAAATGAACTGAGAGCTCATTTGTTGGACCCTGGCTTAATCTCTCCCTCCTCCAGAGGAAGATGCTGGAAAGTAATTTCCTCTCTTCTTTTAATGTAAGTGTGTGAGCTTCTCTTCATCCTCTTCTCTTCTTTTTCTTTGGTGTTGCTCTGGGTGTTATTGTGGGAAGATTAGGATAAAGAAATAAGTTTTACATTTATTTGTAAGGGCCTTGAGGTCTGTCATCATTCTCCCCTCCTCTGGAATTCCAGAGTCTTTGGACAGTTGCTTAGACAGATCTCTCCCCTGCTCTTGTGAGTTTCACCCTTGAAGTTGACAGTGTCATTGTTCCTGTGGAATGTCACTGCTGAGGGAGGTCTTGGTCCCTTATTGAGAGCACACATTGGCCCATTGCCATAGAAGGTCTTAAAGAAGAGGGCCAATATGTTGGTTTTCTATGGGGAGGGAGGTCTGTGGAGAGAACAGAGCAGTGGGTTGATGAGTTCTTTAAAACTGGTGTTGCCTAGGAGCCAGGCTGCTGTGTTTTGGACTAATCAGAGTATTTTTAAGGTCAGGACATTCATTTCCAAGTACAGCAAGGTGCACGGACCCAGCCTGGAAGTCACAATGGCTAGGATTGGCTAGGCCATCATCTGCAGCCGCTTTACTGGTCTCAGGTAACAGGGTTTTGGCAGCCGTAATTAATTTGGTGTCCAGAAACAGTGAATTGAGACAAACTCCCAGGATATAGTCTAACTGGAATATTTGATAGCAGACTTCTCATATGGTGGGAGATACAATGGTGGTGGCAAGCTCTTCAAAATGTTTCCCTCTTCCCACCAGCAATAGTATTAGCATATATTATGAGGGAGTCCTAAGTATAGAAGAAATTCTTAGGAGTAGGTAGTAATGCCATCAGAGCATATCACAACAAAAGAGGTTATGAAAACATGGGAATTGCATAGCTAAGAAGGTGTCATTTTCCTCTCATTTGCACTGCAGGTAGTATATCATTTAATAGGGGCCTAGGCTGCTGTGACATGAAAGCCCTCTTGTAGCCAGAGATCTTTGGAGAAAAATGCTATAAGAGCACAACGTCTTATTATTATTTACAAATGGAAAGATTTTCATTAATAAATTATGACTTAAATGATGTTGACCATGCTTAGAGAGTTCATCAAGACACAGAATTAATCTTAATATGGCTCTGGCCCATTAACTCTTAGTTATTATATATCATATTCTCCAGATGTTCTTGAGTGTAGTTCTCTGATACATGAAGGCTTCTTAAAAAATGGACTTTCAAAAGATGACAGTGTTAAGAAATATAACTCTCTCTTTGACGGTGGGCAGAAAGTGTATTTTCTTAAGAACCAGGTATGAAGATTTAGAAAAGACAGACACGTTTAAGAATACCAAGTGGAGATGTTTTTTTCATTTCTGTTTCTTGTGTGAACTGGCAGCAATAGATGTCAGGCACTATGACATCTCATGAGGATTAGTCAGTCCTCCCAAGCAGAATAACCACAGTAATGTGTCTGCGAGTAAGCCTTGCGTTCAGGGAAAAGACTGGGAGAAAAAAAGGCTTCCAAAAATGTGATTTGTCTGCTTCCTGATAGAGTGAAAGAGAGACATTACTGACAGTGAATATGAGTTGGGGCACCTATTAGTCCCATTCACCATGAAACACTTTATTCTTGATTCTGAGAATGACTGTGATGTTGGCTTTCAAGAAAGTAATTCGGTCTCTTCCTTTGGCATTTGCTTTTAATAAACCCTGTCAGCTTCTGTGAATCATTTCTCTCAGGAGACTGGAGTGGTGGGTATGCCACTGACAGAAAGTCCTGCAGCTAAGGAACAATAAGCCAGTGATCTCACTTAAAAAAAAAAAATTGGTTGTTTGCCTGTCAATATTTTGTCCAAATATCCAAAATATGCCTGTTTAAACTTCTGATAGCTACAATAATGAAATTTTACCTGGACTATGGGCAAATCACACTGTAATTGACTATTTCTTCCCCCCTCCCATAGACTGAAACTGAGACATTACGGTACACCAGACCTTTTCAGATACTTGGCTACAATAGATAATGACAGAGTAATTCCCAGCTCTACCTACACAGGCTAGGACAATAGAGGGGTACAAGGGCACCATAGGAAGGGGAGGAGGTGGGCCACAGGAATCATTACAGTAAAAAAGAGTTAGGAAAATAAATCTCTGACAATATTAAAATATGGGCTTTTTTACACAATACAATGCCTTATTATTCTGAATAGGGTCTTTCATACATGCCTGTTGGTCTCCAGGTGGAGTTATGGTGTTGGTTTTGGCCTATAAAATTTAGAATCTGCCTACCTGAGGGACAACATCTCTCTTCATGCCATATAACCACAACTGTAATTAGAGAAGGAATCTGAGCTGGAGCACCCTGGGGTTAAAAGAAAAGGGGCTGCAGGCAGGATGTTTTGAGTGGCCCTCAACTTTTGGGCTCACTCCTCCCTTTGATCTGAAATATCCTATATCTACTGACCTTTCAGCAATGCTGGAAAGGGAGGAGGAAATGAGTGGAGGTGTTTGTAGGTAGCATGGGGTATTTTTGATTATTTTTTGGCTGGCTACACTGCAATAGTGGCCACAAAACCAGGCTGCTGAACTGGTGGACATTGAGGGGCTGTGTTGTCAGTTTTTCTCAGAAGTGCCTAGAGCAGTGGCTAGATACATTTTTATTAATGTATAAATCTAAATCTAAGAAAAATAAAATAGATGCAAACTGTATGTCAGAATACTTTCCAGAGTTACACAATACAATTACAGTCAGATAAACTGTATCGGGGAGAAAAAAGAGGGAGTAATGGAGAAAAAAGGGTTTTCAGATGAAATTTGAAATGAGGTAGATGAAAGGAGATTATACCATACAGGAAGCTTGTTTCAGATGGTACGAGCTGTAGCTGGGGAGGTTCCTATACACAAATTATATTGGGGGACAGAGGTGCCAGTTTCTGAGAGAAAAGAGTAGAGAGATCGTGTGCATGACATAGGTTGGAAGACCTCCATTGTGGCCTTTAAAAACAGAGGCCAGTTTTGAACTGCGTCTTTAAATAAATAGAGAGACAAAGTGGGTGAGATAATTTATTGAACCAATTTCTCTTGGTGAGAGAGACAAGCTTTTGAGCTAGGCAGCTTGAAAGCTTTTCTCTCTCACCAACAAAAGTTAGTCCAATAAAAGATATTACCTCACCCAGCTTGCCCCCCTAATATCCTGGGGCCAACATGGCTACAACCACACCGCTTATCTTTAAAAAACAGCAGTCAAAGAGGAACAATACTGGACTGGCTAGATCCACCACAATACCTAACTGACTAGCTCAAAAGAGGAAGGCGCTGCTGTGGTACTGGGGGCTGGGCACCAGGAATAAGTAACAATGTTTAAAAGTTTAATGGCTGAGGAAGACACTGATTACAGTCTTGCTCTTTTCTGTTTTGAAATCTGATTTCCAGCCTCTTTCCTTGCTGTCATGAGAAGACTGAGCACATGAGCAATAACTTCAGAACTCCTCTAGGAAGTAAGTAAAAACAGACAAATATTTATGATGAATAATGTATATGCAATATGTAAAATCTCCTTTCAGCATTTCTTGTCAGGGTAGCATATTAGATAGATAATTATATCAGTTTATATTTATTTAAATCATATCTGGGCAAGCCTGGTGAGGATCTGAACCTGTGCCCATTTGCATTCAAGGCAGGAAGGTTCTACTAGCCCACCAGACCTGCACTTCTAGCGGCTGCCCTTGTTTAAACAGAGTGGTTCATTTACACATTCATGTCGTGTGAAACAGTTTGCTCATGCCTGTCACTATTGGCCATTAATTTTTAAAGTATATTTAGCTCTTGAGAAATGCAAAGATGAATTTAGAATATTTATGCTTGAAATTGAAGCTAAACAACTGCAAGGAGTTTACAAGAAGGGAGGAAGAATCATCTTTGTCACTGAAGCACAGGACTAGGAGTCAGGTGAAATGGGTTCTATTTCTGGCTCTGCCACAGCCTTCCTGTGTGACCTTGAGCAAATCATGTTTAATCTCTACCTGCCTCAGTTGGAGATACTAGCTCTGACCTACCACAGTGGGGTGTTGTGAGGATGACAGTATTAGTGACTGTAAAATGCTTTATGCTTCTCAAGAGAAAAGTGCTAGAGAAATGAAACATATTATAAGTAGCAGTCTAGACAGGAGAAACAGAGTGGTAACATGATTTATATTTTCCTTTAAAAAAAACTCTTCTAAATAGGGACAATTGCCATGAAGAATGTCAGGGTAAGAACCTCAAAATTCCTAGTCTTCCATTCAGACCACGCCTCCTCTCCCCTCCCCATTTTAAGTATTGACCATATTTATGAAAAAGACAGTCAAACTCCCCAAAAGGAAGTAAATATTACTTTAAATGGAGCAATTAGTATTTGATTGATAGACTTTACTCTTATTGTTACCACAAATTATTTATATCATGCACAAATTGTTTTATTGCTGTTAATTTCAGTTACTATTTGTAATTGTTACAAGCTATTCATACACATTACACTTTGAAACACTATTCCCCCCACCCCACCCTGTCCCGCCCCTTTGGGGGCAGACCCTCCCACCTCAGCTGATATGCCAGGGCCAGATCCTGCAAACACTTTTGCATGCAAATAACTTTTCTCAGTCCCTAAGGCCAGATCCAAAGCCCACTGCAGTCAATGGGAGCCTTTCCACTGACTGCAGTGGGCTTTGAAGCAGGCTTCTAGTGCATAGGGAACAGGGGCGGCTCTAGGTATTTTGCCGCCCCGAGCACGGCAGGCAGGCTGCCTTCAGCGGCTTGCCTGCGGGAGGTCCCCGGTCCCGCGGATTCGGCGGCACGCCTGCGGGAGGTCCGCCGAAGCCGCGGGACCAGTGGACCCTCCGCAGGCGTGCCGCCAAAGGCAACCTGCCTGTCGCCCTCACAGCGACCGGCAGAGCGCCCCCCGTGGCTTGCCGCCCCAAGCACATGCTTGGCATGCTGGTGCCTGGAGCCGCCCCTGATGGGGAAATACTGGTTCTACCTATTTACACAAGGACATTATTTGTAAGAGACAACATGTCTTATTTAAACCTACTAAAAGTATTTCTATGGGAACAGGGCAAAGTAAAAGCACCTGTACTTGCAGGATAAAGGACTTTTGTGGAATTGTGAGGTTTTATGTTTAGTTCTTTGTCAGAACTAAAGCACAGAGTCCTTTCTTTACACCTTGCTCCAATTGTGGAAGGATTTTGTTTCAGCCTAAATAAGGATAATAATAATAATGATTAATTATTAATTAATACAACCCACTGACTGATCCTCAGAGACAACGTAGCAAGGCAGAGTTTCAATTCCCTTCCAAGTGACTGTCTGGTAAAACCACCTACAAAGACAAAAAAAGAAAAGGGATCAGGACACCCCTCCCCCCAGTACAAGTGGCTCATAGAAAGGCTACCTCTATTTATAGGTACCTTGTTGGTACTGGGAGCTATCCATTATGCTAGTCAGGGCCGCCCGGGGGGGGGGGCAAGTGGGGCAATTTGCCCCAGGCCCCACAGGGGCCCCCACGAGACTTTTTGGGGCCCCTGGAGTGGGGCCCTTCACTTGCTCCGAGGGCCCTGGAAAACTCTCGTGGGGCTCGGGCCCTCGGAGCTTCTTCCGCTCCTGGTCTTCGGCGGCAATTCGGCGGCGGGTGGTCCTTCCGCCCCGGGACCCGCCACCCCCACTGCCGAAGACCCCAGGCCCCCTGAATCCTCTGGGCAGCCCTGATGCTAGTCTGTGTTTGTGATGCTAAAGTACAAATGGAAACAGATGGAAATGAACAGTGAAATGTTTTCTGAGAGCATAGATAAAGTTATGGCAGTGGAGTATTGAGGTATGTAACATTTATTAAGAAAGCACTATTTGGTCACTTTTCACAAGCTGTTGGTATTTGATTGTTCAGAAGCTGACTACCTTCCATTGTTAAGTAACAGGATTACTGCATGTTTCAAGACAGATTACACTTTTGTGTGTGTGTCTGTATTCTGTCTGCAGATGTTGCTATGAAGAAAGAAGTTAGAAATGACTGATGTGGAGCCTGTGGTCACAGATTTTGCAGCATCGGGAAGGGCAGGCCGCCGAAATGCCTTACCAGATATTCTGGGTTCTCCTGCTGGGGCTGGGGCAGGGACTTCAGACCTGCCACACAAACTAGCTGAACTTTCTGTGTCAAAAGGTAATGCCAACAAATTGGTGAGAACTAAGGGTTTCATGCAGTTATCCTCTATTTTCTCCCAAGACTTTTACCACTTCTTTCACTTATGATGTCAAGTGCAATGGTAGTATTTCTTCTCCAGCTAAAACTAAATTTGCATCTGTTTTCCAAAGCAGACATTAGTTGTGCCCAGTAATTGAGAAAGGTTAATTTTATACCAGACTTCAGCTAAACTTGCCATATCCACCCTTATGCCTGTTGTTCACTAGCTGGGGAGCTGGAATTATAAGATGAATTCCAAATCCATGCAGCAGCAACAAGAAAAAACAGCCATCCACACCACAACACTGTTGTGCCACCGATCATCTTGTTAGTCAGTTACTTGCCTTATGTGCCAGATTCTCTTCTGCACTGGGGTCTCAGCACAGGAGGGCAAGAGGTGTCAGGAAGCCACTTACAGCACCCCAGTTCCAAAACCACTGCAACTTTGGCCCCAACTCAAGCATAAATCAGAGCCATCTAGGGATGTACCTATTACCCCAGCTGTGAATTTGTGGAGGCGAGCTGTGTTCTGCCTTGTTCTCCTCTGTCAGGGTGGAGAAGGGGTGGTGAGGAGACAGCTACACCAGCTTTACCCCAGCTGAGAATTTGCTCAACCGAAGGGGATTCTCAGCTAGTTTCTGGCCCCTTGGTGCTCTCAAAGAGACAAGCTGTTCCTATTATTTATCTTCCATGGTCGTCTTATCTGCAGTTTCATATACCTCTGAGGATCTATAACTGATATTTCCAACCCACTGTGGATCATGGGGGACTTGTGAGAGGGTAATGAACAGGCAGACCTTTTCTCAGCAGATCCCACAGGAAGATAGAGCACTTGAGTAGAGAAGTAAAAAGGTATCAACTTGCCACCTGCTGGCTTGAAATGAGAAGGGTGGAAAAAGAATCAGAAATTTAGGGTGTATGTGTTTGGAGAACAGAAGCACAAAGTTTAAGGGCAGAGCATTATAAAGTAGAGGGGGAAAGAGATGGGCACAGAGAGAAGAATCATAGAAATGTAGGGCTGGAAGAGACCTTGAGAAGTAATCGAGTCCAGCACCCAATGCTGAAGCAAGACCAAATAAACCTAGACCATCCCTGACAGGTATTTGTCCAACCTCTTTTTCTAATATCTATCCTAAATCTCCCTTGCTGAAGATTAAGCCCATAACATTATGTCCTACTTTGAGTGGACATGGAAAACAAATGATCACTGTCCTCTTTTTAGAACATAAGAACGGCCATACTGGGTCAGACCAAAGCTTCATCTAGCCCAGTATCCTGTCTTCCAACAGTGGCCAATGCCAGGTGCCCAAGAGGAAATGAACAGAACAGGTAATCATCAAATGATCCATCGCCCATTCCCAGCTTCTGGCAAACAGAGGTTAGGGACACCATCCCTGCCCATCCTGGCTAATAGCCATTAATGGACTTGTCCTCCATGAGTTTATCTAGTTCTTTTTTGAACCCTGTTAGTCTTGGCCTTCACAATATCCTCTGACAAGAAGTTCTTTATAACAGCTCTTAACATATTTGAGGTCTGTTATCAGGTCTTCCCCTTAATCTTCTTTTCTCACGACTAAACATGCACAATATTTTTAACCTTTCCTCATAGGTCAGATTTTCTGAACCTTTAATCATTTCTGTTGCTCTGTTCTGGACTCTCTCCAATTTGTTCACATCCTCCCTAAAGTGCGGTGCCCAGAACTGGACATAATACTCCAGCTGAGGCCTCACCAGTGCCGAGCAGGATGGGATAATTACCTCCCATGTCTTATATTTGACACACCTGTTAATACACCCCAGAATGATATTAGCCTTTTTTGCAGCTGCATCACATTGTTGACACATATTCAATTTGTGATCCACTAGAACCACCAGATTCTCTTCAGCAGTACCACCACCTAGCCAATTATTCCCTATGTTGTAGTTGTGCATGTGATTTTTCCTTCCTAGGTGTAGTACTTTGCAGTCATCTTTATTGAATTTCATCTTGTTTGTTTCAGACCAATTCTCCAATTTGTCAAGGTCATTTTGAATTCTAATCCTGTCTTCTAAAGTGCTTGCAATCCTTCCCAGTTTGGTGTCATCTGCAAATTTTATAAGTATATTTTCTTGTATATTACCAAGGCCTTTAAAAAATATTGAATAGAACTGGACCCAAGACTGACCCATGGGACCCCACTAGTTATGCCTTCCCAGTTTGACAACAAACTATTGGTAACTATTCTTTGAGTATGGTCATTCAACCAGTTGTGCACCCACCTTGTAGTAATTTCATCTGTACCCCATTTCCCTAATTTGCTTATAAGACTATCATGTGGGAATGTGTCAAAATCCTTGACTACTTCTCCCCTATCCACTAGGCCAGTAGCCCAGTCCAAGAAGGCAATTAGGTTGTTTTGGCATGATTTGTTCTTGACAAATGTGTGCCGGCTATTCCTTATAACCCTATTATCCTCTAGATCCTGACAAACTGATTGTGTAATAATTTGTTCCAATATCTTTCCAGGTACTGTAGTTAGGCTCACCAGTCTGTACTTGCCTGGGTCCCCTTTGTTCCCCTTTTGAAAGATAGGTGCTATGTTTGCTCTTCTCCAGCCCTCTGGGAACTCACCCGTCTTCCATGAGTTTTCAAAGATAATTGATGATGGTTACAAGATTGCTTTAGCTAGAAGGGAAAGACAGTAGGGGTGGTCCAAAGATATTGCCTTAGGTTTAGGGGAGGGCAGTGGAGACCCTAGTGCTGGCAGCCCTGAGAGTCTGACAGCAGTGACGGCAGGTAATGGAAACTGAATCAGGCCCTAAGATCAATGGAAAAACTCTCCTTCAGTGAGAGCTGGATCAGACCTCTAGAGAAACTGAGATCTTAATATCTCCCTGCAGGCATTTGCATTATGACAGAGGCTGCCCTTAGTTCCTGTAGCACTACGGGTATGTCTACATTGCAATTAGACATCCGGGGCTGGCCTGTGCCAGCTGATTTGGGGTTGTGGGACTTGAGCTGTTCAATTGCAGTGTAGATGTTCAGGCTCAGACTGCAGCCGAAGTTCTGGGACCCTCCCACTGCACAGGATCCTAGAGCCCAGCACAAGGCCCAGCATCTACACTGCAATTAAATGTAGACCTTTAGCCTGAGCCTGGGTCAGCTGGCATGGGCCAGCCATGAGTTTTTAATTGCAATGTAGACATATCCTAAGAGTCCACTTCACCACATTCTTGATACATATTATAATGAGAATTATTTATGTTGGTCAACGTATAAGATTTCATTTGACAAGAACTGTAATAAATCTTCCTACTCTGAGCTCGGCTTGGTTCCCTTTATGCTCAGACTGGGGAAAAGTGAGCTGCAATAGTGTAATGAGGGTAAATGCAGGTAAATGGAGTTTACCAATTTCGCATTTGGGGAATATAGAATTTAGTTTAGGTTCATTTACCCACTTCTCTTTTTTTTTTTTTTTTTTACAACTACGCCACTGGGGAGCTGCTATTTCCATTACTGAATGGGATGTAGCTGAGAACAATGTGGATTTGGGCTGTTATTCACAGCTGGAACTGTGGAGGTGGAAACACTGCATTAGCCAAGCCCAATGAAATATTCATTGGCTTAAAAAAATCTTATTAAGCTTTATATAGTTCAGCACACTCACCCTTAAGAGAGAGACACATAACTAACTTCAATAAAACAGAGTTAACAAAACAACTGGAGATCAAGAAAGATTCCTCCCATTTGCTTCATTTTAGCCTCTGGAAAGCTTAGTTGTTGGAAAAAACAAATGTGCTTCTTACAGCACAGAGCCTCTCCCCTTAGTCTTTTACCACATGAAAATGAACATGAAAGAGTGACCACCTTGTTAAAAGAAATGCCAAGACATTACACAAAATGTAAAAGTATTTAGGCCTCCAGACAGAATAATCATCCACTCCTGGTGCCCATCCAATCTATTATTAAGAACAAATAAAACAGAGATACAGTAGCTCCAGCAAAATGTGCTGCTTCTTTCACATGAATACAGGGATGTAATCTGCAGAGATTGGAAGAACAATGAATTGTCAATTGCTCTTAACACTGTTGTAGACCAGTGCTGTTTCTGAAAAGGGCTGCTTTTGAATCCTCCATTTCTGATATCAGTAATTTGCAATGGTGAAAATGAGGTAATAGGAAATTTGCACAGGATCGGGGTCAATTTGGCTCTAACTTTAGGGATGACTCAGGAGTGCTGTATGAGCAGAGAGTTCTCAGAGGGTTTCCTTGACACTAGCTACAGAATGGTTCTGTATCATTCTGGTAAATGCCACATAAACCTATTTCAAGAATTCTCAATGTATGCAACAGATTGTAGCCCATATACACTGTTGGAAGTAAATTTAGGACAAGACAATGGCCAGAAAGTTTGGAGGGTCAAGTACCCAAAAGTTTGGATCCTCATCTGCAACCGAGCTGGAGATTTCACAATGAAAGGATTTTCTTACAAGGTTTCTGGCAATTCCTCCGTCCACTTGAGCCAGAAATACTTCAAGAACAGCCTCTTTTCCAGCTGAGAGGAGAAGTGCAGAGGGGAATGATTTTATTTTTTAAAGCAAGCCATACTTTTCCATATCTGAAAGGAAATTCAATTTGGGTTTAAATGTAGGTGGTGATCTTGGAGACTTTATCCAAATAGGTTTGTCCTTCCTTAATGCTTGTGGGCCATAAGTTTTACATTGTCTCCAAGATGCCATAAACCACTATAATACTGGTGAAAAGCCAAGATGCCCTTCCACATGGAGCAAAGGATGGGAGTTGCATACATTGGTCTATGGTGTAGCCCTGTGTGCTGTAAAGATCACATCAAGTTAATGCTTAGATTCCTCCCCTTTGTGGGAGTTACTTATTCTGAGCCTACCTAGAAATTGGCTTCCTGTGAAGGAACCAGCTAGTGGTCAGCTCAATAAAGTTCTTACTTACTGGCAGATGACCTCAATATGGCTTCTTTCTCAGCCAATCAGCGCTGGCTGTGCAAGGACTAAGAGCAGAGGATAAATTAGCTGTCACCACAATCACTCTAGAACAGTGGTTCTCAAACTTTTGTACTAGTGACCTCTTTCACAAAGCACCCTTTCACATAAGCCCCGCCTTATAAATTAAAGCCATGTCTATATATGTAACACTCTTATAAAAGCTGGATGCAAAGTGGGGTTGGGGTGGAGGCTGCAGCTCGCGGCCCCCCACGTAATAACCTTATGACCCCCTGAGGTGTCCTGACCCGCAGGTTGAGAACCCCTGCTCTAGAATTAGAGCTAGCTCATTGCAGCTGTATGCAAGCATGAGCAGCTCAATCAGGGTGCTAAGCAACTCATGAAGGGGATGATGCTTAGTTGCATATTTTCACTCTGGCAGATACACAGTTCTTCTTGCTAATGGTAGTTTTATGGCAAGTTCTTAGAGCTGCTTGCTGAAAATTTACCCCTTAGGTTCTGACAGTCAAACTTCATAGGACTCAGAGAGCTCCACGGCCAAGTAATGTATGTTTAAATCAGAGCTACCTGGTCTGAACGGATCCCTAAAAGCCATAGTCTGGCCTAGATTTGGGTGTGCAAATCCCATTGACATCAGTGGTTCTGCCACATGTGGCTTGAGGGCAGTATAGTTTTAGAAACGGTTGCTGAGCAGTAAAGAAAACAAAACAGAGGGCAGTTTATATTTACTTGTATATTTAATCAGTCGTAAAGAATTAACAGTATAATACATCAGAAGTTATACAGTGGAATTCTATTTTAATTATCTTTTCAGGCTACCTTGGTTTTGTTGTATTCAAACAATCACTCTAACCCAGTCCATAAGAGAACTTTCTAAATTAGAAAGAAAATCTTCACCTTGCAAAGGCAAAGTGGAGTCTATGAAGCATTTCAGTGCTAAGAAAAGTCAGTCATACCATAACGGGCAGCCCCATACATTGTAACATTCTCTATGTGCAACCAAGCCACACTCAGAGATATGAAATTCTTTCTTATCTTGGGAAATGACAAGAGAAAAATTAAAGAAATTATCTCCAATTTGAATCTTACAACCAAATGCCCATTGATCAATATAAGCACAGGGCAAGCAACTCAGCATCAACAGAGAATTGCTGTTGGAAAATGAGATGCAAGTCCTATCTGTCTAAGCTATCTATTCTAGCTGTTGAATGGTTTTGCTAAAACGTCTGTCACTGTGGTAGTTAAGAGCCAGTTGATACTAGCAGTGATCAATAAATATTTATCTTTGATTAAATAGCCAGTCTCTTGCATGAGAATGCATGTGCTGGGTGTTTTATCATGTATTTATGTCTCTTTAGATGAAGAAGCAGAAGGTGGAGAAATATCATCCGAAGTCATGTTGGAAAACCCAGAGATAGAAGGAAAATCTAATCCTAATCTCTAGAGATTGCTGGATTTACAATGACCATTGACAGACTTTACAAATGTTCTGCTTTTCACAGGTTCCGAGCCCTAGTAGAAACGGTAGTGGTCTGGGCAGGACTATTCAAAACAATTGTATCTGGATGACATTAACTTGCAGCTACTACTTAGGGTTTTCATGCTGTTTTCTACTGTAGTCCATCAAAAAGCAAGTAATCTACAAATCACAGCCAGGAAAAAGCTAAAGAATGTATGTTGGTTTTTTTTTTAATTGTTGTCAGTTGCACCATATTGATACTAATCCAACCAAACCCTTTTTGATCATTTCAATGATTATGGTTAACAGTTGTACACCACACAATAACCATGCTAAATATAACTCCGATTAATTTTCCAAATTATTTTTTTCAGTGACACCAAGTCTTGTTTCCCATCCAAGATGAGATTATGTCAAGTGTATTGGGGTGCAGATAGGGAGGGGATTTTTTTTGACCTCTAAAGATAGAAGAAACACATACATCCATGATGTACAAACTTTTGGAACTTTCTGAGATTTTTGTTCTCTTTGGGAAGAGAAATGAGGTGAAAAAGCCTGAAACAAAACACATTTTTCTCCTCTTCTTTTCCAAAATGTTCTATATACATCTTAAAAAACAAAAAAACTTTTTGAAAATCTCTTCAGTTTATTCAGCCCTATCCCCCTATCTGGGTTCTTCTATTCCCAACAATCATACTCCTTCTGTCTTTTCTGTGCACAGCCTCAATGCTCTATTTGTTCAGATGTATTTAAAATAAAATAGCAACATTTGTAAGTGATTTAAATTGTTTACTCTTGCCCTGGATATTAAATAGATCCCGTCTCTTTTGTGTTCTTGAATCTTTGATGTCTCTCCTGTATGGCAAGGAATGAATCAGAAGTACCATAATACACAATGTTTTTGTTTCATTTGTGGTTTGTTTGTTTGTCCGTTTATGACAGAGCTATTCCATTCATTCTGGGTTTACTAAAACATATTTAAACAAAGACTTTCTGCCTGCACTAAAAGATCATTCATGTTTTGTTACAAAGATTGTATCCCTGAAAATATTTTGTATGTATCCCTTTATTATTCAGGATAGAGAGTCACATAAATGCATGCACTTGTGTTGGAATCGGAGTCAATGGTCATTTGAAATTCTTATAAAGGTATAGAGTGCAGCTAATTCTGATAATCAGGCACTTTTATTTGCACAGTGTGTTTCTGTTGGAGTATGGCTTACAGGTGGAGGTATTAATGGTACATGGGTATTAGCAGTACTCAAAGGATGATGATCATAAATCCCACACGGAGCCAAAGTAATGGGGCTCTATGCTACTGGCTGCCCTATAGAGGGATAGGGGCATGATGCACACCCTAGCCTAGAGATAAGATGCAGGGCTGCATCACAATCTATAAGATGGCAAAGTGATCTTTTCTCTGCCTAATTCAGAGGAGGGGTTTGAATCCACATCTCCTACCTCCCAGGTGAATGCCTTGATCACCAGGCTACAGAATCATTCTCTCACTCTCTCTCTTTTTGGTTCAATGTATATTTAGGTATTTCTACAAAGTGGAACAACTTCAACAGGAGAAACTGAGAGCAGCTCACCTTAGAATAGCCTATAGCCTAGTGCAGCAGTGGCCAACCTGTGGCTCCGGAGCCAAATGCGGCTCTTCAGAAGTTAATATGCGGCTCCTTGTATAGACACCAACACCGGGGCTGGAGCTACAGGCGCCAACTTTCCAATGTGCTGGGGAGTGCTCACTGCTCAACCCCTGGCTCTGCCACAGGCCCTGCCCCCCTTCCAGCCCTTCCCGCCCCCTGTGCCCTCACTCCTTCCCCGCCCAGCCTCCTGCACGCCACAAAACAGCTGATCAGCACAGCTGCCGGTGGGTGGGAGGCACTGGGAGTGGGGGTGGGGGAGCTGATGAGGGGTTGCTAACGTATTACTGTGGCTCTTTGGCAATGTACACTGGTAAATTATGGCTCCTTCTCAGGCTCAGGTTGGCCACCCCTGGCCTAGTGGTTAGGGGAATTCCAAGTTCAAATCCCTAGTTCAGAACAGGGATTCAAACGTAGATTTTCCTACATCCCATGCAAATCCCTAGCTATTGGGCTACAGTTTATAAAGTGGGGACACATGCTGTTTGCTAGACCTGAAAATCTCTTCCCTTGCCAAAATGGGCATATGGAATTGGTGACTGGATTCTGGCCAACAAAAACTGAATTTTTAGCAAACAAATGATTTCCACCAAAACTTTGCCCAGCCCTAGTAGTGACTGCTGTGCCTGTGCAACCCCTATGCAGACATCACTGGCCATTGAACTACGTCAGTGCAGATTCAGTTGCTATTTCCATATCCCAACTACTATATTCCCTTCACATCAGCTCATTCCTAGCTGGCACAGAGAACATTTCCCTTGTGCACAGAGTGTGCAGAGGCACCCCTGCACAAATACTGTGCCTTCACATCCCTTTCCTCCCAGTCCAGGAATGCCTGTTGTGTGGGCCTTTCAGCAAAGGAGGATTTTCCCCCGAACTGAGTGGGAGCTGAGCTCCGCCACTTCCCTCCGACCCCTGTCCAGCAGGAACTAAGTCCTAGAGCTTTTCGCACGTTATAAAAGCACCATTCCACTAAAACAAGATCAAAGCGCTGCCAAAGGTTGAAAGAGCAAAGGAAATGGCATCAGAAAAGCAAAGCAGAAGGATTAAACAAGAGGAATTCAAAGTTGTATTGCACTTGCAGTGCCTGCTCTTATTTGGTTCTATGTTCCAGTCCCCATTTCAGGCCTTTATGACAGCCTGCTCTAGCAAGGTACTTAATCATGTGCCTAACTTTGAACACCTGAGTAGTCCCATGGAAATTAAGCAGTAAAGTACCATTACATGGGACTTCTCACAGGTTTAAAGTGAAGCAGGTGCTTTAGCCTATATTAATTCTCCTTCTTTTTCTTCACAGTTGGAACACTGGCTATTTTGAAAACTGCACCTTACAGTACATTGACCAGGGGTTTTCAAACTGGGGGTTGGGACTCCTCAGGGGGTCGTGAAGTTATTACATGGGGGGTTGCGAGCTGTCAGCTTCCACCCCAAACCCCGCTTTGCATCCAGCATTATTAATGGTATTAAACATATAAAAAAGTGTTTTTAATTTATAAGGGGGGGTCACACTCAGAAGCTTGCTGTGTGAAAGGGGTCACCAGTACAAAAGTTTGCGAATCACTGACGTTGACAGTGAAAGCCGGGTTACATACATTGATGCTAAACAAATGCTTTAATTAACCGAAGGTGTTTTGCGTGAGTTTTCTATTAGAATGCTAATGAAATGAATCAATGGGATGCAAGGTCCAATACGGCACACACATACGCATGTGCTTAACTTTATATGACAGTAGTCCCATAATTGCTCACATGTGTAAAGTTAAGCATGTGCTTAACTGTTTGTAGGATCATGGCTTTCGTGCTCAGAAACTCACACGAGGCACTCAGCACCTTGCAGGGTTGGGCTCTAATTGCTCTGGGATGTGTAAAAAGATGCTGTGACGTTCCCAAGAGGGACACAAAAGCCTGGGTACCAACCTCAGGGCAGACAGTTAAAAAACTAGGGCCCAAACCCCAAATTGGTCATGAGTTCTAAACTGAGATTTTACCAACCAATTGCACTAAGTGCAAACTCCTCAGGGGCACATAGCCTTAAATGGAATCACAGACAGTCCCCTTGTCACCCACGTGAGACTCCAGTCTGTCTTGTCACCCACGTGAGCATATCTCTGTGATAGATGGCCCTTAAAACTAAAATTCACAGTAATATTCAAGTTATTGCTAGTCCCAAAGGACCAGTCACTTACCCCAGGTCAACTGTGCTGTACCTTGCACATCAAGGACAAGGTTTGTAGCCAATCCTGTAATACATTTTATGAAGATTTATTAAATAGGAGAAGGAAACTAGAGAGTTATTTACAAGGGTAAAGCAAGTGAATATAGACACATGAATGAGTTCTAGGTTTTAAATGGTAAAAGAGGTTTCTATAATCAGCAAGCTCTGTTTGTTCTTTAGGGTTAACCCCAGCTAAACAGCTGGGGCTTTCTTGCATAGGCCTAGGAAATGCCTTTCCCCCCACAGAATTCCAGCACCAGAGAGATCCTTAGTTCCTTTAGTTTGGGGTTTTTACTCCCACACCTGCCATGGGCTCTCAACTGCGCACTCTGGTGGTGGGAAGAGTCCACTTGCATGACTCCCGTTCATTGGGAGGAGATCAGAACGATAAGAGTCTTTAGTCCATTTGCTGACTGTTCCTCAAACCAGAAGTAGAGAGTTTCCAGTTGTAAGATCCAACAACAGCCTGTCTGGTATTGACGGGACTCCTCTTTCGGGTGGGGGGGTGTAACAATTTAGCAGCTCTTCACACTAATTAATGTCCTGCTACTGTACAGTGATGCCTACAGTCACAGAGGGGTTCACACTACACCCGCCCAAATATTTCATTCAATATAGAATACACATATTACAACTAAAGTTAATGCATGCAGTAACCACAAATATTCAACAGAGTCCAAAGACTAAAAACTTCCCGTCATTCTAATACTTATTTTATCACTATTAAACCACAAGTGAACCAGACAGATTTCAGCTACGTATCTGTCAGTCTTCAGTTGAGACATGGGGACCTTGGCATGAGCTGGCGCCTGGTCTGCCAGGGTACAGATGCCATTGAGAAAATGTAGTACAGAAATAAACAAGGGAAGGAGTAAATCTAAAATAGAAAACTGGTTACCTTCATCTAAGGAGAAGGAAAAAAGAAACAGTAACAAAACAGGATTTTTTTAAACATGACTAAATTCAACAGGGTCAACATATTTAATCTGTCTGGAAAGTATTTGGTGCCAGCTTTATATACAAGGAGCAACATTGCTAATGGTCAGCAATGACAGGTTTCAGAGTAGCAGCCATGTTAGTCTGTATCCGTAAAAAGAACAGGAGTACTTGTGGCACCTTAGAGACTAACAAATTTCTCATTTATACAGTAACCGCTTTAAGGCCCTGATTTAGCCAGGTTTCTAAGCAGATGCCTAACTTTAAGCATGAGACTAATCCCACTGAAGTCAATGGGACTACTCACATACTTAAAATTAAGTACACGCTTAAGCTCCTGGTAGTCTGATACATGTTGCAAAGCATTGAACCCAATTTCCACTCCAGCCAATTTGGTCCAAGTGCTGTATATTACTGTAAGCTTCCTTATTGTCAGTGTAAATGATGCATGGTATTCTGTAGATTTATGGAGGAAAGAGAGCAATTCTGCTACAAAGCAGGAAAAATGTATCTATTATGATGTGGCTTTTAGAGTTTAATGGAGCAATTATTCATTTTCAACTACTCACTATGAAAAAAGCATTAGTTCATTATGCTGTAGATATATTTAATATGTTTTGGGTATTTTGAGTGCTTACAGAGTCAGCCATGAACACTCACATATCTCATTGGAAAGATAATGTTCCTTGGCTATGACCTATGGCTTTGCTGTCAGAAGACATATATGATATATAGCAAACATATTGGGCTGGATCTTCTCTTGGTATGAATAGATGTATTTCCATTTGCTTCCTGCATGGCAATAAATGGGCAAATATACTTTTGGGGAGATTTATTAAAATTTTCTCAAATTAGAAAGAGCAACTTCATGAGTAGAATTCTTCAATTTCTAAAAAGCAACTTATCTGCACTTAATATATCTATTCCTCAGCTGGACTTATGCCATAAGTTTTGTATTGGTATAGTATTATATCCACCATGCTTAGAAAAAAGGTGATTGATGGAATGGGCAAAGTACACAAGGTTTGTATGCCATTTCAAAAGAGACTCCAGAATAGCTCACTAAAGGCCACATTCAGCTCCCAGGGAGTGAAGTCAATGGCTTGCCCATTGACTACAATAAAAGTTGGCTCGGGGTGTAATTGCAGCTGCTGTTTAGGGATCATAACCCAGATATAGTAGTAGCGGTGGCTTAAACCTTATATGCGTTCTAAACAGATCAAAATGGCTCCTAACAGTGCACAATACAAAGAAGAGTGATTTGGCTAACAAGTTCTGAACCTTGCTTAAGTCTGTGTTTACCGTGCTCCTCAATAAACTTTGAAATGCACCTCAACAGAAATCAATATCATCCTATTATCTTCCCTGAATGGATGCTATTGAACTAAATGGCAGATGATGTACTGTATACCCTGTACCATCTGTGTTACTACTTTATGTCATTAGCATTTATACTTACAGGTCATTTAAAAAATGTTTGAATGCTCTTGTGTAAACATCACACAGCTGGAATTAGTATTACTACAGCAATTTTTACATTGTCAACATATTCATGGTTATGTCCTAATGTCAGAGTTACATAACAAGGCATTATACATCCTTTATCATTCCCATATAGTGACAATGTCTTGATATGTGCAATGTAATTGTACCTGTGTTTAGTCCTAGCATAGTAGAGAGACAAAGGTTTGGTCCAATAAAAGATATTACCTCACCCACCTTGTCTGTCTAAATGTCTGTGCACAGTCACACAGAGATGTGAACCCAGGATATAAAATGATGCAGCATGATATAAAGGTTTTATGTAGCATAGTAGTGTAGACTAGCCCTGAGAGTGTGTGTGTGTGTAAATAGTATGGTGCAGTGCATCAAAGAAGCCTCTGAAAGACATGACCAGAAATGTGTAATTGAGACTTTAAAGGTCCTAAATGCCCAGCCATTGTTGTGCCTTCCACCAGTTAAGGACAAAAATAGACAATATTGCCAAGATATTGAAGCACAACTTAGATGCTGTGGTGAGCATATGTGTGAATTAATGAACAGATCCCCACCAACAGGTAAACTACAGTGTAATCAAAAAATGAATCCAGCAGAAAACAGGCTGGTGACAAGTGATGCTTGTGGTCAAACAGTTACAAAATACTTTGTCTTGCTATTTCATCAGAACTGCTAAAGAGTGGAGGCCTGGATTTAGTTCTCTGCCTTCATAGAGTTGGCTTAATAGTTTGAGAAACTGGTCACATTCCAGAAGACTGGAAATCTTTTTTCAAAATAGGAGAGTCATCAGCTTGCTCAATTCTAGGGCAGGGGGTCAGCAACCTATGGCACATGTGCCAAAGACGGCACACAAGCCGATTTTTAATGGCACGCTGCTGCCTGCCAGAGTCCCGGCAGGCAGCAGCATGCCATTAAAAATCCTGCCGGGCCCGGCCTGGTTGGATAAGGGATGGGGGCAGTCAGGGGACAGGGAGCAGGGTGGGTTGGATAGGGGGTGGAATCCTGGAGAGTGGTTAGGGGCCGGGGTCTCTGGAGGCGGCAGTCAGGGAGAAGGGGGTTGAATGGGGCATGGGTGTCCCGGAATCTGTCAGGGGCAGGGGATGGATAGGGGTCAGGGCAGTCAGGGGACAGGGAGTAAGGAGGGTCCTTGGGGGGCAGTTAGGGTGGGAGGTCTCTGGAGGGGGTGGTCAGGGGACAAGGAGCTGGGGGGGTTGGATGAGTTGGGAGTTCTGGGGGGGGCTGTCAGGAGGCAGGGGTGTGTAGAGGGGTTGGGACAGGCAGGAGCGGGGAGTTGTATGGGTTGGGAGTTCTGGGGTCCTGTCAGGGGTGGGGAGTGGTTGGATGGGGTGTGGAGTCCCAGGGGTCTGTCTGGGGTGGGGGTGTGTATAAGGTGCGGGGCAGTCAGGGGACAGTTAGGGGGTAGGTCCTAGGGGGGCAGTCAGGGGACAAGGAGCAGGGAGGCTTAGGTAGGGGGTGGGGTCCTGGGGGGCAGTTAGGGGCAGGGGTCCCAGGAGGGGGTAGTCAGGGGACAAGGAGCAGGGGCGGTTGGTGGTTCTGAGGGGGGCAGTCAGGTGGCAGGAAGTAGGAGGGAGTGGATGGGGGCAGGCCTAGGGCATGGCAGGGGCGGGGCTAGGGCAGGGATCCTGGCGTGCACACCCTAATGAAATGTGCTGCGCACGCCTATGGGCAGAAGTGTGGTCCTGCCGGCTCCCCTGCCTCTTCCTGTAGTGTGCTGGGTTCCTGCCTCTCCTCTGCCTCTCCGTCCCTTCCTCCCTGCCGGCCGATCAGCTGATGGCCCTTGCGAGGAGGGGGTCAGGAAGGAGCATAGTCAGCATGCTCGCTGATCCCGGCGGAGGAAGAGAAGAAGCAGGGGCAGGGCCTTGGGGAAGGGGGGGTGGAATAGGGGCATATCCCCCCAGCCCCTGCCCTGACCCCCCCCACACACACCCAGCCCTCTGCCCTGAGCCCCAGAGCCCCGCACACACCCCAGGCCCGTGCCCTGAGCCCTGTATCCCTCTCATACACACCCAGCCCTCTGCTTGACTCCTTCACCCACCCCATGACCCCAGCCCTGACTCTGGCACCCCCACACATACCCAGCCCCCCCACCTGCCCTGACACCTGCACCCCCTCACATGCCCCCAGCCCTCTGCCCTGACTCTTGCACCCCCCCACATACCCAGCCCCCCCACACCCAAGCACCCCCCACATACTGACTCTTGCACCTCCCCACATTCCCCTCCCCAAGCACCAAATGGGAGCTCCTGCACACACACACCCTGCACATTCCCACCTGCACCCCTCACACCAAATGGGAGCTGCCCAGGTAAGTGCCCCACACCCAAACCTCCTGCCCCAACCCTGATCCCCCTCCCTCATTCTAGCTCCTGGCTTGACCCTTCACCCCAAACCCCAGCCTGCTCCTTCACCCCCAGCCCTGTGCTCAGTGCACTCCCACCCTCAGCTCAGTGCAGAGAGAGGAAGAGAATGGGCCAGAACCAGGGAGAAGGTAGGTACCCACTGTATGTGGGCTGGGCCAGGACCCCAGACCGACAGCAGGCTGAGCGGGTCCGGCAGCCAGGATCCCGACTGGCAGGAGCCGGCGGATGGAACCCCTGAGAGGCAGTGGGCTGAGCCGCTCAGCCCACTGCCGGTCTGGGGTCCCAGCCACCGGCCCCACACAGCCTGCTGCCAATCTGGGGTCCCGGCCACAGGCCCCACACAGCCTGCTGCCAATCTGGGGTCCCGGCCACAGGCCCCACACAGCCTGCTGCCGGTCTGGGGTTCTGGCTGCTGGACCCTTGCTAGCCGGGATCCTGGCCACAGGCCCCACTCAGCCCACTGCCAGCCTAGGTGAACAGAACCCCAGATCGGCAGCGGGCTGAGCAGGCCGGCGGCGTAAGATCAACATTTTAATTTAATTTTAAGTGAAGCTTCTTAAACATTTTGAAAACCTTGTTTATTTTACAATACAACAATAGTTTAGTTATATAATATATAGACTTATAGAGAGACCTTCTAAAAAACATTAAAATGTATGACCGGCACGCGAAACCTTAAATTAAAGCGAATAAATGAAGACTCGGAACATCACTTCTGAAAGGTTGCCTACCTCTGGACTATCCGATGACAAAATTGACTGAAGTGTATGAGTAGGAAGTGTGAAATTTAAATATTCATTCTTAGAGGATCTCAAGTATATAGATTATTGCCTTTCTTGGAAGCTGCTGAACAACTACAGCTACTGCTGGAAGAACTGTGAAAGACTGCAGATTCCTTGGGACTTAAGATCAATGATGATAAAATCAAAGCTGTGTATGTCTTCTATAAAACAGAAACAAATGGCGTGCTGACACTGCACGTAGAAAGCAGTGGCATTGAATGAGTGAATAGTTTTATCTATCTGAGTAGTCAGTTGATAGTAGGAGGTTCTAAATTTGAAGAAGTCACATCAGATTGGTTTTGTGTCAATGGCATTTCAGAATCTTGAAAGGCCTCTGTTTGGACAGTGATATGTCTGTGTGACAACTAAGATACAAGTTTTCAGTGTGGTGGTGATGACAAGCCTGTTATATGGAGCTGAAACATGGCCATTAAAAACAGTTTAAGTGAGGAAACTAAACATTTTTCAGTGTCAAAAGTTACGGTGTATTCTTAACATTTATTGGTTTGAAGTTTGTCACAAAGTGATATTTAGATGATCTTGGCAAATTCCAGTCTTGCATCTGTTGAGAACAAGACAACTGCAGTGGTAGGATTCATGTCCAACATGCAGAAGAAGGTCCTCTTTTACAGAAGCTTTAAAGAACTGAGGTGGAAGGTAGTAGCACACAAGGCCAACCATGAATGAGATTGGAAGATGCAGTTTTGAGAAACCTAAATCCTCCCATACTGATTCCTTCTGAAGAAAGAACACTTTCAAGGGACCATTCAAGATGGTAGTAGATTCTAAGTGCTATCACAGCTACATCGTAGCCTTGTGAATCTAATGCTGGTGCTGGTCTCTGTGTGTGTGTGTCTCTGTGTACAGCCATGGATATCCATATATGTATCCTCATGAATCTGCTCTTGCAATGCCATAATAAACAACTACCATAAACCAGAGCAAACAAACAAACAAGCAAACAAAAACACAGTAGAGCCCTTCTCCATATTAATATCTTTCTTCCACAGTTCATTACTGTCTGATTGACAGATGTGGTTATGTTCTTTCTGAAATGAAAGTATCAATTTGCATTGTAATCAGGAATGTTCTAACGATGAAGCTGTATTTGATTTGCAGAACCAGTGCCCAATGCACCAGGAGAATACATGACAGCAAACACTAGGTGGCATTCCAAGCACATTTCAAGCAGAAGGATGGCTACACTGCAATCATCTGCGATACAAATGTTTTTCAAATCCAGACTAGGGAATCTTATTCCTATGTCTGAGATGTCTTATCAAGTGACAATCTGTTTGAACGTATGCAGTGTATGTAATTTTGGTACCAGGATATTAAAGAGACAAGGTGGGTGAGGTAATGTTTATTACACAAAGCTCTTCTTCAGACATGAAGAGCTCTGTGTAGACTTGAAAGCTTGTTTCTCTCACCAACAGAAGTTGGTCCAATAAAAGATATTACCTCACACACATTGTCTCTCTAATTTGTTTGAAACTCCTTTCGTATGAGTTTAAAACCAAGAAAGAAAGAACTCATAGTGTAGCAGAGTAGAAATGAGAGCGAGCAGCTAGATTCTTTTATTTTGGCTAGGAATTTAAGCTAAGAAATGCAATACAGCTGTCTGCAGAGGGCACTCTAACACATCTTACATGTGCCAGTAGTACATATGAAGGAGACATCAATTATTGACTTCACAGATGAAATAATAGTAATTTTTTCACCTAAAGCAGGATTTAAAATCCCTCAATTTCACAGTTAAGGGATTTAATTTAATCTCTAAATTTACTACAATTTCTGGTCCAAGACAATTTAATTTCATATTATTTTTTCATAAAATAATGATTAAGTTTGCAACAAAAAACAATGACTGATCAGTCAGATTTGAAATGTGACCTTAACAGAGAATTTCACCTTCTTCCTTTTTTCTCTGTAACTAACCAACAGTAACACAACCTCAAGTCATCACCCAGACATGGTCATCATGTCTCTAACACAGCCCACGATAGAGATTTTAAAATTGAATGGAAGAAAGTTACTCACTTTTTTTCATCACAAGTACAGCTGGTTGGAGGAATTTTGATAGCACATAATTACATCAGAATATGTGATTCTATTGAAATCAAAATGCTCTGCAAAATGGTGTCAATTTTACTGGAATTTTGTTTATTACAAAAACCATTAGAAAAAGTTTTGGTAGTGTTGAAATGTTCCAATTCTTTGTTTTGAAATTACATTATTTCCAAATTTTTAAAATTTTGTTTTTTATTATATATCATAATACAAAATTTTAAAAAGTCTAAAGTGAAACTAAATGTTTTGATTTTTGTCAAAACAAAATGTTTCTTTCAATGCAAAATGAAAATACTACGGAATTTTCCTTCATGGAGGATTCCAAATTTTCAGTTTTTGCTCTGATTTGGAATGAAGACAGATTTTGAAATCTCAAAATATTTTGTGAAACAGAACTTCCATCCTCTATGTACCTCTAATCACAACGCTTTCCTTTTACACAGATATCACCATATTCACCATCCTCCAGCAGTGCTTCTCATCCAGTCTTCCCTTCAACTTCCCATATCCCTCTCCCCACCTCCAGCAAACCTGGGGAGGTTCACCAGTGATACCCAATTCACTGATGTGTCAGAGTTGGATTTCTTTCCGATGAACTGTGGAAGGATCAGTGTCACAGGGTGCCTGGCCCCTTCAGAGATAATAGGTCCAGCTCACCTGTGACTAATTAGCTGCTTCCTAATGGGCCCTGATAAAGGCCATTGGCTTCTATAAAGAGCCAGGTGGTAGATGGAGGAACAGGAAGCAGTAGCAGGGCACTAGTGGGAGTTCCCTGGGAGATCTGCATGAACAGCACCAGTGAACAGTAGCTGGGAGCAGCTGAAGAAAAGAGCTGGCAGAAAGACAAGTGAAAAGTGTTGATGGGACAGTACTGGCCAGAGCTGAGGAACCCTGCCACTCAGAAGGTTTGTGCAGAGGCCACTAGGTTCAGGGGAAGAAGTGGCTCAGCCACGGGCTAGCTGATCCTAAAATGAAGATGGTAATTCTGGACGAGCTCAGAGGACTCATAGACAAAGGGGTCTGGGGAGTGGAATCCTACAGGGAGCCCTCTAGTAATAGCCCTGAGGGGAGGGTTGTGGTTGGGACAGTAATTAGAAGAATGGCCAGTGGTGTGGAGAGCCTGGAACAGGGGGACAGGAATTACAGAATGGGTTTGCTCACACTCAGGTAGACGGTTTGGAGAATGGGCCCTGGAATAATGGCAGAAGAACTAGGGAACAAACCAGCTGTAGACTCTTGGGTAGGTGACTGGGAGATGATGTCCAAGGAGTGAGGATAAAGAACTGCTGCCTTTTTACTTGTTTTACTTTGGGTTAGGTGTTTATTTTACTTGGAGGCATCTTCTAAGGTTTGGAATTGTACTAATAAATTATGCCCAGCAACAGGTCTTGACTAGGACTTGAAGAAGGACATTCTCTTCCTGGGCAGGGGAAGTGAGCAGTCGTCTGCTTTGTAGTGGAGAAGATGGGCAACTTGGTCTTCTCTAGGGGCAGCAAGGAGAAGCTGAGGCAGGATTATTTATATCTTTTTATTCCACATTTAGTGACCACATGCCAAAAGTTTGCTTTCGGTACCACCCAGCATCACCTAGGAACTCTGTGGCAGAGGCAGGGAAAGAACACAGCTCTCCCGTATAGCATTCAGTGACTATAACCACAAGATCACCTCTGTTCTTCACAGACTGAATGAGGTAGGATTTTTACCCACAGAACTCATTCACTACACAACCCTGATACAGTCCTTAAGCACCCTCCATTCTTGTACTCAATGAGGCAGGGGCCCTGTGGAAAACCCAGTATGTGATCATGTAATTAAAGGTTGTACATAATGCATATGCACAAGGGGACAGAATTAAAGTTGTACAGACAACCTTAATTCTAGCATTTCCTAATTGTTGAGTGCTTGCCTTTGCAACTTTATTATTCCTTTAATGTCAGGCCATTTGTGTATAACTTCCAGGGCTTGTTTTTCTTTTACCAAATTCTATTATATGGAACTGTAACTGCCTACACCCACATCCTCAGCAGGGTTTGAACCTTAGACAGTCAGCACTGAAGATAGACCAGCTCTACTGCGTGGGTTAAAGGACTACCTACAGTAGTTGGCAGCATTAGTAGGCTGCTAACCTCTGTGGACCAGCCACTAAAGAAGGTTACATAACACACTGAAACAGTATTACATGCATGAGCACCTGCATGTTACAGACAACCTTCTCAAGCATATTGATTTGCCAAATCCTTTTTGAGAGGGAGCATGGCTGAGTCAAATAACAAAAACGTTGAAGGTGACTTGCAAAGGCTTTTTAAATCACGGAGCGTATACCTTTTTGGCATAATGAACATCTGCTTTATTACATTATTAATTATTAGTTCTTTGTTGCACTCACTTGACATTTCTTGTTTCACATGACTTTTGGACCACTGCAGTGAAATGAAAGTCTCCCATTGGCTTCAATGAGCTTTGGATCAGGCCAATAGTCAGGCTTGGGTGCAAGGAAGCCTACGAAAGGAATCAGAGTTTAGGAGCTGTTAAAATTAGGCATGGGGGAGGTTTGCAGGAGTAGGTGCCTGTGCTGCAAAGCTTCAGAGCTCTGCCATAACAGATTGCCTGCTCTGGTAGAGCTTAGAAACTCTGCAGACCAAGCAAATGTCAGCCGTAGACCTCTTAAGATGTTGTATTGATGAAGGGGTAATTGGCTTCAAGGTGTGAAGATGTTACTAGAAGCCTCATTTTACTAATACAACATTAATTAAGTATCAGAGGGGTAGCCGTGTTAGTCTGGATCTGTAAAAGCAATAAAGAATCCGGTGGCACCTTATAGACTAACAGACTGCATGCAGCATGAGTGAATACTTGAATTCTTCCTTCTTGATAGGGGAGAGAATTAAAGAAGTAAGACAACCTTAAATTCTAGCATTTTATTTGTTGAGTGCTTGCTTGCAACTTTATTATTTCTTTATTATTCCTTTAATGTCAGGCCATTTGTTCCAGCTTGTTTTTTTTTTTTTTTCTTTTATTATATATTATTATGTAACTGCCTACACCCACATCCTCAGCAGGGGTTTTTTGAACCTTAGACAGTCAGCACTGAGACCAGAGCTCTAGCTCTGTGGGTTAAAGGACTACTACAGTAGTTTGCATTTGTAGGTAGCTGCTGCTACCTGTGGACCAGCCACTAAAGAAGGTTACATTAATTAAACAGCTCACTTGGTGTCAGGAGACTTTGGCCTGCTTTTACCATAGCAAGCACATCACTAGGAAACCCATTTAAACATTTATATAGAGATTCCAAGGCCAGAAGGCAGCATTATGATCATCTAGTCTCACCTCTTATATAACACAGGCCATAGAACTTCCCTGAATTAATTCCTGCTTTAAGTCCAATGGCTCTGGCTGAACTAGATTGATTCAAAATTTCCAATGGTTAAATTGTTCTAAGGGTTAATTACCTTCCTTCTTAAAAATGTGCACCTTATTTCTAATCTGAATTTGTCTAGCTTCAACTTCCACCCATTGGATCATGTTACTCCTTTTTCTGACTGATTGACGAATCCTCTGTTGTTAAATTTTTGTTCCCCATGTTGATGCTTATAGACTGTGATCAAGTTATCCCTTAATATTCTCTTTGATAAGCTAAATAGATTGAGCTCCTTGAGTCTCTCACTATAAGGCAGGTTTTCCAATCCTTTAATTATTCTTGTGGCTTTTCTCTGACCCCTCTCCAATTTTTCAACATTTTTCTTGAAGTGTAGGTGCCAGAATTGATACAGTAACTCCAACCGTGGTTGCATCAGTGTAATACAGAGGCAATACACCCTCCCTCCCTATTCTTACTTAAGATTCTTCTTATGTGTCTGAGGATCACATTAGTCTTTTGGCCATGGTATTTCACTGGGAGCTCATGTTCAGATGATTATTCACTCTGACCCCCAAGTTTTGAGTCACTTCTTTCCACATCAGAGTACCCCCTCCGGTAAGGTAGGCTCGCTGGCCTACATCCATTGTTCTTAGACATAAGACTTTACATTTGGCCACACTGCAATGTATATAATTAGCTTGTGCCCAGCTTTCCAAGTGATCCAGGTCAGTGACCTGTTCTCTTCATTATTTACTACTCCCAGTCTTTGTCATCTGTAAACTTTATCAGTGATGACTTTATGTTTTCTTCCAGGCTATTGATAAAAATGCTAAATAGAGTAGGGCCAAGAACCAATCCAGGTGTGATCCAACTAGAAACCCACCAATTTGATGATTCCCCATTTACAATTACATTTAATGTGTGCCAGGTTGATTTTTATATTGTTCTAATTTCTTAATCAAAATGTTGTGTGGTCCCAAGTCAAATGCCTGACAGAAGTGTAGGCACACCACTACCTTGATATAACGCGATCCGATATAACACAAATTCAGATATAACGCGGTAAAGCAGCGCTCCGGGGAGGGGGGGATGCTGCGCACTCCAGTGGATCAAAGCAAGCTCAATATAACGCAGTTTCACCTATAAGATTTTTTGGCTCCTGAGGACAGCGTTATATCGAGGTAGAGGTGTATATCATATCAACACTATTACCAACCAAACTTGTAATCTCATCAAAAAAAGATTCTGAGTTATTTTGACAGGGTTTATTTTCCATAAGTCCATGTTGATTGGCATTAATTATATCACTCTCTTTTAATTTTCTATTAAGCAAGTCCCGTATCAGCTATTCCATTACATTGCCTGGGATCGATGTCATGCTGACAGGAGTATAATTATCTGTGTCATCCCATTTACCATTTTAAATATTGGCACAACGTGGGTTTTCTTCCAGTCCTCTGGAACTTTATCAGTGTTCCAAGACTTCTTAAAAAAAAAATCAACATTAATGGTCCAGTGAGCTCTGTAGCCTGCTTTTAAAAAACTCCTGGATGCAAGTTATCTGGACCTGCTGATTTAAAAATATCTAATTTTAGTAGCTGCTGATTAACATCTTACTTAGTTACTGTTGGCATGGAAAATATTTAATAATCATTTGACTTTATTTCAAAATACTGAACAGATATAGTTATTGAACACTTCTACTTTTTCTGCATTATTGACAAGTCTAATATTTCCATCTAGTAGTGGCCCAATACCATTGTTATGTTCTTTTTGTTCCTGATATACTTAAAAGAATGCCTTCTTATTGTCCTTAACTGTGCTGGTCATGTATTTCCCCTTGTGTCCTTCTGTTCCCTTATCAATTTTCTATAATTCCTAGATTCCAATTTATATCCATAGTTATCCATTTTTCCTTTTCTCCATTTGTTACATTTAAAAAAAATATTACTGCTTTCAATTTAAACACAGGAAAAGAAGAGCAAAACAAAACATTAAAATACTTGGAATTCAAAAGTTAAATGATCATTAATTCTGGGAAAGTTCCTCTTGGAACAGGAAGACAATGAAGGTGACACATGGTGGAAAGGCCTGACAGGAAACTTAAATACTATATCCTACAGGCTTCTTAGATTCAGCCAACCTAATGGTGGTGGTGGTGATGGTGTCATCTGGTTCTCTTGCCTCATTTGGTCTGGTCAGAACATCTTTCAGGATCAGGCAAAAAGAAGGCCCAGTGCTATGATGGTAAAATATCTGGATCTCAGGAAGGTGGTGTAGAGAGCCAGGAAGGTGATGCTGCTTAATTGTTGGATGAGATGAGGACCTCCAGGCCATTAAGATCCTGACGATATTAAACATCCCATTATGCTTCCCTCTTTAAAATCTGGAAGAGGCATGGTCAACCCTTACTGTCTCATTAGTTTGACTGAGCAAAACAAATGTCTGGAAGTTCACATATGGCCATCTCTTTTCTTTTCAAGGAATTCCTAGTGCCATTTAACTTGTAACCTCTCGGGATGCTTAGAGGTCATACCATCATCATTAACCAATTTGGTTCAGCAAGAGTTAGCAAGACCCAGTGCAGAAGATTATAGTGCAGAAGATAAGGACCAGCCTGTCCTACTGCTAACTAATCTCTCCTGGCATCACTACAAGGGAACGTCTATGGTGGGTAAGAGATAGCTCCTCTCCTCTCCTGCAAAGTTCCTGAGCTATGACTCTGCTCTGTCAGGGTTCTGCAAAGCAAGTACCTCCCCGGCCACCTTACTCCCATTCCATCTGCATTTTCTTCAGCATCTTTGGCCTCTGTCTGGTCCTCTTTCTACCACGCCCCTTGGCTGGCATTTATGCAGCACAAAAATGGATTTATGCAGCAGTTTTATAAACGGGAGCATTATATGATCACTTGTGCAGCTGCATAATTGCACAGCACATGTGGCCTTGTCCATAAGTCATTTTTGTCTGTGTTTAAATTTGGATTTCAAAAGAGCAGCACGTCAGTAAGCTAGATCTAGTTATTTTCTATGACTCAGCAGCAGCAATGAAATAATTTATCTTTATTAATGGAATCAGTCAATCATTTAGGCAACTGGAAGGACTTGAGATAATTTCAGTCGAGGACACTTTTACTGCCTGGATTTTCATAAGATTCTCTGTCTGCAACAAAGGTCAAAAGCAGAACATGAGATCAAATAAGATTCAGCACTCAGGTAACACAATTCTGTCCTCCTGTTGTGTTAGTGTATGCTCCAAACTTGCTGTTAAAATCAGTTCATGTGCATTCTTTACAATAAAACTATACTGAGATTCACAACAGAGATTCAAACCAGGTTTGAAAGTATTGAAAATGGGCTGATCCATTGAACAAAGAGACAGTAAAATATATGAACTATATCATGTATTCAGCCATGCAGAATGTTTTCACACACCTTAATTCAAAAGAAACCCCATTATGTGTTTCAACATACAAATCAGAGGATTAAGCAATTCAATTATGGCTGCGTCATTTTCAAAAGGACTAAAATTAAAATTTTCAGATGTGACTAAGTTACATAGGTTCCTAAATCCTATTCACTCTCCATGGGAACTAGGTACTTAAGGCCCTTTGAGGATCTGAGCCTAAGTCTGTTTTGAAAATGTTCTATGAAGGCAGACTCCTGTGCGCATATAGCACAAGTTGCAGGATGCTTTGTGGATACACAGACATCCTCACAGCCCAAAGCCTGGCTCCATGAATCCACAGCTCCTGTCTTAATCCTTGTGTCTGCATCTTTGGTGACTGAGGTACCAATGAGGCGCTGATCTTAACTGGGCTCTTTATGAGTTACATTAATAGTACATTAATAATAATCTAAAAATACATTTTCCTCTTTTCAAGTAAGAGTTTGAAAAAAAATCCAGTCATAAAATGTGTGCTAGAAATGCTGCAGAGTGAGAGTCTGGCAGCATGCCCAAGACAAAAGGGAATAGAAAATATGTGTCATGCTCCTGATTGCATCAAATTTTAATCTGAATTGAAAGCATATTTCTTTGTCCCAGGATGTCTTATTTAGTCTCATCTTAGGCAGGCTTTGCTATGCTCTAAACAATGCATCAAGCAGAATTTAAACAGGAAAAATGAAGTAAGCTTTTTGTATAATGGATGTGTTTAGATAATGTAGCCATCACTGTCTTATCAAAGTGTCTTACAACATGTAAAGATACCCAAATAATTAAAAAAATACCACCCACCCAGGATGGTCTGACCCCAACTAGTGAAATTATTCTGTTTTATTGGGGTTATTGTCCTGCTGAGAAGGAAGGGAAGGTAACCAGGTACAGTAACTCCTCACTTAAAGTCATCCTGGTTAATGTTGTTTTGTTGTTATGTTGCTGATCAATTAGGGAACATGCTCATTTAAAGTTGTGTAATGCTCCCTTCTAGTCGTTTGGCAGCCTCCTGCTTTGTCCACTGCTTGCAGGAAGAGCAGCCCGTTGGAGCTAGCTGGTGGGGGCTTGGAACCAGGGTGGACCAGCAGCCCCGCTATCAGCTCCTCCATCAGCTCCCCGCTCCCCTAAGTTCCCTGTGCTGCAGCCACCTAGCAGGCTATCAATTGCCGGCAGTTCAGCAGTCCCTCCCCCCACTGCCATGTGCTGCTCCTGCCCTCTGCCTTGGAGCTGCTCCCAGAGACTCCTGCTTGCTGTGCAGGAAGGGAAGGAGGTGGGGCTAATGTCAGGGTGTCCCCCTCCTCTAGGATGACCAGATGTCCTGATTTTTATAGGGACAGTCCCGATTTTTGGGTCTTTTTCTCACATAGGCTCCTATTACCCCTCCCACCCCTCCCGATTTTTCACATTTGCTGTCTGGTCACCCTACCCTCCTCCCTGCTCCTGCACCCCGCTTACCCCGTCTCCATATAGAGCAGGGAGGGGACACAGACGAGAGAGACAGAGAGAGCCTGGGGCAGCATCTGCTGTCTCAACTTCCTGATCCACTTAAAAAGACAATGCACTTAAGCATGGGTCAGCTTACTTAAAGGGGCAGTGTGCATGTCTCTCTCTCTCCCACACACAAGGTGTGTGTCCATCTCTGTCTGCTCTGCTGTCTCCCCTCCCTTGTGTTCGTGCTGTCTTGTGTGAGAGGCTACATTACCAACAATGTGTTAACCCTTGAGGGCTCAGCCAGTGCTAGTTCATCATTTAGCAGCAAGGCATTCCCTGGGAAATATCCCACCCTCTTCTACCCTCTGACTTCACCACCTCAACCAAGCTTCACAATCATCATAGCTGTGAACAGTATTAAATTGTTTGTTTAAAATGTATACTGTGTGTATATTTATATAATATATAGTTTTTGTTTGGTGAAAAAAATTTCCCTGGAACCCAACCCCCCCATTTACGTTAATTCTTATGGGGAAATTGGATTCACTTAACATTGTTTCACTTAAAGTCGCATTTTTCAGGAACATAACTACAATGTTAAGTGAGGAGTTACTGTAGGTCATTGCCTTCAAGTCAGCTCCAGCTAGAATTCCCCTGCAATCTTTGGTTTAAACCAGAGGTGGGCAAACTACGTCCCGTGGGCCACATCCGGCTGCGGGCCCATCCTGCCTGGCCCCTGAGCTCCTGGCCCAGGAGGCTGGACCCCGGCCCCTACCCTGCTACCCCCCTCCCCTGCAGCCTCAGCTCACTGTGCCACCAGCGCAATGCTCTGGGCAGCGGGGCTGCAAGCTCTTGCCAGGCAGCACAGCTGCAGAGCCTGGCCTGACCCGGTGCTCTGTGCTGTGGTGTGGCTGGTTCCAGCAGGTGGCATGGTTGCCTGTCCTGGTGCTCTGGGCAGTGCAGCTGTAGCGCCATCTGCCACCGGTGCTCCAGGCAGTATGGTAAGGGGGCAGAGAGCAGGGGGATTGGATAGAGGGCAGGGGAGTTTGGGGTGGTGGTCAGGGGGCGGGGGTGTGGATAGGGGTTGGGGCGATCAGGGAGAGGGGAACTGGGGGGTTGAATGAGGGCAGGGGTCCCGGGGGGCAGTCAGGAAGGAGAGGGGGAGTTGGATGGAGTGGCAGGGGGCAGTCAAGGGCAGGGATTCCAGGGGCGGTCAGGGGACAGGGAAGGGTGGATGGGGCAAGAGTCCCGAGGGGGCTGTCAGGGCGCGAGAAGCAGGGGGGGATCGGATAGGGGGTGGGGGCCAGCCCACACCTGGCTGTTTGGGGAGGCACAGCCTCCCCTAACCGGCCCTCTATACAATTTTGGAAACCTGATGTGGCCCTGGGGCCAAAAAGTTTGCCTGCCCCCAGTTTAGACTCTAGAGACAGATGCTGCAGAAGGGTGAGTAAGCCTGATCTCGGACAGTGACTGTTCCAATCTAAATATATTCAGCAACCTGAATATTAAGCAACTGGCCAAATAGATCAAGTTCCTATCAAGGTAATTAAGCAGGAACCCAAGGCAGTGCACCTCTTTCTCAACCCTCCTGACCATGTGAATCTGGCAGTCATATTGAACTGCCCAATACTGCACCCCTGCCCCACTGTCTCAACTCCTGAAATGTCGTTGCAAGAGCTGACATGTGAATGGGGGATTGAAGTCTGTCTCCCCACTCTGAGGGCCTGATTCTCAGTTACTCTGGTCCTGCATGTGGGGCAGGAATGGAATCGGTGGGAAGGCAAAGGTGGCTTAAATCCACCTTTGCACTCTGTATATTGGGACTCTGCAGTGAAGACATACCCTAAGGGTGACAGGCCTGATCAATGACTGACAGAGACTTACCAAATTAGGCATCCTAGCCCCAAGGACTATGCAGTGTTTCAAGTGCCTGGATGTAACACAAATGCCAATCATTTACAGATAATCCATTTATAGAGAATTCAAACTTATCTCCCCATTTGTTCCCAATCTGTTTATACCTCAATAAAGGTACAAGCTCTTAACCCTGGACAAAGCAGAGGGTCCCCAAGCTTTGCTTCCTTGAATTACAGAATAGTTCATTCTTTCAGTCCCTGAGTTTTCCTAACAAGTTTTAAGGTGTTAGCCCAGGGGGCTCTGGAATCCCTCCAAGTTTTAGGTCTGTCTGACCAGCTGACATCATCTTGGCCGACAGAACCAGGTTGCTTTATGAGAAACGTGCAGGAGATTAGGTCACCACCTAGTTTCTTGAACAAACAAAAAAGTGCTAAACTGAAATAATTGTAAGATCAGTTTTTAAAAATAGTTTCCAAACGCTGTCAGTTTAGCAGAGGAGATGTTTTCAGGCAGTGACAATGAAGGGGAGTGATTGCTATGTAATTGGGATAGCACTGGCACAATTTCATGTGGGGGATGCACTACCTAATGCCAAAATGGGCTTGAAAATTTAAGATCTCATCTTAATACAAAAATTGCCAAATAAAGCCTAAAGTGAAATGCAGCCAGAACCCCTTTTTTCGTCCTGCTGTGGGTATTCAGTCAAGCATCTTATTTTGATTTCAGTATCTGGTTTTCCTTTTCAAATGGTCTCCTCTCTTAACTGGGATGTCTACTGGGGCGTCTTGGTTAAGCAGATTTGGCACACATAATTCTGGCGGTACATGAGTGTGGTCCCTCCCTTTTGTGGAGCCTCTTTGCTGAATCCCTGCCTGTTACACTTCCCTTTATGCCTTGTCATTTGAATGTGTAAGAGAAAAACCCGAGTTTTCTTTGCAAGAGGATAAGACTTCAGTTTCCTTAGTGTCTTTTTAAATTGTCACCAGTTTGGAGTGCAGCGGAAGCCAAGCTGAATCTCTTATTGTGCATCTTTTCTTTGAGGCTGAAATTGCTCTTGCCAAGTTTTCAAGTAGGATTTGAATGACGCCTTCTCTCTCTCTCTCTCTCTCTCTCTCTTTCCCACTCCGCTCCTCCAGCAGCAGCAGGGCCCTCCCCCGTCCCCCTGCTAGGAGAGGGCTTCAGGGTAAAGGGTGGGCGGCACAAGACTGGCTCTGCTGACCCAGTGGCCTGATCCAATCACTGGGAGGACTGAAACCCTTCAGCCCCTCCTCGCCTTTACTTCAAAGGAAGAGGGAGAGGGCGGGGGGAGGAGGCGAGGGTTGCAATTTAGGTCCTTTCTTCTTTGCCCGCCTCTTCTCCGAGTCTCAATAAGAAGGGGGCTGAGCTGTAGTTGAGGTGCAGGAGATTCTCTTAGGTGTAAAATCCCAACAGGACTGGACACAGCCTCCCACCTGCCAGCTTCATTCCAACTGTCTAACCCTTCCTGGGGCCACAATGGTTGAAGCATTCTGTGCTACCTGGAAGCTGATTGACAGCCAGAATTTTGATGAATACATGAAGGCGCTGGGTAGGTAAAAGGAGCTACTGCTCATCACCCATTGGGCTGCTGAAATTGTTCCTGAAGTTTTGATGATGTTTTCCAGCACAGATAGGCTGGAGAGTGATCGTGGGATTGGGGATTTTGCATTGCATCTGAGTGATTTCTGAGTAGAACCAAAAAAAGAATCATTGTCTAGCTGAGCTGAATGTTGCTGCAGAGAATGTGAATGTGGAACTGCCGTGGCTTTGCCTGCTCTGTTATTTCCATTAGTGTTTCATTCTTTATCAAAGTTAATGTGATACAGATATAATTTGCACGGTGGGTTGTAACGGGGGGGAGAAGGCGGGGGAACAGAGGGTAATGCATTGAGCTTGTTTTTAAAACTTTATTTTAGGAAAAGACAATGAGATCAACTGAATCAACAAAAGTTGCTTGCAAATAAACAAGCAGGTCCCTCTCATTATACTGGAATGATACAGATTGCCATCTAAATAAGCAAAAAGTAACTGTCACTAATTCAGTGACAAGAGGCTGATGTACTACACTCTTGACCTAAGGGGTCATTGTTGCAATATATTGTGTTTCTTAAGTGGGTACCTGAGGACTCAGAGGTATATACAGCGAGCTAGAGTGTAGGAGAGTGGCTAGATGAGGTATGGATGACTGGGCAGAGAAGTGTGAAGTGTAGTGTGATAGTGAAAGGAGCAGAACAGGATAGTAGGTTTCACCTCATCGTTTGGCAAACGGGGTGTAAAAGAAATCAGGGTCTGATGGATTTTTGTTTTCATTTGCCGGGTTAGGAGTGGGCTTTGCTACGCGGCAGGTGGGGAACGTCACCAAGCCCACAGTGATCATCAGCAATGAAGGGGACAAAGTAGTGATCAGGACCCAGAGCACTTTCAAGAACACTGAAATCAGCTTCAAGCTTGGAGAAGAGTTTGAGGAAACTACCCCAGATGACAGAAACTGCAAAGTAAGTGAACACCCTCTCAGAGTGCAGCATTTGAAACGTCTTGTCTTTGGGTGGGGGAGGGACTAGGGAGAATGATTCAACTTCTTTGCTACAGTTAGTTTAGTTTTGTAGCACAGAAAGGGAGTATAAGGAAAGACAAGACCGCATCTTACTCATTTAGAGACACAAGGTCATGTCTGGATGTTATGACATATGTTTTGGCCTTCCAGTATGAAAGAATTCTGCTAGATGCCCCATCCATATTTTTGTACCAGTCGCTTTAATCCAAAAATCAGTTTAGGAGACATCATTCTCAACTGAAATGAGGAAGTACATCCTCCTTGAACTTTGGGGGCTTTAAAACATTGCTACACCAGAGCAAATGTGAAATTATCATTTAAATGTCACTGGGACACACAAAGCAGGATTTATTTAATCCTTTTTGTACAAACAAGAATCAAATGGACTTTTCATTTTAAAGAAGGAGGGTTCATGGGTTTGGATTTAAAATGCCTAGAACGAGTTTATTATGCCAGGTTTGAGTAAGTTTGTTGACGAGAAACTAGTAGAGGCTATTGAATACATTCCCTAGAAATCTGAATAGTATCTGCTACTGTTTTAAATTAATCCTTCTCTTTGTATATTTTGATATCCCAGTCAGTTGTGACCCTGGATGGAGACAAACTAGTTCATGTACAGAAATGGGATGGCAAAGAGACAAACTTTGTTAGAGAAATTAAGGATGGCAAAATGGTAATGGTAAGTAAAATGATCACTGAGCTCACATGTATCAGATTAACTATTAGATCTATTTAGATCTGTTTAGATCTATCGAGAACATGCTATTTTTATTTAAAATCTAGAGCTAGTTATCCGTAAAGCTGGTTGAGAATTTTTAAAAGTTCACATATATATATACATATATTACTACTTTGAATCTGTTTATGGACAATGGAAAATTTTCAGCATTTTTCAACCAGCTCTAGTTAATGGTCTTCAGAGAGTATCAATGACATTTTAAACTTCTGAGGGGAGGGGAGTTAAATACAGCATTGTACTAATCCCAAAAGAAACAAAATACACTTCTGGAACTGCAAAAATGTGAACTATTTGATTAAATGTGCATTAATCCATTTTACTCAGGTGGTACTTTAGATCACTAAAATAGTCTTATACTTCCATGTGCAACTAGTTACTTAGAATAAGTATTTCTCTGGGGTAATATATCTTGAGGATTTTTGCATTTAATAATGAATGGAGTATTCCTGCTTAGATTATTTTTCAAAACAATGACCAGGAGAAGAGGTTCATGTAAAGAGTAATCTTTTAGGCTTTTAATCCACCTACCTCCAGTGATGCTTTGGGAACAGGATTATAATGTTGTGGCAGTCAGGGCTGTCCTTACCCATACACAAACTACGCAGCTGCGTAGGGCACCAGGAAATTTGGGGCACCAAATTGCCCCAAATTTCTTGGTGCCCTACGCAGCTGCGTGCTGCTCCAATGGCCAGCCCGATCCAGCCAGGAAAGCTGCCCCCACTCCCACCCCATGCCCACTCCAACCCTTCCCCATAGCCCCCGCCCCCTGCTCCGCCCCCAGCCATGCCCCCATTCCACCCCTTCCTCTGAGCTACGGGATAGGAAACTGCAGCAGGGGTCGGGTGTGCCCTGCAGTTACCGGGCAGCGGGAAGGCTACGGACGGCCCTGGTGGCAGTGATACTAAAGCTATGGTTGAAAAGTACACACGTTCTAAACCCTTTTAACACTGGGAGGAAGGGCGTTTGGAAATGTAGCCTCTGGGCTGAAATTTCTCATGTTTGTTCTTGGCACGAAAAAGAAGTGTGCTCAGCTACTTTACTTTCTGATACCTGGCCATTGGAGAATCAGTCTTTAACTCTTGTTTTTGTTCAGATATTCTCTCTCTCTTCGTGTGTGGAGAATTCCAAATAGTTTAAACTTAAAAGTGCAGACACAATATGTAGTTGGTCAATGAGAAATGTGTGTTCTTTTGTTTGTTTGTTATAAAGCAAGTAACGATGGTATTTTCCCACGTGCAGCAAACTATCTTATAAGAAATCTGAACAGGAATTTGGGATGCAAAATTGCAGATATGCAAACAGCTATCCCTTCGGCCAGTGGGAGCGGGCAGCAAGAAGGGCCACGTTTAATATCTAGGGCATTCCTCTTCAACAATATAACCAAACCGGCTCAAGCCCCCACCCAGTAACTTGGGAAAATTTCACTGTACCCGATTGGCACCTCCGGCAATATATTGGGAGTTCCATACATTAGAATTACCAGCCATATTCAGTGGTTACATATACAATCAGTGGACATGGTACATTTATTTGAACACTTGATTCCCTTTACATCTACCCACTACATATAATAAGTATTGCATATGAACATTTGAAACATACACATAGTGCATTGTACATTCTGATATGGGATCAGTGGGGTTTTTGTCTGTTTGTTTTTGTTTTAATGAAATTGTTAATATAGGTTCAATGTTATGGCCGAGAGTTTAAATGCACAAAAGTTAGGAAATTCTGTTTTGGTTCCCAGACATCTTTTATTTTGGTCCCCTTTCTGATCTAGTGTATCATGAGTTACTCTCTATTGAAAACAGCAATAAGAAAGGTATGGTTGCTGTGGGAACCACAACTCTGAATTTTTTCACTCAGTATTAAGGGTGCACGATCATGTTTTGTTTACTTTTATATGATTTACATCCACTAGAACAGTGGCTCTCAAACTTTTTTCACTGGTGACCGCTTTCACAAAGCAAGCCTCTGAGTGCGACCCCCCCCTTATAATTTAAAAACACCTTTTTATATATTTAACACTATTATAAATGCTGGAGGCAAAGCAGGGTTTGGCGTGGAGGTTGACAGCTTGCGACCCCCCCCCCATGTAATAACCTCGCAACCCCTGGAGGGGTCCCATCCCCCAGTTTGAGAACCCTTGCACTAGAACAACCTCTTTAGATTGAGCAATATGTAGAAATGGTTATGAAACATGGTATGGTGTTTTAACTTCTCTATTTCTTTTCCAACTTGCAGACTCTCACCTTTGGTGATGTGGTTGCTGTTCGCCACTATGAGAAAGCATAGAACCTACCTGTCCCCTGTCCAGGTGTTACTCCTGCTGGATGCATTTAACTGCTATCCACAAATGAACGTAGCTAAGTGACATGAACATTACTGGCATGAAAGGTTAATGAAAAACTTGTGGGTTGTTGGTTTTTTATTTTTACTTTTTACCATCAAATTGGCAAACTCTTGTTCTGTAAAATGCAACAGGTAGACCTTTGCATTAAATCTCTGAAACACTTGTCTTTGTTTTTTACAATAAATGGAACATATTTGACATGTTATAGAATGCAATTCAAACTTAAAATTAAAATGTTTTTAAACCCATGCTGGTTTTGCATTTAATGGACTAGTGTTTCAGTGCTTTGGGAGAGGTGCTATGAAAAGCATTTCCTAAATGGGATTAATGCTGCAAGGAGGGGTGGTGGCAAGATGCTACAGTAGGCTGGGCTATATGGGGTCACTTTGGTCAAACAGGAAACCAGGTGTGACGTCATTCCAATTTAGTGGCTTCTCTTTGCTTGAGAAACTCAGGAGCAGCATCTTTGTAGTGCTGTAGTGGGGGCAGAGAGGTGAGAGGAAACATGGGTACTACCTCCCTGGCTCAAACCACTGACAGTTCCCTTCCTCTCTGATAATAATACTCTTTACTTACAGCCTGATCCAAAACTCACTGACGTCAAGGAGAACACTTCCACTGACTTCAGTGGGCTTTGAATCAATCCTTTACTATTTTGTGTGTGTGTTTTAATGTGGCTAATGGAGGAAGTGGGTGAGAGTTCTATGATCTTCAGTGCAGACGGAAATAAATCAGACCCAAAAGGCAGAAATGCTCCATAGATTGGGGTGGGAGGGCAGTAGGAATGTAGCAGGCCCTGATCAACCTCAGCTTGCCTTTCCTAGGGATCCTCAGATGCAACAGGGTTAGGAAGCCTTGCTCCTTGAGGGGAGCTCCATGATGTGAACCTCCTCCTAGAGTCCCTTCTTGTACGTTTTATCACATGATGGTGCATTATGGACCTTAATTTGTGTGGAGGGGCAGTAATCTCTTCTAAGAGCAGTATTGCATTTTACAGAAATCAAAATTGTATTAATAAAACATCTTAAAAGCAGAATTGGTGTGAACTGGCTCTATACTCCAGTTTTCTGAGCCAAATAAAACCAAAAAGAGTTACATGGCATCATATATGTAACTAGGAGGAAAAGATGTAAAGAGAATCCCCCCTTCTGTTAGGGCATTGCATCCAGGGGCCATATCTGCTTTTGGTTGATTAAGACCTTTTTTTAACAGTGACACAGTTGTGACATTTAACCAGTGGGCCACATTGAGGATGCTGCAAAGGCATATGGCCGGAGAGGTGCTTCAGGAGCGGAATTGCACCTGAGCTCCCAGACCAGATGCTGGACCATGGTATTCCTTAGATCTGCTAGCTGGTGTGGTGGAAGTAGTTCTGGTTCCTCCCCACCATAGGTGGCTCTCTTTCATATGGACACTGAGGGAGGACTAGTGCTTGGTCTCAGCGACTGCAACTATGGCTGGTCCTTCTGTGCAGGGAGCACAAGAGCACCTCATTTGATAAGGGTCTAGGCACAAGTTGGCCCTAAAAAAGACATGAATACAATATCTTGTTTTCTAATATCTTAACTTTTACAGGGAGGTGCTCTCTGAAGGGACTGTTAACACAGTATTACTATTAACACTGTAAATCTAGGTGCAGAGGAGAAAGCCCTCTTTAATTCTGAACCATCATGAATCACTTTAAAAACTGGGGACCTGACCTACAGAGGTGCAGAGCTCCTGCATCTGCGATGGACTTCAGTTAGACTTTTGAATGTTCCTTAGGAACGTCAGCCTCAGCATTCTTTTCATAAGCATAATGCACTAGCACCATGTTCTAACAAAGTGATCTTTTAGGCCAACAGGAATGAAAAAGTAGTATTCGTTTTTGTGGCTTGTGGAACTGGATTCTGGTTTGCTTCCGCCTCTGTTGTCCATGTGTGCAGCTATAAAGAGCCTCTTTTCTGCACTACAGAGCTTGCATTGGTTGATTTAAACCTCAGTTTCAGTGTAATAATACAGATTATGTCTGTCATCCATCAGTATGGCTCACATCACAGCTGTCTTCTTATGTATGCAAATCACATGATCCCCTTTCCCACCCATCCCTTTCCCAGAGAATTGGGAGCAGATGCTTTTGCTTCATCTCCATGGAAAGAAGTCATGATCCTCTACTAGTGGCATTAATATCCATGACAACTGATTTATAGTGTCACGAAGTAAAAGAATAAAGTCTTTATTACTGGTGCAGAAAGGAATGAGGTGATGGATAGAAAAGGCTCTGGAGCACACATAAGGCCTGAATGGTAAATATTTAACAAGGGAACTCTCCATCCCTTCTGTTGGTTACTCTCCTTATATGCATTACAAACACATTTAAACAAAGGCAACTCCCCCTCCCCCCTTCACTTCATGCCTTGTATGCATATGTTTTACATGTAACAGCTACCCAATACAACTTTACTGATGGAGGTGTTTGCCATCTCAAAGGCAAACAAATACTATGAATGGAAAAGGAAACTAGGGCTAGGAGAAGTGACATTTGTGAAATGCCTGTGGGGTTATCGGGAGTGGGGAAGGGAAAGGAGAAAAGTCAGACATGAGGGACTTGCAACTGTGGATGGATGTAAATATTTCATGATATAGTTAGGGAAACCATAGTAATGCAAGTATCAGAGGGGTAGCCGTGTTAGTCTGGATCTGTAAAAGCAGCAAAGAATTCTGTGGCACCTTATAGACTAACAGAAGTTTTGGAGCATGAGCTTTCGTGGGTGAATACCCACTTCGTCGGATGCAAGACTACTTGGCACCTTATAGACTACTTGCATCCGACGAAGTGGGTATTCACCCACGAAAGCTCATGCTCCAAAACTTCTGTTAGTCTATAAGGTGCCACATAATTCTTTGCTGCTTTTACATAGTAATGCAAATCACTGAAAAATACACAGAAAGAAAAATACATTCACTGGATGGAAAGTAACTGAACGTTTAGAGACCGAGACAGAGAGGGCCTAGAGGTGGAAAGCATAAGTCTCCTGATCTTCTGCTATTACAATATCACTGGGTTAGCTAACCTTGGAACTTCACATTCTCCCTTGTGGAAAACAATTTTCACTTCTCTATCTATAAATGGCATTACAGCCCTCCTGTAGTATGAACAGATAGGCATTTGTATTCACTCACTCCTTATCTTATGTCATGAATACACATCTCAACTCTCACATCTTATTAGGTTTTAGCTTAATTTTAGTATTTCTATAATTACTGGTGTTTTATTCATTCTGGAATGTAAGATGCTTCAGACTATCCTTTCCAAGGCATATTAAGATTTAGAATTAAAACCGCTATACTACATTACCAAAAGATTAGTCCTTTGGCCATAACTCTGCTTTGGGAAATGGAGCAATGCAAAACTGGGTCCCAATTCTGCAGACATTTAGGCCCTGATCCTGCAAGTTCATACATGCAAGCTCATACATCATTATGAGTTGTATTAACAGGAGTCAAGTATCAGAGGGGTAGCCATGTTAGTCTGGATCTGTAAAAAGTGACAAAGAGTCCTGTGGCACTTTATAGACTAACAGACATATTGGAGCATAAGCTTTTGTGGGTGAATACGCATGCGTCTGACGAAGTGGGTATTTACCCACAAAAGCTTATGCTCCAGTACGTCTGTTAGGGTACGTCTACACTACCCGCCGGATTGGCGGGTAGCGATCGGTCTATTGGGGATTGATTTATCACGTGTAGTGTAGACGCGATAAATCAATCCACGATCGCTCTCCTGTCAACTGCTGAACTCCAGCTTGGCGAGAGACAGAAGCAAAGTTGACGGGGGAGCCCCAGCACACCGCGAGGATGCAAAGTAAGTAATTTTAATTTGATCTAAGATACGTTGACTTCAGCTACGCTATTCTTGTAGCTGAAGTTGAGTATCTTAGATCAATCCCCCCCGCCAGTGTAGACCAGGCCTTAGTCTATAAGGTGCCACAGGACTCTTTGTCGCTCTCAACAGGAGTGTTGTAAGTATGACACAGGAGGTAACTACCCTGCTCTACTCAGCACTGGTGAGGCCTCAGCTGGAGAACTGTGTCCAATTCAGAGTGCCACACTTTAGAAAGGATGTGGGCAAATTGGAGAGTCCAGAGGATAGCAACAAAATTGAGAAAAGGTTTAGAAAACCTGACCTTTGAGGAAAAGTGCAAAAAACTGTGCATGTTTAGTCTTGAGGAAGCTGGGGGGAACCTCATAAGTCTTCAAATATGTTGAGGGCTTTAAAAAGAGGACTGTGATCATTTGTTCTCCATGGCCACTGAAGGTAGGAAAAGAAGTAATGGATTTAATCTACAGTGAGCGATTTAGGTTAGATATTAGGAAAAGCTTTCTAATTATCAGCGTAGTTAAACTCTGGAATAGACCTCCAAGGAAGGTTGTGAAATCACCATTGTAACCCGGGGTTCTTTCAACCCAAAGGGAGGTGGTGTCAGGAAATAAATCAGGGGAGACACAGCCGTCTGACCAGTAGATGGCTGGCACAAACAGGACAACACAAGAGTGCTTTCACTTAAAGCTAAACTTTACTTAGTCTCAAGCACTTACACACATCCGCAACAGGTTAGTAAAACACTCCCAACCCTTGATAATTACCAAAGCTGAGTGTGGCTCTCAAGTGGCACAGCAGCAGCCCATCTGCGGTGGGGAACACAAGATGCATCCAGAGGGAGAGTCCATGAAGAGCCCCTTCTGAGAAGTCCCACTACCTCAAACTTTTCCCCCTTATTTATACATTAGTAATACAATGGCATATCCCTTAAAGAAAACTTGCTAAGCAAGCAGTTTTTAAAGGTCAAGCAAGAGGTTTCCTTATGATCGTCAATTAATAAGATATGGTTTTTTTTTCAGTGTCCATGCTTGGGACCCTGACAGACACATTCCTCAGGGTACATTATAGACAAGCTTCCTGTTTTTCTAAAATACATATATCAGCAATTTCAACATTCTTAGCAGGAAGGACGCAGGGTCAAGCTGCCCTGTCTGTGGCACCCAAAACCCCCTCCCCTCCTGCCTGAGTTATGCTAAGGCTGCTGCATGCTTATACATTGGCCTGCTGACTTGACTACTTTTAGCAATAAGCCAAATTGCTTTCAGGCACTTTACTGGTTTGCCAAAATCTCCCCGTACAGCCATCGCTGGAGGTTATTTAAGAACAGGTTGGACAAACACCTGTCATGGATGGTCTAGGTTTATTTGGTCCTGCCTCAGCACAGGAGGCTGGACTTGATGATTACTCAGGCTCCCTTCTAGCCCTGCATTTGTATGATTCTATGGGGTGTAGAGGGACACCTGTGCAGGATTTGAGGCCCTCTATGCACACATGGAACTTTGCTCATGGGAGCAGTCCCATGGAGCAAATAGAGCAAAGTTACACACGTACCTAAGTGTTTGCAGAATTGGGCCCTTTGTTTGTAGCTGGAACCTAGACTGTAAGGCCCAAATTCTGTCTATTACACTGCTAATAATATTACTTGCTGTTGCATAGCACTTTTCATCCGCAGATCTCAAGCCACTTTACAAAGGAACGTATCATTAACCCTATTTCACAGATGGAGAAACTGAGGCACTGAGTCAAAATGACTTGCCTAAGGCCTCCAGGTGAGAGACAGACTCAGGAACAAGAACACAGCTCTCCTGACTTGCAATGCAGTGCGACCATGTGCCTCTTTCTAAGGCACCTGTAATCTTATTCTGTACCTCAGATATATTTAGTCCGTTCTGCACTGTACCTCCAGCAGGTTTCCCTACATGTCAGAGGTTTCTGGATGTATCCCAGTGCAGAATACGCCCTAATAATAGAAGCCTGTGACAATGAGCTCTGTTAATAACTGTCCTAGACAGGTGCTGGAAGGTCCATCTCATGGTATGCTTTAATGTACACTAGCTAATGGAAGGCACTGCACTCCTACACTGACCTCTGTGCAGAGGGCTGGATGATCTCATTGGGCTCTTCCATCTGTAAAGGTGTGATTGTCTCTCTCTAACACATGGACTTTGGCTCTCCTGCCAATTGTCCTAGGGGAGATAAAACAGCCTAGTTACAACAGGTGACTTTCCTTATTGGCAGTCTTAGCTTTGAGTGAAAGGGGCTCCATTGCTCTTTGGACAACAATTCCTTCCTCTACGGCAGGGATCAGCAACTTTTGGCCCCGGCCCACCAGAGTAAGCACCCTGGTGGGCCAGATCCCACTGGCTGTGGTTCACTGCTCCAGGCCAATGGGGGCAGCAGGAAGCGGTGGCCAGCACATCCCTTGGCTGCACCGCTTCCCACAGCCCCTATGGGCCTGGCGCGGTGAACAGCAGCCAGTGGGAGCTGCAATCAGCCGAACCTGCAGACACAGCAAGTAAACAAACCGGCCTGGCCTGCCAGGGTGCTTACGCTGGTGGGCTGCGTGCCAAAAGTTGCCGATCTCTGCTCTAAGAGTATGTCTACATGTCACACCAAGCCCAGGTCTGTGGGACCTGTGCTTGTGGATTTGGGGTTTCCAAGTCCATGCTTGAGCATCCAGGCTGCATTGTAAACATGGGTTTACAACTCCTGGACCTGGTTCTCATAACCATGCTAATGCATCCATACCGCTGTATGCAGAGCATCTGACTCAGGTCTGTGTCCACACTGCAGAACCGAAAGCCTTAGACCCCGTCACCACAGGATTCAAGCTCTGTCCCCGCCCAGCAGGGTCCTAGGACCCAGGCCCTGAGGGCTTGCTGACTGGCACTCATTTGTGTGCGGCGGCAAGGGGGCTTGGGCTCGACCTGCATCAGAGGCTGGGGGCAAGGTAGAGTGTCGACACGCCCCCGGGGCTAACCCCTAGGGTGGCGCAGGAGCAGCCTCCACGTCCGAGCTCCGGGCCCGGAGCACCCGGGACAGCAGCGTTGAGCGCAAGGCGGGGCGGCTCTGCAGGACAGGAAGTGCCACGTGACTGGTCCCGGCGCACCTTCCTCCCCGTGCCGAGGCCGATCGCACGAGAGGCGCCTGTCCCGGGGCAGCTTCGCGGGCCATGGAGCTGGCGGGCGGGCGCTGCGCGCTCAGCCTCTGGCTGCTGCTGTGCCGCTTGCCGGCCCCGGGCGCCGCCGCCCCAGCGCCCGTAGCCGTGGGTGAGTCGGCGGGGCGCCCCGGGGAGCTAGCGCTGAGCCTCAGCCGCCGGGCTTGTCTCCTCCCCCCGCCCGCCAGAGAGGTAGGGCAAGGGGCCGCCCCCTCTGGAAAGGAGGCGGAGGGGCAGGGCTGGGGCCCCGGCTCGGTGGGGTTGTCACCTCCAGCCAGACCCTCCCGACTGGGAGCGACCCCGACACAAAGGAGCTGCCAGTCAATAGCTCCAGCCAGCCAGGCTTGTTCCTGCCTCCCCTCCCCCTTCATCCCCCAGGCTGCTGATTAATTGCAAAGCCCCCGCTGAGAATGAGAGGCAGACAGAGCTCTCCTCCTGGGGGCTTCCTCCCCCTCCCCCTCGGGTGGCTCACTGGCAACACCTCACTATAGCCTGGGAAAGCTGTACATCGAGCCCGTGTGACTTGTCCTAGCTGCTCTAAACTGGCGCTGTGGCACTGCCACAGTCCCTCACCTGCGTTCATATGTCCTCAGCCTCCCTCCTCCCTTTGTACCTGGCTGGAAATGTCCAGAAACTTCCCTGCCGGGGAGGTACACACACCCCTTCCTTTTTATTCACTCCCCCCACCCCCCGTTTGCTTTATTTTAACCAAATGTACAATGCCATGCTATTTACTTCTCTTCCCAAAGCTGAGGCATTTGTGTGACCCCCTAGCACTCTCCCAGATAAATCAGTCAGTGCCTGACCTGAGCAGAGCATGCTACAAGTAGGCATGACAGAATTCTATTTTAATTTTTTTAATAATATGTCAGTGTTTATTTTTAAGCATTTTACTCCAATTGTTATTGATCTAAATTTTCACACTTTGGGGGAATTGAGGGTGTGTGTCTGACAATGGAGGATCACACAATTATTTAACGATAGTAGATACTAAGATTCAAAAACTTAAAGCTTTATAACCATCCAAACATAAATTGTGACCATCACATGTCAAAATATACAAAGTAAATACCCTTAAATCAAACTCTAATAACTTCTCAAGTAGCACTTTTCTTTTCCTATCTGTAAATTTTTGACTGATATTGATGAACAAAGGAACAGCCATGCTGGGTCAGACCAATGGTCCATCTACCCAATAATCTGTCTTCTGACAGTGGCCAATGAGAGGTGCTTCAGAGGCAGTGAATAGAACAGGTAATCATCAAGTGATCCATCCCTAGTCACCCATTCCAACTTCTTGGCCTTCACAACATCCTCTGGCAAAGAGTTCCACAGGTTATCTATGTGTTGTGTGAAGAAATACTTTCTTAAGTTTGTTTTAAACCTGCTGCCTATTAATTTCATTTGGTGACCCTTAGTTCTTGTGTTATGAGAAGGAGAAATTGCACTTCCTTATTTACTTTCTCCACACCAGTCATGATTTTACAGATCTCTAGCATATCCCCCCTTAGTCATCTCTTTTCCAAGCTGAAAAGTTCCAGTTTTATTAATCTCCCCTCATATGGAAGCTGTTCCATACCCCTAAACATTTTGTTGCCCTTTTCTGTACCTTTTCCAATTCCAATATATCTTTTTTTGAGATGGGACAACCAGATTTGTTTTTTGGTTTTGGGTTTTTTTTTTCCGTTGGTTTGTGTGTGTACAATTAAATTGATATTTGCTGACATTTACCAATAAAAGAATCTGATCTTTCCAAAGCTGAGTATAGGTTATGTTGTCTGCATGAGGGTGTGGTTCAGACAATGGCATACAGGCTAGGCCCTGCATTACTTAATAATGCAATATGTCTGAAATTTATTTATTTACTCCATTATAATAAACATTAACTCATGTTTTGTCTTTGGTCAGCAAAGCAAACTCCACATTTTCTATGCGTGATTTTATCTTCCAGTTATATACATGTTTTAAAAGAACTATTGCTCCATACTCAGCTTCTGTGACTCACATGCATCTCAAATGCAAACCTCTGTAAGTTTCCAGAAGACAAATCTTGCAACCATTAGCAGAAATTGCAATATTACAATTTTCAGATGTTCACATCTTCTTTTTAAGTTCCTGAAATAAGTTTCTGGTTAAAGCACACTATGATGAGTCTGACTGGGGTTCTGTTCCCTGCTCTGCCATTGGCTGGCTATATGACCTTGGGCAAATCACTTTACCTCTATGCCGCAATTTCCCTTTTGTATAATAGAGATAATAATTTTCTCTTTTATAAAGTGCATTGAAATCTACAGCTTGAAAGGACTATTTATTATCATATCTGAAACCTGAAGGTCAGTATTCCTATAACATGTAACTTTGTAATTCATCTGTTAGTTTAATATACACCTAAAGTCCATTGGGTGCTTGCCTTTGCTTAGTGCTCAGGAACAGCAGTTGAAAACTTACCAGACACCTAGTAGCTAGAGATAGATACAAAATATAAGACTGGTAGAGGCTCCATGCCCTGGTAAGAAGTCTAGGCTGCTTGTTATCACAGCTGCTGGGGAGAAGGTTGGGGTTTCTGGACCCTGCCTGAAGGCGTCATCTTTCCTATCAACTTTTGGATAGTATATGTCTGGAAAAAACGGAAACTTCCCCCTCCTCTAGCTGCTGGAAGGGAGAAGTGCTTTCTTTATTTCCCCACACCCAGCAGTAAATAAGGAGGGTCTCCATCACTCCACCCCATGTCATCCTCCAATTTGGGGTCATTTACTACTGCCTATGCTCACAGCTTTCCCAAGCAGTAGCAACAGAATGAAATTGATGTGATTCTTGTCAGTTTCAAACCACTCACTCAGGCTAATGGACAGCAGCAGTGGGACTGATCATGGTTTTGTTAAGTTTACTCTACTCCTGCTTAGCAAAACTTTGAGGCACAACAGAAGCACCGGAGCAGTCTGCAGATTTAGGATTACAACACTGCATCTTGTACATTCAGTTCACATTTGCAGGTTGTCTTTGTAATCATGAAGGCAAAAAACTTAGTTTTTAAAATGAAAGCTTAAATTCTGCAGAACTTGATGGCATAGGCCCCACATTCACCAGGGCTAGTTTCCCAATCTCAGTTGATAAATAGATTTGCCAAGTATGGGCAAAAGAGGGTGATATTGACTCATATATTAATCTTAATGCAAACTGTAAAGAGAAACTCAGCACCTTGGCAAGAAATACAGTAGTCCATTTTCATTACTGTTTGTTTTCTAAAAACAGGGCAGTTCTGGCATGTATCCGACTTGCATTTAGACCCTACTTACCACATCACTGGTGATCACACCAAAGTTTGTTCTTCTTCCAAAGGGGCTAATGCCTCCAACCCTGGGCCTTTTGGAGATTTTTTCTGTGATTCTCCATATCAACTTATTTTATCAGCCTTTAAGTACATGAATGAGTCTGAACAACAAGTTTCCTTCATGATATGGACAGGGTAAGTAATCGAATCAGTCAATAGCCACCCTGCTAGTGAAACACTTTGAATAGTTGGAAGACCATAGTGCACTAGTTTTAAATACTCAAATATTTGTTTCTGTATGCAGCAATAAATTTGAGTTAGATGCTGCTTCTGTCTGCTCCGCTTGCATTATCTGAATTACTAACAAGTAGGGCTATCAATCTCAGTTAACTCAAGCGATTAATGCAAAACAAATTAACTAGATGATTAAAAATATTCATGATTAATCGCAGTTTTAATCGCACAGTTAATAATAAATACCAATTTAAATTTTATTATAAACATTTTTGGTTGTTTTTCTACATTTTCAAGTATTGATTTCAATTACAACACAGAATATAAAGTGTACAGTGCTCACTTTATTACAAATATTTGCACTAAAAAGATAAAAGAAGTAGTATTTTTCTATTCACCTCATACAAGAACTGTAGTTCTTCTTTAACATGAAAGTGCAATTTACAAATGTAGAACTTTTTTTTACATAGCTGCACTCAAAAACAAAACAATGTAAAACTTTAGAGCCTACAAGTCCCCTGAGCCTACTTCTTGTTCAGCCAATCGCTAAGACAGACACATTTGTTTACATTTACGGGAGATAATGCTGCCCACATCTTATTGACAATGTCACCTGAAAGTGAGAAAATGCGTTCACAAGATACTGTTGTAGCTGGTGTTGCAAGGTATTTATGTGCCAGATATGCTAAACATTCATAGGCCTCTTCGTGCTTTGGCCACCATTCCAAAGGACATGCTTCCATGCTGAATTTAAATTGGTATCTATTATTGTTTAACAGTGTGATTAAAACTGTGATTAATGGCATCTATTTTTTTAAATCAGGTAATTGCAATTATTTTTTTTAATCGTTTGACATCCCTACTAACAAGTTGCAAGACAGACTGAATGTTTAAGACCTCTGTAACAGATTTGGAGGTGCTGTGGAATAATTTATTAATATTGTATGTTGACCTGGTTATTGGGATGTTTACTGTATAAATATATTTGTATAGTTTAATATTGGCTGTTGGCAAAAACAAGGGAGCAAGACAGAAAAAGAAATAAAGAACAAATTTTTAACGAGGATGATTAACCACTGGAACAAACTACAAAGGAAAGTGGTGGATTCTTGATTTCTTGAAGACTGGATGCCTTTCTGTGCTTTAGCCAAACAAGTTATTGGGCTTAATACACTTAATACAGGGATAAATGGGTGAAATGTAATGGCCTGTGTTATACAGGCAGTCAGGCTAGATGATTTAATAGTCCCATCTGACTTTAAACTCTAATAATCTATGAAAAAGAATGACTCAAAAGAAGCCAATTCTCTCCAAACACTTGAGGGTGTTAAGAGACAATAATGCCAGGACAGGAAGAGACCCAGGAGCATAGGTGATCAAAAGAACTGTGGCAGGTTTAAAAAGAAACACACTCTCGAGCATGAGTGGAGTAGTTTGTGGGAACCAGGCTCAGACAAAGGCACCCACTGGGGAGTCTGAAGAAGTTAGGCCTGCCAGGTTAGCATCATGATGGTAAGCCTTTAGGTCAGACACACGTGTATGGACTATTTTAAAATATTTGTTCTCTAAATGCGTTGTTCCCATTGTTAAAATAAACAACACTTTGGTTTGAGAAGGCTGTCTGATCATCCATTGGGTACCTCTAGTCACAGACTCCTGAAGGGGAGACCTGCAGGTACCTGAACCCAGTCAGACCTTCTGGGTAAGCATGGCCGGTGCAGAGTCTGTTGTAGGTCAGGGCTCAGTGTAAGAGTGGGATGATTGTGGAGTTCCACCCTGGTATAGGTAAAGGCCTGAGAAGATGCACACAGAGACCTGAAAAGAGAGAGAAGTGCAGCTGCTCGGTATCTATGGTAACCCATGTGATTTTCATCTGCTACATTTTCTCTATCTGCAATCGTCTCTGTCCTTTATTTTGTGGTGTGGCTGGTTAAAAGAGATGGCCGCTTTATAATGCTGTCCTCCTCGTCCCTAACAACTGAAGGACCAGGCAACCTGTGGTTTGACTCTTTGGTTGAACCCCCACGTGGTTGTGCACAGTAATGTAATACTCGGAGGCTAGTTATTTTAACTGCATATTGGGTTCATACTTATGCCTTGACTTATGTGGTGAACAGGACTGGGTCAGGACTGGCTACCACTCAGATGGGAGACTTTCAAGAAAAAATCAGGTTTTAAGGAAAATTCAGGAGGAACTTTTCTCCTCTTTGAGTCAATACTGAACTGATAACTCAGGATTGTGTCGGTGGTGGTGCTCTCCTTTTGACGAGAATTAGAACAAGCCTGCCCGCTTTATCATCAACAAAGGCTGCTCCTGTAGTTGAGGCACTGGCCTGAGATGCAGGAGAGCAGGGTTGAAGTCCTGTGTTGATCCCAGGCAAGACATTTACTCTGTCTGTGCCTCAGTTCCCCATCTGTAAAATAGGGGTAATGATACTTCCCATTAGCACAGGGATGCTGTGAAGATAAATGCTTGTGAAGCATTTGAACACTGTGGTGATGGGGGCCATGTCAGTAGCTAGACAGGACTATCGTGGTATTTTCCATAAAAAACTGTAGGTGATTAGTTTGGCATCCTAGCGAAAATCCCACATTCTACCTACCTATAATTCCTTCTTCAGTGTAAATTAGTGGATGATTTACTTTTAGTGATGGGTATTTATTTTAGTGATGGGTAGTGATACCCGTGTTTGCTGCTTTGTCTTTGTGTTTCAAGGTCTTTTGAGCTAAAAGGTGCTATATAAATACAGGAGTAGGATGCTGACAAGTGTATGTATAAACAGACCAGACTAGATTAACCTATAGCACTTTATTTTCAACAGAATGGGAAGGAAATAAATAAATAAATAAATAAAACCTTAAATGGCTCATGGGGGGAAGGGATGGGGAAGCAATGAAATCCAGATTACATATCAATTTTGAGTGGGTTGGTTTGATAATGAAAAGTATTAATAGTGGTAAGTATTTATCATGGGATTCTCTGTTAAACATAAAAAGAACAGGAGTACTTGAGACTAACATTTATTTCAGCATAAGCTTTCGTGAGCTACAGCTCACTTCTGTTAAACATGGAACCTATTTATAAAAGGAGCGGACTTAGCAGGGACCCTCTCAGACAATGCACTAGCTTTTTATTTGAGTTCTGTAGCGGTGTTCCAGGCCAGAATTTAGGTGCATTGGTGGAGTTGTTCAGAACAACAAATGAGTAGGTTTTTACAGTGTTGTAGCTACTTTGACACTTATGAAGTCCTTTTCTTTTTAGGGATAGTCCACCTCATGTTCCAGTGGAGGAACTCTCCACAAAGATGGTCATTAATGTTATTGGCAATATGACTTCCACCATTCAAAGTTTCTTTCCAGATCTCCAGGTGTTTCCTGCGTTGGGTAATCATGACTACTGGCCACAGGTAAAATGAGTTTTTAGGAATATGAGCAGATGGGCTTCTTTACCAGAATGGCTGTGTATAATTAAAAGCGCTGGAACACTGCAATAAAAATGAAATTTGTATATGTGTGTTATACTGGAGGCAGTATCCTGTGATTCTCCAGTTTACACCTAGATCTTCAGAGTGTAAATATTTCCATACTACAGTGATGTGAAGTACAACTTCCTCTGTGTGTAAAGTTACCTGAACTAATGTTGATGTCAGATCTATTGACCTATGGTATTGCAAACTGACTTAGATAAATTGGATGCTTACAAATCATGAAACCACTACCTCATATACACAATTTATATACATTTCATTTTTTATGCTGGGTAAATCATGCGTATGTGTGTAATACTTGAGCTCAGTACTACAGATGGCATCCTTAATGGGATCTGTCAGTATGCCAGTAATATTCAAGGCCTGCTTAAAGCTCATTGGGAGTGTGTCCATTGACTTCACAGGACATTGGATCAGGACCATGTACATTTTTTGTAATTAATTTCCTCTGTTTTCTAATGGTGACATAAAACAAAAACAAATGATAACATAAAATCCCACCATTCCTTCACTGATATAAAAAATTGCATTAGTAGTGCATTGTTTGGGACTGCTACAGAGACTTCCACTGACAAGTTATTGGTCCCATAGTTCATTCCAGTCTGGCACAATGCCTTTCTGACTTCCACATTGTGTTAGCAATGTTGTTCTCGGCATAGATGAAAACATAGAAAATGAACATATCCACTAAACATATTTCTAAGTTAATATAGCAGTTCAAAGGAGTAAGGGCTGAATTCTCCCACCAGATCTCAGGGGAGGAGGTAGATCGTACGTAAGCAGATCAGTTGCGGTAATTTGTTTTTAGATTTTAGCTAGGACTCTCTTAAGATCCTCCCATACTCTAAACAGTCCTTTCCCCCCCACCCCCCAAGCAGCATTCTGTATGTCCATTAGCCCTTACGGGGGGACGTGTGTGTGTGTGTGTGTGTGTGTGTGTGTGTGTCTTTTAATATAATGTATAGTTACACTGTTTCTCCCCTTTGCTTAAATGAAATTTAGTTCAGGTTTTTGTTGTTGTTGTTTGTTTTAAAAGGAGTTTCAGCGTTTAGGGAGAATAACTGACACGTAGCAACCTCCTGGGATCTAGAGGAAGATAGCTGCATACAATTTTTCTCATGCACAGTGGCTGATGTAAATTCTCAGTGCAGACATTAGCATGTAGCTATTGAGAACCCTGTATGGTGAATGTTAGTCGTGTTTGTAAAGCATATTCAATGTAACACATTGAAATATAGTAAACTAGGACAGAAAAATATCATGCTCCAAACACTTGTTTGCTGTTTAAAGGGAAACTGCATCTATTTCTCTCAGCTGTGCACTCTAAAATATGTGAGTATTTATTATATAGCATTTTGTTTTGAGATATAAGGCCTGGTCTACACTAGGAGTTTATGTCGAATTTAGCAGCGTTAATTCAACTTAACTGTGCACCCGTCCACACCAGGAAGCTAATTAGTTCGACCTAGAGGGCTCTTTAGTTCAAATTCTGTACTCCTCCCCGACAAGGGGAGTAGCGCTAAATTCGACATGGCTATGTTGAATTAGGCTATGTGTGGACGGAAATAGACTTTAGTAGCTCCGGGAGCTATCCCACAGTGCACCACTCTGTTGACGCTCTGGACAGCAGTCTGAGCTTGGATGTTCTGACCAGCCACACAGGAAATGCCCAGGGAAAATTTGACACGCTCCGGCGCCTTGTGGATGTTCTGCAGAACCGCAGGCAGGAGGACAGAGCACCCCTGCACTGTATCTGCAACTGCCCTCCCCCACCACAAAGTCCCAAACCCCTCTCACCCAAAGTAACAAGAAGGAGGGGTGACAGGGGCCATGAAAACTGTCACTGCACCCCTGCAGAGTGCACAAATACAAGAAGGCTCTCGTTCCCTAAATGTTGAGAAGTCCTTCCCTTCCTGGCTCACCGAAGCCCCAATCCCAGTTTCATCCCCTAACTGTGTAGTTGATTATTAAAAGTAGTTTGCTGTTAATTACTATTTCCGTCAAGTTTTTCTACAGAAGACTGTCTGTGAAGGGCGGGGGAAGGGGGTTGTTAATTGTATAGGACAGTCACCTTTACCAGGGTACAGACACAGGGGCAGGATCACCAGCAGGTCACACACACAGTGCAGTCAGTAGGCACCCTGGTCAGTCTGGGAGGTGTTTTCCATGTTCTGTGTGAGTGGGGGGTACGTGACTTTGTGGCATGGGAGGGCGGTTACAGAACTTATGCAGCGGTCCTTGTCCCGGACCACAGAGCCACGCAGCAGGGGAATCCTCTCCCGCCACAAGGTCACGTAGCCCCCGCACACAGCATCCCGAAAAGGAGGAATGGCAGGCTCCATTGAAACAACCAGTCCGGCACTGCAGACCGCTCTAGGAGCAGGAGCCTATCATTCCTCGACTGTAGAAGCGGTGTTAACATCACTGCACACCCACCACAGTCTGCATCCCTGTTTCAACCCTTTAACGCGAATTCATTAATAAAGAAAACGTTGTTAATTAACAATGTTCTATTAACTTTATTTTTAAACGTGTGTTGGAAGGGGGGAAATGTGGTGAACAGGGTATGTAACCGCAGAAGAAAGTCAATAGTAACTGAAGCAGGGGCAGGTTCAGCTTCTCTGTAAAGAAACTGAATAGTCACAGGTTACCCTGCTCCCTGAGGAACCTAGCTTTCAAAGCCTCCCGGATGCACAGCGCTTCCCGCTGGGCTCTTCTAATTGCACGGCTGTCTGGCTGAGCGTAATCAGCAGCCAGGCGATTTGCCTCAACCTCCCATCCCACCATATAGGTCTCCCCCTTGCTCTCACAGAGATTTTGGAGAATACAGCAAGCTGCAATAACAATGGGGATATTGGTTTCGCTGAGATCCGAGCGAGTCAGTAAGCTCCTCCATCTCCCTTTGAGACGTCCGAAAGCAGGTTGAATGATGACAGTTACCCAAGACCACCCTCGACACATTTTTCCCCCCAGCATGCATTGTGGGGAAATCCCAGAATTCAAATGGGCAGCGGGGACTGCGGGAACTGTGGGATAGCTTCTCACAGTGCACCGCTTCCAATGTCGACGCTTGCCCCGTTAGTGTGGACTCACAAAGTCGAATTAGTGTCCTTAGTGTGGACACACAAATTCGACTTTGTAAGGTCGATTCCACAAATTCGAATTAAGTTAAATCGAACTAATCTGGTAGTGTAGACATACCCTAAGACTTCATTGATGTGCGGAATTGCCATGTTTTTTCCCTATAGTTTGAATATCATGTGGGCGTCTACAAGGGAGACACTGTACAAAATGTGAGGGTGTTGCACGTTTGGATGGGCTGTATTTTATAGGCACTTGCTTACTACGTGCCACAAACTAACATTGATGTTGCACAGCACATATGGCTGCTGTTACATATTTCACACTTGCTTTTGGACTACATGCCCCAATATGCTGAACACCAACTGATTGAGTAAAGCTACTTAATGATCTTTGGTCCTTTTCTTGTTGCAACGTATGTGGAAAATATCAGCGGATTAATATGTAATTGAATTGTCTTTCAGCCTTTGTTGTCATATTGGTCCTCTTGCACAAGCCTACCTGGTAGCTCCAATTAGAACAGGCTCCCTAATTTAGTGTCTAATCCAAATGTACACAGAACATGACCCTGTGTTTGGGAACCAGATCTAAGCCTCCGTGAACCCACAATTCAGCCTCATATCTCATATCTGGAGCTAGATTTAAGCATATCTGTTGGATGAAAACTAACCATATATTTGATTTTTGATAGCTGTGTGTGCCTGCAAAGACTGAAAGCTGATTTATTCGCAGACCTTGAAATAAGAGTGTCAACCTCAAGTGCCTACAAAGTTTAATTTTACATTTTATTTGAACAAATAGGAAAACCACCATAATACTGTTCTCACCCCCCCCACACACACAATGTTTTGTGAATCAGAAAGGTGTCATTTTCATCTTGCATCAAAAAGAAAAACACATTTAGAAACTTAGAAATTTTTTGTGCAACTGAGTTGTTAAGCCCTAATCCCATTACTTTAAATGTTTCTAGCTCTCATTTACTAGTGGTGTTAAATGCCATAGAAAAGAGACGTCACATTCAGCTCTGACTGAAATTCAGGTATTTGGTTCTGATTACTTGAACCTGGACCTCTGACAGCCCGGTGAATGCCCTAACCACTAGGCTATTCTGGGATTGGGGGTGGGGAGGGAGGGATAGTTTTTGACTTTTATGTGAAATTTTTTTATCAACATCTTTAACTAGGATTCTTGCACTTTCACCTGAGCCAAGCAGTGCTCAAGTGCCTCAGCAAAACCTGATTAGAGAACTCTCACATCAAACTTAGACAGAAGATGAAAAGTTTTTTCTCCTAAAAAAACCTGTTAAAATGTTTAGCTTGGGAGCAAAAGAGGGCTGGGGGAATAGCATTATGATGGTTTTCAGATTTGTTTAAATAAAATGTAAAAAATTAAACTTTGTAGGCACTTGAGGTAGAGTCTCTTGTCTCAAGGTCTGTGGACAAAGCAACTTTCAGGCTTTGCATGTAAGTAGGGCCATAAAAATCTTTTTATTGCATGCACCGCATATCTTTCCGTTACTGTGAAAGGAATTTCCAGAGCTGCACTGGTCATCAGTGATATCTTGTAGTCAGAACAGTACCTTAAGCTCCCACTCCTTACCAGGGCTGGCTCTGGCTTTTTTCCCGTCCCAAGCAAAAAAAAAAAAATTGGGGTGGCCAGAACGGCAAAGCAAAAAAACCCAAACAAAACAAAAACACCTGTGGCGCGTCCGGAGCGCGGGTGCAGGGGGTTTCCCTGCGCTGTAGATGTGCCCCGGCTAGCGGGGGGGAGGGGGAAGTGGTAGGGAGTGGGGAAGAGAGAGAAAAGGGGCCAGGGCTTCAGCGGGGCGCTCGCCACGCGGCCCCTCGCGTTGCGCCGCCTGCCGGGAGGCCTCAGCGCCGCTCCAGTCGGCGGAGAGGGAAGGACAGGGCTGCCCTGCCGGGCTTGTTACAGACCTGGCACGGCTGGGGCAGACGGAGCGTGCAGCCTGCTCCCAGCAGGGCGCTCCCCTGCTGCCCTAGGATTGGGCGGAATGCTGCCCCATAGAATCTGCCGCCCCAAGCACGAGCTTGCTCGGTTGCTGCCTGGAGCCGACCCTGCTCCTTACCACTCTACAGAAGTAACTGGCTGATATTCTATGGCCTATGTTTTCCAGGAGATCAGAACAGATGGTCCCTTCTGGCTTTAAAAATCCATGAATTTGTGTGTCAGACTGTGATGAAAGTTCTCTTTTTTGACAGGATCAGCTGCCTGTATCTGCCAGTGAAGTTTACAGCGCAGTAGCAAATTTCTGGAAACCTTGGCTAACTGATGAGGCAATCAGTACCTTCAAGAAAGGTAAAATATAGTAGCTATATTTTGTAAAACTAATGCTGAGAGATCTGACAGTTCTATAGATTTACCCTCTCTATTTCACTAAACTGCAAGAATGAATCAGTGCAATAGAGCATCTGGCCCTGTTTCTCCAGAGGTAAAAGAGTTATTGATTTTGCTATATAGCAATTCCTGTCTACAGTTAATCTTGTAGGGAGACTTTATTCTTGTTTTTGTATAATAATAATTCCCTGCTTTGGGTAGCATTTACAATGTTGTAAGCCTTGTACAAACATAAAAGAGACTCACTCACTGCATGGAAGAGTTCACAATCTAAAATAAGAGCGTAACTATCAAGGAAGGGTATGTGAAGCCATAGTTACACTTATACTTAAAGAAAAATTGAAGAATAATTGTTTACTTGTTTTGAGAATACTTGCAATTCAAAGAGCAAGTTTCAAAGATCTAGTAACACCTTTATGCAAAGTGAGGAGCTAGCAAATAATCACTGGGATTATACAATTAATTAAAATATTCCGTATCTAATTCAGTTAATCAGATATAGGCTGATAGAATAATGATTTTTTTTTAAAGCAACGGGCTGACAAACTCAATTCAATTTCCAACCCCCACAAACACTGCGGGTTTGGAAGTTTAATTTGAACTGGAATATTTGGGGGTTGGCATTCTGAATAGGAGAGACTGGGTAAGAAGGACTTGAGAGCAAGAAGGGAAGAGAGAGAGACTAAAGGAATAACACACAGAGGGTGTGTTAATTGAAGAGCTGGTGTTAATTGAAGTCAGTGGAGCTATAGTAGCTGGGGGATCTGCTCCACAACATCTACAGTGGAACCTCAGAGTTAGGAGAAACACCTCGGGAATGGAGGTTGTTCATAACTCTGTTATGTTCACAACTCCGAACAAAATGTTATGGTTGTTCTTTCAAAAGTTTACAACTGAACATTGACTTACTACAGCTTTGAAACTTTACTATGCAGAAGAAGAATGCTGCTTTCCCTTAATTTTTTTAGTAGCTTATGTTTAACACAGTAGTGTATTGTATTTGGTTTGATTTTGGTTTTTTGGTCTCTGCTGCTGCCTGATTGCATATTTCCAGTTCCAAATGAGGTATGTAGTTGACTGGTCAGTTCATAACTCTGTGTTCGTAACTCTGAGGTTTACTGTATGCTATAGAGGGTTGGCCAGAGTTGTGGGTTAATTTTTTCACGCTACTACATAACATAGGCTTCCTTTCATGAGCCTGAATGGATGGCAAACACATTGTGTTTTCCTTTAATTGGATCTCTGTTTTGGAAGTCAGATGTCCTTAACTACAGGAAAATCAGTGAACTCACACAATGCTAATGTTGAGAACCCATGAAATGGCTAAGATATTCTTGTTGCATTTAGCACCGCTTATGCAATTACCCAATTCATACACACATGCAAATTGACAAATAAAGGGCAAAAAGTAGAAGTGGTCCTAAAAGATGCCCTGTGTCATTTTCCTCACCTCTGAGTGATATTGAATACAGTTAAATCAACTAGATTACTTGAGAAATAAGGGCTGCTCAATACGAGTAAGCATTTCAGAATATGGTTGATAGAAGTCTTACTATTCTAAATGTCAGTGTAGTCCTTTCACTCTAAACTTGTGTTCCGAAAGCATTCTTCCTCTAAATTATGTTGATCTTGTTTCCACAGGTGGCTTTTATACACAACTCTTTCAATCCAGTGTTAGCCCTCAACCACTCAGGATAATCAGTTTGAACACAAATCTATATTATAGTCCCAACCATGTGACTCTGAATATAACTGACCCGGCCAACCAGTTAGCGTGGTTGGAGAGCACACTAGAAATCTCTCTTCAAAAGAAGGAGAAGGTAGGTGTTACACACAGAATACAATGAATCAACTCAATGTCAGTAGTAGTATCCATCATATCTATTTGTGTAAACTGAAAGAAAGCTGGCAAAAGGAAAAGAGAAAGAAGTGAATCAAGTTTCAGGGCTATTTTAGAATTTGCAATTGATTTGATAGGGCAGAGGCTTTAAGAAATGTATATTTGCTACCTGCTACACGCAGTAGTGAGCAATAGGAAAGAAAAAAAAAGAGAGACCTGACTCTAGTCTTACTTAAACAGGTTTAATATCATAACTCTGACCTCACTCTTGGTCGGTGTTGGTGCAAGTGAGATCAGAATCATGTCTGCATTATAAGGACTATTACAGTACTTTCATAGCCCAGGAAATCCAAAATGGAATTATCCACAAAACTACAAGACTTGATGCAGAGGATATTTCTGCTATTTAAATGGGAAATTGGTTGAAAAGTTGCATCTGTAACATGGTACCAGAGAACATTGGGTATGTTTGTACAGGTACTTGCAGTACAAATATTACATTCTTTCCCTTTAGCAGATAATACACATGAAAAGCATATTTCACAAACTCTATCTTGCAACACAAAACATTGTTCAGGTTGCCAAGCATGCAGAAGTGAAGAAATGAAAGTTAAAATTGTGTACACAATTTTGTCTCCTGTGTGGATACATATTGCTACAGTATTTAATCAAACAGTCATATGCCATTTCTCAAACCCTACAATAAAATATCAAACAATTTTGGAACCTAAAACAGTTCAAGAAAAAGGCACAATTTTTTTTTTAAATAATGGAACAAGTGTATTTTTTTAACTCTTCTTGTCTCCTAAATTACTGAAATCTTTTTTGCACAGCCTTTCCCCAAATATTCACACTAGTCCAAAGAACAATGCTAAAAATGTCACTCTGGCAAATATTTTTCAAAAAAATTATGAATGTTCAAAAAGAAAGGCATAGAAAGGAAATGTCATGCAGCTTTAGTTTTAGGAGTTGCCACTTCCCTAGTATTGTAATAAATGTATTCACTTATTAGGGTGACCAGATAGCAAATGTGAAAAATCAGGACGGGGGCGGGGGGTAATAGGAGCCTATATAAGAAAAAGTCCCAAAAACCAGGACTGTCCCTATAAAATCAGGACATCTGGTCACCCTATCACTTATGCTCATTTTTTATGTAAGGTTACTAAATATTGGTTCATAATTACTTTACACTCTGTTACTAACTACTCATGCTTGCTTATAGAAAAACTAACTTACAATTTTCAGAGTGACACCGTCTTTCAAAGACTGCATTATTATGAGACTCGGTGTTAATCAGTTCTAGGCTAAAGCTGAAAACGTTTGCTTCATATGAGGATGCTAATTGTGTTGTATCTATCTGATCTTTTAGGTATATGTGATAGGACATGTGCCAATAGGATATCTGCCTTTTGCAAGGAACACTACTGCCATAAGAGGATATTACAATGAGAGATTAGTAAAGATTTTTCGCAAGTATAGTGATGTTATTGCTGGACAGTTTTTTGGACACACTCACAGAGATAGCATCATGATCCTTCTGGATGAGAAAGGTAATGATGTTTGTAGCATAAAAGTGTCTTTGCTGCATCCCTTCCTGATTGGCTCCAAGTAAAAGAATATTTTGGTGTATATGGGGGCCAGTCAAACTCTGGTGTGAATTATTCTTAAAAAGAAATGGGGATGAAAGTGCTATTTATTTATGTTGTATCAAGGTTGTTGAACATTTACTAGAACACTGTATAAATGTTGTTCTCCCCAAACTCCTGTAATGAGAAATGCGCGGAAGAACTACACATTGTATTGTAAGACAGACTGTCCACATTTTCCTTTTCTACTGATATTAGAAGAGACTTTTAAGCGTCACACTTCTAATGAACACCAGTAATTCCTAGACAAGCATCTCTAGTCTTTCCTCTCCTCTCTTTCAGTGACATGGTCAAATTACACTGGCCGGTTCCTATTGTGTGTTATGTATGTCAAAGGGAATGTTCTCAGGCCAAGGAAACGTGTTCTGCTTTTTGTGTTTCCTGCATCATTACTGAACCTCTCTGCTGGGTTCCCTGCTGCTTTAAAGTTAATTAAGATAAGTGGCGGGGGTGGGGAAAAGAAATCTCTGCTTGTGCCATCTCCTTGATCAGGTGATTTTTCTTTGGGATAAGCACCCAGCTTTGAAGGTTTTGCTTTATGCTCTGAAATCACTTATTTTTAAAAGTGACAGTGGCTACAAAGGATGTTGTTTCTAATAGAAATTGCTGCTTAAATATTTGTGTCTATAGCATAGAACGGTGACTCCAGTGCCTGAGTTTGTTACAGTATCTATAAACTTACCATAATTGACTCCACATTTATAATAGGTTTTATATGAACTTCTAAAGACAATCATAAAACCCTTTGATGAATCAGCTCTGCACTCTGAGTCGCTGTCATCTTAACATAGACCAATTTCACATCGACACCCCAATAAGAAGGAATTGCACCAAGTGAGAGAACCACCTTTAGAGAGTTTGTTCTTAACATGTCTATTAAGGCAGGGCTGGCTGCACATTCCCAGGGCTGGCTGCACATTTAATTAACTGACTACACATCCAACTCCAAACTTCAGCGAGGGGGACAGACCACCCTTGCTGTTTTGTTGCTGCAAGTTGTGTTGTGCAAGTCACTCTGCTTCCAAATCTGTTTTATTGTCTTGTTCCTCTGACAAAAATAGGCACTTGCATGTCTAATCTTGCTCACTATGACTTTGCTCTTTTCAGAATGTGTTCTCATTTCAGGCATTTGTTTATTGACAAGCTTCGCTGAATTCAAGCTTAATTGGAATTTGCAGCCAAAATCCATGTTTTGAGATACAGAGTCCATTTTATTTCCTTCAGAAGAGTCTGCTGGCTTTCCTGCACTGTTCTGCAGTTTTCAGAGCTCCTGCTCACTTGTGGCCTTCAGCCTTGTGACTTCTGCACTGTTATGTTGGCTGCATAAAGGAATATCTAACTTTCTTCATAGAGATGCTCTAAATACACATACTTGTGTATTCTAGCTACTGAAAGTCCTCAAATATCTTCCTTTGACTTGCTGTAAAGAGCAGGGTAGACATAACAGGTGCCAGCAGGGATTTCTCTCATAGTCTGGTTAGGTGAGCTTCAGGGCAAATTGTTGTAGGCACCTGACATTTCTGATAATGCAAAAAACATAAAGGAAGCTGCGGTAAGTTGAAGATAGCTCTGATCTGTTTCCTTTAGTGAGGCTTGTCACAGTTCAGGGCACCTGTACCTGAATTCCCCCTCCGTGGTCCAGCAGGGGAAACCACTCTCAAGCTTCTGGCTCCCTAACTATCAGTCTCTTGGGTGGAGACATGTCCTAAGTTCCCTCTAAGCTTTGCGGCCATGCAGCAGCCTATTAAGCTCCATGCAGGCGCTCAGGGCTGTGGTGGGGAGAGGTGCCTCTCTCCACCGACCCCAAGCCAGCCCCCGGCCTGGACCTACCGTGGCCGGGGGAGAGGCACCCCTCCCCCGGCTCCAGCCCAACTCGCGGAGAGATGCCTATCCCATGGCCCCAACCCCGGAGCTGCTGTGGCAGGGAAAGGTGCCTTCCCACCCACCCCCCTTCCCCAGCCCAGGTGCTGCTCAGGGAGAGAGAGCTAGGGGGAATCCTTTATCCCCGCTGTAGCCCTGAGGCAGCCTGCACCCCAAACCCCTTATCCCAGAGCTCACCCCACCCCAGCCAGAGCCCACTGCCCCCACCCTGAGCCCCTCATCCTCTGCCCCACCCCAGAGCCCGCACTCCCAGCTGGAGTCCTCACCCCCCTGCATCCCAAGCCTCTGCTCCAGCCCTGAGTCTCCTCCCACACTCTGAACCCCTTGGTCCCACCCCCACCACATGAATTTTGTTATGTGCACCAATATGGAGGTGAAGTTTCACACGTCACCTCCATATTGGTGCACACAACAAAATTCATTCTGCACATGCATGCAAAAAATTAGAGGGAACACAGGACATGTGTCTCTCCTTCCTGACTAGGGTATTTCCAGGCTGCACAGTGCCCTGCCTACAGCGAGTTCCCCAGCAAATCAGACTGCCTGAGCAGGCCTGCTTTGCCTTCTCCTCAGAGGCTATAGGCAGCATAATTGGCCACAGTTAAGTTACACCCAGCTCTTACTAAGCAACATTTTTATGCGTAAGGTAAAAGCATTACAGAGAAAATATATTAAAACAATAAAAGGAAGGATTGGCGCCTCCCTTGGACAGTTTAAACTCAAGCTGTTTATCCAAAAGTCCTTTTGCTGACTATTGGTTCTCTAGAGTATCCAGTCTGAATCAGCATATGCAAATCTCTCCTGGTGGTGGTAGCTCTCTGGAGGTATTTAACCTGAGTAAATTTGCCTAATCACTCCCCCATTGTTCTCAGTTCCGAGGACTGTTGTTCCCATCCCCCATGGAATTGCATACAGTCCCTGGCCCACAATGATACATAAACTTAATTCAATAAGGACCTGAACAATAGCTCTGTGAATCTCAAAAGCTCATCCCTTTCAACCAGCAGAAGTTGGTCCAGTAAAAGAAAAATGACCACACCTACTTTGTCTCTCTTCAATGAGGTTGTGCAGGAAATTGCCATATCTGTCACCAGGCTAACAGGAGAAATGCACTGGATAGGTAGGGCATGGCTACATTCTGGATTGTTGGGCCAATGTAGCTATTCTAGTGCAAGCCTCCAGTGTAGATGCGCTGCACTGACATAAAGTGGAGTTCATATGGGTGAGACGTACCTAGGTTTGCACCAGCGCAGCATCTCTGTGCTGGGCGGTTGCACTGATATAGCTACCCCTGTGCAAAAATCCCTAAAGTACTTAAGCCAAGCACCCTGGGTCTTGTCGTCTTTGTTCTCAAATGTAAATAATGCATTTCTGAAAGCATTTACCCTAAAGGGAATGATTATTTCCCAATTATTTTTTTTTAGAAAACCCAATAAATTCCTTGTTTGTGGCACCTGCCGTGACTCCAGTGAAAAGTGTGTGGCAGAGAGAGTCCAACAATCCTGGAGTCAGACTGTATCAATACGATCCTCTTCAGTACAGCTTGTTGGTATGTGAAGATGAAAAGCATTGTGTTAGTGTTCAGGATTAAAATAGCTACAGCTCAAGCCTTTTTCATACCGGGTGTCCTGCTGCCAGATTGGTGCTGGGTTCTGTCTCCTCAGTGGTAGGCAGAGAGGGGTGGGAGGAGGAAGGGTTCTTCTTAATCTTCAAATAGGAACGATGTAGCCTTTCCTGGACCTGAAAGACCCACCTCCCATTTTCCTTCTGCTGCCTAAACCCTAGAACACAGAATAAAAGTCAGGAAAAAAGCTTTTGTTCAGCCATGGAAAAGGCAGGTAGAATCCTGGCGCGTACGGATAGGTCTCTCTTTAGACACCTGCGAGCTTTGGTGATAGAGAGAATAACTTTGGTGCGCTTAGTCTGGCACTGTATAAAACACTGGAAGAGAATTTCCAGAAGGTTCAGGGGTGAAATCCTTTGCCTTACTGGAGTCAATGGCAAAGCTTATGTGCTTAGCTGCTGCCCATTTCTCACATGACCCTCATTCCTGCAGGTCTTCATTTCCCTACATTCTTCCCGTGGCCTCCACTGGCCACCTATCCATATGCCACCAAATGGTGCCTGGGGAAAAGTGAGTTCAGCCCTTACTATGCTTTTCTCCCTATATGTAGCCTAGATCTGGTTTTATCATTCATTTGGCCAGCCACCAGAGATGAGCATAAGGGACTTTGGTTTACCCTCTTTTTTGAGAGGAAGCACCTCTAATAATGTAGCTACCTCATTTGTCTCTCTCTCTTTCTTCCCCCCACCATTACTTCAATGCAAGTGTCAGCTTATGGTGTGAGCCCAGCTCTTGGGGTGGGGCATGACCTTTTATTCAGTTGTGAATAATAAGCAGTGACAGCTTCCTAATCAATATATCATTCTAGAAACTTAATGAAGCAAGCAAGAAAGCCATACAACTGTGCCCCCTCTCCTTTTTTTTAAACCTGTAGGATCTTTGGCAGTTTTACTTGAACCTCACAGATGCCAACCTGAAAAATGAATCAAACTGGAAACTAGAATACATCCTGACCAAAGCATATGGTATTGAAGACTTGAAGCCAGAAAATTTATATGAAATGGCAAAGCAATTCACTGTGCCACACAGCAAACTGTTTCAACAGTATTACAATAATTTCATTGTGAGTTATGACAAAAGCATTGTCTGTGAAGGGGACTGCAAGACCAGCCAGATATGTGCAATGCAGTATTTGGATTACTCTTTCTATACAGATTGTATCCAACGGGGGTAGTGTGGAGATGAAGTACAATCTGATCAGTACTGATGTTGCTATGTAGCCTGTATTTTAAGGAATTTGTTTCCCTATTCTGCTGAAATGGGAGCCTGCGGCAATCCTCTGTGAATTGCAGGGGGACATTAGATCCCCTAAATCTTTTATTCTTGGTAAATATATTGCCCATAATTTTCCAATTGCTTTGTCTAAAGTTAAACACCTTAATAACAATGGCTTGATTTTTCAGTGATCCTGAGCACCAGTGACAGCCATTACAGTGAATGTGCACTGCAGTTGCTCAGTACCTATGAATACAAGCCATTTTTATTCAGGTGTGTAAATACAGGTTTAGGTGTCTAACTTTAGGCACTTTGGTTTGAATACTTGGGCAATATATACGCTGTTTAGAATATAATCTGTAATGCTGAAAAAAGCAATGTTTGTATAAGTGTAAATCAAGTTATCACACAATCAGTACACACACCTTTGTGATCAGTAAATATTTACTGAAAGTTGAAGGACACAAGACTATCCAGCACTAAGCATATGTCTACATTTGGACCTGGGGGTGTGGTTCCCAGCTCAAGGAGATATACTCCTGCTATCTCTAATTGAGCTAGTGTGCTAAAAATAGTGTAGTTGCAGCAACATGAGTGGCGGGATGGGCTAGCCTCCCTGAGTGCATGGCTAGGATGGTACATATTTGGGTCAGCTAGCTTGTTCTGTCACCAGCGCTGCCATGGCTACATGCTGTTTGTAGCACGCTAGCTCAATCAGCGCTAATGTGAGTATGTCTCCTCGAGCTGGGAATCATACCCCCAGCGCCAAGTCTAGATGGTACCTTAAGGCTCAGATCCTCAAAGGTGCTTAGGCACCTAACACCCATGGGAGGCACCTAAATGCCTTTGAGGATCTGGACATTGCTTTCTCCGTATAAAGCTGTGTATATTAGTGGTAATGTCAGTTTTATACGTATTTATATTAACAGATTTTTTGACAACAAAGAGACACAAATCAATGTTTAAATCAATGGAAGTCACTAATAAGATATGAACACACATTCATCTACATAATATAGGCAAACGTGCACCTATCACAAGAATTCTGAGACTTTTTCATAGGGTGAATTATATCATAATACAGAGTTTCTCATGGACAACCTTTCCTCTGGTTTGTGATTGCACAGACCATCTATTCCCTGAGTCAGCTGCAGCTATTGTTTACATGAAAAAGTAATATTATCCAAGTATTTTAAATGGCTTTTAATGCAATTCAGCATATGGAAATGAGAAGTCATTTTCTGCTCTCCATGGAGCGCAGGGCCAGTTTGAGAACTGTGGTTAATATATATATTATTCATGGGTAGCCAAAGCTGTAGCTGTGGTTGCAAAACTATTGCCATTATTAACCCCTTATTTTTCATGAGGTCTTAACTTACTATGAGGTCTTAACTTACAGATAGATTTTGCTGTTGGAGAACATCTTATGTTTTGTCTCAACCCAAAAGTGAAATTTGTTCTGCAAAGTCTGAGGGGAAAATCCCTTCAGATGTTGGTTATGAAGAAGAAATTTAAAAAATAATAATAAAAAAAAATATTGTTAGCTTTTTCAAATACCTTAGACTTGTCATGGAAAGATCCTCCAATGAGGAATGCTTGCTTTTGCTAAGTTTGCATTCTGAAACAAATCTTTCAGTGTTGTTAACATTTGAGCAGGTCATTGAATATGCACAATAGGAAATCTCATTAAATTTTAAATGGTGCCCGTACATGCTCAAATCTAGCAATACGGACTTTGAAAAAAAAGGTAAGAGAACTTAATCTGGCTTTCTTCAATTATTCTCTGTAAACAAGGCCTCCATACTATGACAGTGTTCCTTCCTTCCTTCCTTCCTATGAATGTTTAGAATGTGCTTAATCATTAGATCACACATTCTATTAATCTTTCCCATACACTGGCCTTTGCACACCAGAATGCAGCATGACTGACTTCTTAAAAGCATTGCTGGGATTCCTGTAACTATCACACTGTTATTTGTTCAAACTGTATGTCTTTGCATTAAGATATATATTTACACTTCAAAGTGATGCAGTGGCATTAATACGAAAAAAAGATGTTTTTAAAATAAAATAGGAAAATACAAGAATGAAGGTCCTTTTATGAAAGCGAACTCACCCACATTATACATTTGTAGTATTTTCCCATTGCTGTTAGGAATAATCTGTCCAAAATAACATTTCTCTGATAATTTGACCACTCGTATTTCACAATTTAAAAAAAAATTGTGCACAAACTTAATTGCTGTATTAACATTTCATTCATATTTTGAGGGTATGTAAAATATAGAAATACAGGCTTTAATGCCGTGTAAAGTCATCTTTTATGCCAAATAATTTCTACTGTAATATTTCTCTTAAATTATATTTCCCGAAATTTTCCATGTTTTCTCAGCCTAGATGTGGCTCCCCCACCCCCTTTAAAGTGGAATAAATCATTTAGAATGAATACCAGCAAATGGTCTGATTACATTCTAATGGAAGCAGGGCTGAAAGTAACTTAAAGGACTTACCGGTACGCTGGAGTCCTGAGCGGGGTGTGGCCTCAACTGGAAGAAGCGGGGCCTCAACCGGAAGAGGCGGGGCCTTTCAAGATTTAAAGGCCCTGGGGCTCCAGCTGTGGCTGGGAGCCCCAGGGCCTTTAAATCACCCCAGAGCTACCAGCTGCAGAGGCAGCTGGGAGCCCCGGAGCTCAGGGGCGAATTAAAGGGCCCAGGACTCCGGCTGCCACAGAGCTCTGGGCCCTTTAAATACAGGTTACTTAGTGGCCGTTTTCTTTTTGCATATTTAGGTTTAGGTTGGAGTTATGGCACTCAAGGCAATTATTGAATTCCCTCTTTGGTTCTACGAAAGTTCTGGAAACCAGATACCTTTTCCTGACTTGTAGCTATTTTAATTAATCATAACATCAGTGAAGAGGATGGCCATAACTTAGAAGATAATGTTTGTACTTCATGGTCCAGGAGACACAGACAAGGCTTTCATCTCAGGGCCAAAAGACCAAACCCATCAAGATACTTGATCACAGCCTTTGATAGGCCGAGAGACTACTTACACTTGATCTTACCTCTGAGGAGCCGAGAAGCGAATACTACATTCTGGCCTTAATAAATTTATACACCTCTATAAGATTATTGTTTGTAAGACAAGATTCTTGCTTCATAGTTTGTATAATTACTTATTCCCGCCTCCATTTAGAGATTAATTTTGAGGAATATTTGTAAAGCCATATTTAACAGAAAAAGACAAATTACACCACATAGTGGATTTGAAAAGTGCTTTAATTTTATCTAGAGCCAAATTTTAGAAGATAAGCAAGAATAGTTTTTTTTTTCTTTGAGTGATTGTCCACATGCACATTCCACTAATAGTGCACATACACCCCATGTACTCAAGTTTGGAGTCTTCTGGACAGCAGGAGCTGCAGTGCACGTACACCGTGCAGCTCCTCATGCACCTCAGCGAGGATATAAAAGGGCAGAGTGCACAAACTGCTATCATTTCCTCTCAGTTGCCTTCTGGCAACCAGATGGAGGGCTTGCTGTGTACTCCAGCTCTATTTCTGTAGTTATGGTTATAGTTTTAATTGTTAGTAGTTATTGCCCACTGGCAAATTTTAAGCAAACACAAACAGCTGATTTGGATTATGAAAATGACCTCATCAAGGTCCCTGGAGTTTAAGTACTGCTTCTCTTACAAAAGATACGGGGCTGCCAATGATGGGCACCTCAAGTACAATTACTGCCGTGGGAATTGCACATTTCTAGAAAACATGCAATACGTAAATAGTTTACACCGTGAACTCAATTCTTTTGGTCTAATGCCTGAAATGAACAAAAAAATTAATAAAACTTATGCTTTGGGTCACACACAATGTTTGTTCAACCTAAACCAAAATTTTTTTTGGCTTTCATTTTGGCTCATTTGGGGATATTTTTCACCTTTTTTGTTTTTTAAAAATGACCTACGTTTCCAAACAAAATACCATTTCAAAGTGCAAAGTAAAAATAAAATGCTTTGAAATGGTTGAAATGAAATGTTTCAAAATGAAAAGTTGAAATGTTTTGTTTTGAAATGGCCAAAATGAGCAGTTTCAACTTTTTTTTGGCCAAAACTACTTGGTGAAATTGAGCTGAATTCTTGGTTTCATTTGAACTGAAAAATGCATTTTTCATTGAATTTGCTGTTCACCAATTTTTTTTTGTCCAGCTTAGTTAGATGTGGCCTTAGTTCTGGCCTTCTACTTGTGAAGAACAAAGCTATTCAGATTTTCACTAAGGTGCTTTGTGGCTGTCACGAAAAGGACAAGGCTCTATCTTCCCAATATTTTTCAAGATGGATCTCTGACAGTCATAGAATCATAGAAATGTCAGGCTGGAAGGGACAACAAGAAGTCATCTAGTCCATCTGCCAGTGTTGAGGCAGGACCAAGTAGATCACTGCTGACAGGTGTTTGTCCAACCTGTACTTAAAAATCTCCAGTGATGGGGATTCCACAACCTCCCTTGGAAGCCTGTTCCAGATCTTAACTACCCTTATAGATAGAAAGATTTTCCTAACATTTAACCTAAGTCTCTCTTGCTGCAGATTAAGCCCATTACTTCTTGTCCTGCCATCAGTGGACATGGAGAACAACTGATCACCATCCTTTTTATAACAGCCCTCGGTCTTTTCTAAAGATTAAACATGCCCAGTTTTTTTTAACATTTCCTCACAAGTCAGGTCTTCTGTACCTTTTATCATTTTTGTTGCTCTCCTCTGAATTCTCCTTCCAGTTTGCCCACATCCTTTCTAAAGTGTGGCATGCAGAACAGGACACAATACTCCAGCGGAGGCCTCACCAGTGCCAAGTAGGGCAGGGCAGTTACCTCCCATCTCTTACATATGACATACCAGTTAATATTAGTCTTTTTGCAGCGGCATCACATTATTGACTCCTATTCAATGTGTGATCGACTAGAACCTCCAGATCCTTTTCATCAGTACTACCATCTAGCCAGTTATTCCCCATTTTGTAGTTGTCCACTTGATTTTTCCTTCCATGGTGAAGTACTTTGCACTTGTCTTAACTGAATTTTATCTTGTTGAATTCAGACCAATTCTCCAAATTGTCACGTTCACGAATTCTAATCCTGTTCCAAAGTGCTTGTAGCCCCTCCCAGCTAAGTGCCATCTGCAAATAGTATAAGCATACTCGCCACTCCATTATCCAAGTCATTAATGAAAATATTGAATAGTACCAGATGCAGGACTGACCCCTGCAGGACCCCACTAGATATGCTCTCCCAGTTTGACAGTGAACCATTGATAACTATTCTTTGAGTACAGTATTTCAGCCAGTTGTGCAACCACCTTACAGTAATTTGATCTAGCCCACATTTCCCTAGCTTGGTTACGAGAATGTCATGTGGGACTGTGTCAAAAGCCTTACTAATGTAAGGGCTTGCTATGAGGCAGCAAATAAGGACCTGCCTACCATCCTTAAGACTCACTCTGCTAGTGTTCAGGCAGCTTCAGCAACCTCATTGAAGAATAACTCCATCTTGTATACACAAAGCAGCTATTTGGGGATCAATTCATACATTCACTAAGCATTATGCAGTTACCAAAGCCTCCAAGTCTGATGCTGCATTTGGAAAGGCGGCCTGCAGTCTCTCTTCTCCTAGGCCTGGTCTACACTGGGTGGGGGGGAGGGGGATTGATCTAAGTTAGGCAACTTCAGCTACCATAAATAACGTAGCTGAAGTCAACGTACTTAGATCGACTTACCATGGTGTCTTCACCGTGGTGAGTCAACTGCTGCTGCTCCCCCGTCGACTCTGCCTGCACCTGTCGTGGCGGTGGAGTAAAGGAGTCGACAGGAGAGCGCTCAGGGGTCGATTTATCGCATCTAGACTAGATGTGATAAATCGACCCCCGCTGGATCGATCGCTGCCCGCCAATCCGGCGGGTAGTGTAGACATACCCCTAGACTCTGAGATCCTATCTCCAGTGCACGGGGTTCACTGCTTGAGAGTCACCATCAGTGGAATGTCCATATGGACAATCACTCAAAGGAGAATGACAAGTTACTTACCTATACAGTAACTGGAGTTCTTTGAGATGTGTTGTCCATATGCAGATTCCATAACCTGATCTCCATCTCTTCACTTTAGAGTTCCTTATATTTAGATTCTGTGGAAACTGTTGGTAGTTGGTGCTCTCCACCCTTTTATACCCCTGCTGAGGAGTACAAAGACCTATGCACACCATACAGACACTGCTGGCCAAAAGACTCTGAACTTAAGCACATGGGGTTCATGCATACCAATAGTGGAATGGGCACATGGACAACAAATCTCTAAGAACACCAGTTACTGTACAAAATAAATAACTTCTCATTTTTTCAAACAGGCCAGGTTCCTATCATGGGTCAACACTTAGCTGAGGTCATCTTGTGTTCCACCTCCCCACCAAATAACATTCTAATTCGTGATTACATAGCATCCCCCTCAGTGACTACTTGATTTGCAGGATTAGGGGTTGCATAGTTGAATAACACCCAGGACCCCCTTTTCAAAAGCCTACTACTCAATGTGGCCTAATTTCCAGCTTGCCTTATGCACACAAATATTTGAAAGAAGACACCATTCTGTACATGCAAAAAGGCTCAAAGACTGTCTGCCTGTTTCTTCTGTAACTTAAATCATTTTTACACTGATGCAATTCAGTGGAGTTACTCCTGATTTATATGTGTGTAAATATAAATAAAATATTTTGTGACTTTAAATGACTGAAATAGTTATTTAACTCTATGATATCATAATCTGCTGAAGTGAGATTATATCAGTGCTTCAGGAAGCTGTTATGATAATGGAAGTGCATGTCTTATTCTGTATGGAAACAGCTCTGGAGGAACTGCAATGAGTTGCTGCAGAGACAATTCTGATATATGAATTCAGCAATATTAATGCCAAGAAATACACAAAAGTGTCAACCACAAAAATCTGATCCACTGAAATTAAGGAAGAAGACTTGTGAAACTACAAAAGAGAAACATTATCTCCAGTGTTTCCCCTTTCCTATTACAGAGGCCTGGGATTTACAACAGCAATCGGAATTAACCTTCTTTTCTTGATTTCATCACTTCACTGTATTTATATGCTACAAAAGGGACTTTCCTAATGTGTTACAAGACTTATGTGAAATATAATGGCCTTTATACTATTATGTTTTGTATATTAGTACGTGAACCTGTAGGAAAATGGGCTTGTGGTTAAGGCATAAGAGTAGGAGTTGTGATTGCTGGGTTTTATTCCTGGCTCTGCCCCAGATTTACTTTGTGACACTGGACAAAGAGCTTCGTTGCCAGGTAAGCAGAAGGAATAGTAAGATCGAAACACAATGGGCCAAATTTATCCCTTATGTAATTCCATTGACTATAATGTAACTTCTTCTTATTACAGTAGAACCTCAGAGTTATGAACACCAGAAAATTATTCCAGAGTTACGAAACTAATCAGTCAACCACGCACCTCATTTGGAACCAGAAGTATGCAGTCAAGCAGTAGAGACCAAAAAAAAAAAAAAAGGCAAATACAGTAGAGTACAGTGTTCAACATAAATTACTAAAGAATTAAGGGAAAGTTTCAAAAAAAGATTTGACAAGGTAAGGAAACTTTCTTTGCTTGTTTCATTTAAATTAAGATGGTTAAAAGCAGCATTTTTCTTCTACAGAGTAAAGTTTCAAAGCTATATTAAGTCAGTGTTCAGTTGTAAACTTTTGAAAGAATACCCATAATGTTTTATTCACAGTTACAAACAACCTCCATTCCCGAGGTGTTCGTAACTCCGAGGTTCTGCTGTAATTGGTTTTTTTTAAGCACTAACCCTGTACTTGGTGCTGTATAAGAGGCAAATGCTAAGATTAGGCCAGACAATATATATTTAGACTTTTCTTGTTTTAAACCTTTTCACTTGGCTTGTTACATTCCTATGAAGAAGTAAATAATACTTGGTTTTGAACATGTTGCTCTTACTCACTGCATTTTCAAACTGGTCACAACTCCCAGAGCAAAGTCTGTAGCAGGAGCCAAAGCCAGTTGGGCCTGGTGATCTCTTATGGTTGGTGAACAGCGAATGCTCTAGTCTGGTGAGCTAATCTAAAGTGGGTCAAATTCTGGATTCCTCTCTGAAATAAGTGCATGTTTAGACCTGTCACTTGAAAAAGGTGTCCACAGAGAGACTTAGAGAAAGGGCAAATATACAGTTTACCCCAGAATTTTAACAGTTGGCGGCAGTGGTAATTTTGCAAAAGTCACAACAGGAGTTAGAATAAATATTGCAAAAGAAGAAGCAAGAGAAAAAAGTGGTTTATGTTCTTTTCAGGAAAGAGAGTGAGACGAGCCTGTCAGAAAATGAATTATGCACAGTTCAGAAAGATGACCTACTAGAAATGTTCCAAGAGGTGTTGAAGAGGTGTTGTGTCTGCATGACACTGACCAGTGGCAGGATGCAGTACCAGCTCCAGTCTAGTCTCAGGGGAGGGATGCCTGTGTGAAAGGCATAGAAGCTTACAGCCAAATAGATGGGACTGATTCTCTGAGCAACAGATGATTTCAGAAAGTCTTATTCCTTAAATCTGAGTGGACTCCTGAGGCTTACAGGAAAAGGTTTTGAAGAGGCTCAAAAGCAAAAGCATGTAACTTATTTGAAGCTGACAACCCAGCTAGGAAATTACCTTTGAAAATCAGGCAAATGTTGGGGAGCCGCAACCCTGTATGAGTTGCTAGAAATGTTTTGGTAAGAATAATCTTATGATTTGTGTCCCCATGATTTCAGAATGTGATTGAGGGATCAGAAGCCCAAAGACCTGTGCACTATAGGCAGGTTAGCTGAAGCTTGTTCTGTGAAAAAGCCCAAAGCTGACTGGCCAAAGCCTGGGTCACCAGAGGGCAAACATGTGGGGGCAACCCCAAACTAGGGACCCCGAGGACTGGGGGCAGGAATCCTCTTGCAATGTCTAAGAGAGATCTCAAGGATCTGAAACATTATCACTACCTGGGGATGGGACATACCGGGGCTGACTGTCCAGGGCTCAAGCACCCAGGGACTGGCAATGAACCACAGTTGGGGAACCTACTAGTTGTCTGGCCAGAATGGGGCTGGGATGCCATCACACCAATGCAACACACTAATCAGGGCAGTACAGCCCCAGAGGAGATGTACAATGTTTATGCCACTGAGTTCACACAGTCATTTGGCCATATCTCATGCTGCACTTTTGTGACTACAGAACCACCTGATACCCAGTAGGAGTGGAAGGTGGAAGTTAATGGGGAGTTGTTCAAGGAGTGGAAGGACACAGATTCTACCCATACACTGGTCAAACTTCATGTGGTGAGGCTGCATCAAATGCTGAGAGACTGTAAAAGAGGGGTGACATTTCCAAATGTGAAACCAGTGGTTACACCAGCACCAACACGGCCTATGGCACAAATTCTTGTGCTGACCCAAGAAGGTTTGGAAAATGCTGGTGGTGGAAGCTTAAGAAGATATCCCTGTTGATGTCTTGCTTGGAAACATGATTATAACCCTACAACAACATCCAATCCTTCTTCCTTGAAAGGTGTGGGTCAGTTTCTGCCAGCAAGTTGCATGAATGCAAATGAAGGTGAAAGCCAAAATGCAAATGGAGTGATGGGAAGGAAGTGACTTCCCCAGCATCTGTGAATAAGCACATGAATTGGAGTAGGGAGGAGGGATGTGTCCACCCATTCCCACATGGGAGATGTCAGGTGGGAGTCACACTGGCTGAAGTATAATCTTCCTGAGGCCAGATTCAGTACCCATGGAGGTCAGTTCACTGCCTGCTCTTATCAAGGAAATTCAGGCAGAGCTGCACGTTACTTTGGCTGAAACTGGGGCACAGCGGAGGTGTGCTGTGTATCACCTTCTATCCAAGAGTGGGGAAACTGAGGCAGTTAATGAGTGCTGCCAAATGTATGACACATGTCTGAGGGTGGGAAATGCCCCAGCTAGGAGTGAAACAGTTGCTTGGGAGAATGCTGAGAATGCCTGTAGGCCTGTCACTTGAAAGATGTTGCATATGGAGAGACTGGGAGAGAGAGAGAGGGCAATGGGACAGCTCACCCCAGATCCATAACAACATTGATTTAAAATGTTAGAGATGAATATAATCAGTGAGGAGCCATGTTGACAGCCTGACTCTGAGATTTCAAATTCTGAGTCAGATGTGGCTTCTCGCAGATTTTCTATGTTGGCAGAACATACAGAATGTAAATTCCATGCCATTTTACAACCTGTGGGTCTGCAAAACAGTCCAGTGTAAAATAAATGTTATGCTAATTATATACTGGAGTAAATCACCAACAAATTAAGTACCTTAAATATCAGAGGAATAACTAACAATCAAATTCCTAGTCATTATCTTGGTAATTTATGGGTACAGACTAGGGACCCTATCCACTGATGCAGACCTCAGCAGAAAGCTCCAAACAGCAGAGAATCTAGCCAGGGAGGGGAAGGGGTTGGTTGTAAACATTCAGTTGCAGGGGATGGAAAGGCTGGAGCAGGGGAGCAATGCCTCAGCGGTTGGCAGTGCTCACCAGAGAAGAAGCATGACCAGCCTGACTTGGAAAAGTTCTGATTCACTGAATCTTTGTGCAGGATTCACCAGTGGGCTTTAACTTCCTATAGATTCTCAGTTGCAATGTAAAGCAGCTCTCCCTGGCATAATCCCTCAAGGGGCATGGTGATGGCAATGCAAATGCTACCTGCCTCCTGCTATTGGAGTGAATCCTCCCTTGATCCCACAGTAGTGGATTTTGTATATAATGATATGCACATGGCAAATCTGACTACTGTGCATAAAAAAATTGCTGTCTATGGCCCCAAATTGCTTTCCTGTTAGAAATCAATGGAAAAAGTTCAATTATCTGATTTTTAAAAAATGCTTAATTTCTGTTACCAAAACGTGAAACTTTGATTTCCAATCCTTTTTTTAATTTATAGGCAAGCTGGTTCCTTAAGTCCCACCCTGTATCATCACATGAAGCTGATGCCATGTTATCAACCAGATGGTAGTCTCCACTGACAGAGAGTGAGAGAGTGAGCAGTTTCGTTCACAGAATGGAGCTGCAGAAACACTTATAGGAGTTTTTAGAATTTGCCTTGAAAATGATTTTTAATAGCTATATTTCTGTCGAGTTGTAATATTAATGTAGCTGTCTACAGTATTACAACTAATCACTTGAGTTTTTTTCCTCTATCACATTTTCAGTCTTGGGTGGTACAATAGTGAACAACAAAATTGACATCAGCATCATAGCTCTTGTAAATTATTTCGTTAGATTTCAGAACAATCTCCTGCACAACAGAGGCAAAACTACCTGGAGAGAATCCAAATACTGTATAATTTGGCATCCAGCATGACTTACATAAATATATGCTAATTAATTAATTGTTATCACTGAGCAGTTTATTGTCCTATATAATCAACCAGTGTGGTGACAGTTCTTGTGGGCCACATCCTCAGCTGGTGTAAATTGGCATAGCTGTTTTGCAGTTAATGATGCTGTACGAAATTATCCTGGAAGTCAGTGGAGGGATCCTTGGAGGACAGCGTATTGCTGTCCACCTCAGTTCCTGTGCTGAGAAAATTCTCTAATACCTGGATCTGGGACTTCTAGAGCCTCTTTATTTCACTCTGGCCCTTTACACAGTGTAAAAAGGCCAGAGTGAGGGTGCAAATTTCACTCTTCCACCTCTGGCCCATTCTTACCTATTTTTATTAAACAATTCTGAATTAACTTCTCCCTTATCGTATGTTTTATACCCATAAAAACGTCCATCTATTAATGGAGAGTCCGTTTTACCCTAACATCATTTGGAAAATTCAGAAACTGCAAAGAGTGTTTAACCTAGTCTCACAAAAAGAGGGGGTTTTATAAAAAAAACAAAAACAAAAAAACATGAATCCAGTTGAAACTCTCCAATATGCTTTACCTATTACTAACAAGATATATTTCAAGGTGTTTGTCTGTTCTTAAAAAAGACCTCTGTTTGTTTTAAGAAATTAATTGAAAGTATATATTCAAGGCTTGATATTCAAGACAGGCACAGAATTGTGCACGGAACAATTGTTAGTGTTTCATGGAGTATTTTTCTATAGCATTCTTTTGTATCTTTTTTTTCCTGCTAAGCTAGCAAATTGCTGCCAGGAGGCATCAAGAAACCATAGCAACTATCTAGTGACAGGCCTAAGTAGTTTTTGTTCAGCAGAGAATCCATTAATCACTTATATTTCCTCCCTGTGATTCTGGGAATTGTTGCTTAATATTTGTGTGTGTCAAATACTTTCCCCAGTACAGTCACTATGGAAAGTTTGCAGTGTTACTCAGAGAATACATTTTGGTATAAAACTTTTGGAATTTGTGGATTCCTACTGTTAGAACACAGGAGTTTTTCTCTTAAAGCTGCAGATTAAGGGTTACCCTGACTTGGAGACCATGTTTAATGTGCTCTTTAGGGCACATATCTGGACAGAGTTCCACCAGGCTGTGTGCATGGGTGCTGGAGACTATTTGGTTGCTAAACAGGGCTCTCTGCTCATTCCAGCAGCACCTTACATCTTCTGATTTAGGCAGCTATTTAGTGGTACCACTTGTCTTTTAAATTCAACTGAGCCTAGTACACTTGAGTTTTCACTCTTGGGCCTAATATTTCTTATTAACTTCAAATCAGACTTTCCCTTTTTACCCAATGCTGCAACATTTAAGATATTACTTTTTGCCTTTTGCATTGGAGCAATTATAATAAAAAATATTCAATGGAATACAGTGTGCAGGATGCATTAAAGAGTTAGGCTCTGATCCAGCAAAGCATTTGAGTAGTCCCACTGGCTTTAGGCAACACTTATTCCTGTGTGAGGTTCCACTGATTATAATAGGACTTCATCCACTCAGGATCTATCTTATTGAGGGTACCCAGCTACCTGGAAGGCACAGACAAGAAGTTTAAATTCACCTTTAAAACTGTAAAATATAAGGAATTCACACATTATGAAGAAATGCTGTTCTTTTGAGTTTGCCCTGATTTTCTGTATGTACTGGAGATGTATAAGCAGCACATACCAGACATGAACTAGATGTTTAGGCCAGATCCTACAATGGAATACTAAACAGTTATACTGTCCAGCCGCTAGGTGGCGCTGTGTGTAAAATATCTCATTTAGGCTAATCTTAGCCATACCCAGCAGAGCATTAAATACTCCTGGGGAATTCTGAACCACTGCACATGTGTGCAGAATTCATGTCCCCTGCAGATTTCTTTGCTTCCCCGCAGAAAAATGGCTTCTGATGGCAAAACAAAGGGAGGCCACAAGACCAGTCATGTACCTTTCCCTAGCAGAGTGGGCTTGTGGTTTCGGGCTACCAGAGCAGCTGGCAGAGAGGTAAATCACTGCGGGGGGCAGGTGGGGAGACACCCCCGCCAGTGGCTCCTACCCTGCTCCAGGATCAACAGCTATTCCCGGCTGGGCTAGGAGCAGGCAAGAATGGAATTTCCTCTTCCCCTGCAAGAAGTGGCCACCAGAAACCTCCCCACTCTCTGCTTCCTGCCCCCATCACTCCTCAGCCGTGAGGGGAGGGGTAACTGTACGGGGAGCGGCTTCCCCCATCTGCCCAACCTCCATGCATCCAGACTCCCCATACCCAGACCTCTCCACCGAGCCTCACCCCTGTACCCAGACCCCTCCCACTGATCCCCCCACATCCAAACCTCTACCCTGCTAAGCCTCACCCCCTGCAACTGGAACTGCTTCCCTGCACCCAGACCACCCACTACTGAGTCCCCTTCACTTGAACCCCCACCTCAACAAGCCTTACCCCTCTTGCACCTGGCCCAGCCCAACAAGCCTTCCACACCTGCACCCCCACCCTACTGAGCCTCAACCAGCTGTACCCAGACCCCCACCCCACCAAGCCTCACTCCCCAGCACCCACAACCCACTACCAAACCCCATCCCCCCCAAGCCAGCTCCCCCCTGTTGAGTCCCAACCACCTTCTCCTGGACCACCCCGCAGAGAACCATTCCTCCTGCACCCAGATGCCCCATCAAGCTGCCCTCACCCAGATTTTGCCACACAGAACCCTCTCACCCCACATAAGCTCCTTCACACATGGATCCTGCCAGCCTGAGCCTGCCTGCCCCACACCTGGATTGGGGGCCACAGCTGGGTGTGCATGCGAGACTCTGTCCCTCTTGCTTGCTATCTTAGTGCACCTGGCGTGGAGGGGCATCTCGGGGGTGTTTCTGGGGTAGGTTTGGCCATTGCGCTATGTCACCACTGAGTCCGTGTTCTGGAAGGCAGCAGCGTGATCTCCCACCTTCATGCAGCCAGTGGCCTGTACTCCCCGATGCCATGCTGGAGACTCCACATTTATTTATTGAGAAATAAAATATGCAGAATTTTAAAATATTGTGCATAGAATTTTTATTTTTTTGGAGCAGCGTTTCCTCAGGAGTAGTAAAGGATCTTGTGGTGAACACATCTGGTATGTATCTCTCTGAGAAGTAGAGCTCTGTAGTCAGTCTCCATCTGATACAGAAGCCTGAACTGCTAGTAACAGCCCTGCAAACTACTGTGTACAAGTAATACATGACAGAGTTCACGAAGGCGGACCTCTCTTCCTGCACCAAGCCACACTGAGGTCCCTGGGGCTCTCATCAGGCATGTGTTCACTTAAGCAGAGCCAATTGCAAGGACTGGACCTTAGACGGCAATGTTTATGTACAATAGTCATATTTATCATGTTCATATTATTATATACAAATTCAGCTACAGTGGGATCAAATGGAAATGTGCTAATGTAAGTAAGCCGAGCTTCTACATGGAGGGCAGTTTGCTCTCAACTCTGTCAACATTGTGGAGTACCAAGTTTGGACTGCTAAGTCATATTAAAACATGTCACTGATTCTGAGTGCTTCAAGAGAGATGTTTTCCCACAGAGAACTGCATCTCTGCCTTAATTTTGTCTTCATGCGATTACATGAGGTCATGCATTGCAGCTACTTTTCCTTGTGAGTCCAAAATAAAATAAATATTTTGAGCTGCACAATGCAACTTTTTGCCTGCAAATGCTTAATTCCCTTTCTGAGGCCCCTCATGCATTCAGAGTCTCTTAATTACCTTTTTTTTCCCCTCCTGAAGGTAGCTTGGGCATGAGAAGGTCTTGTCCTTTTACTCTAAGCTCAGAGTGAGTTGTACCGGTATCTCGGGAGTGCCACAACTTTCATTTCTGTTTCAGTCAGAAGACTGTTCTTGAATTGCTACAAATGAAGTATCCTGTTGTGAATGTGCCTGTGAAATCCCTGCTGTTTTGTATGTTCAGCTGATAAACTACTTTCAAACTGCTTGGGGAAAAAAACAACTCTCCACATAATAAGCCACAGTGCTTGGCTCTGTCCATTTTTTGTCTGTGTTCCGCTTGGAGAATGATCCCCAGCTGTTTCCTAGTCAGGTGCACAAAGCACGCTTCTATTTATATAAGAATGTGTACTTTATGCTTAGGATCTTCTTGGTAACTCAGCTGCGTGTGTAATTATATTTTGTTCAGAGATAAACAATATAAAAACCCACACCTGTTTACAGTGTAGTCTTAAAACACACATTTCCACCAAACAATTTAACATCTGCAAGAAACAATTAAATAATAATTTACCCATGGAAACTGACTGCAGGTCATATCAGCTGGTTTAAACTGGTGTAGCTGCGGTGAAGTCAAGCTGAGAATATGATGCTATGTATCTTAAGCTATTTCTAAAGATGAAATATTGCACAGGCTGCATATTACATTGGGTGGGAGGGGCTCAGACATTTTTTATGAAAGTGTGTGCAGGAGGGAGGGGGAAGACTGAGCAGAATCCCATGTGTGTCATATAAAATTACTATAAGTAGCTTTTATTTTCATCCTTTTCATTGTAGTACTAAAACCAACCCTTTGATTGTGCAGTTAATTTTGATCCTATTCTATTCTGTTCTGATTCTGATACTTGTTTTGTGCCCACCACTGTGGTATTTGACCTTCAAACAAAACCTCTTAAAAATGCTTTTATAATTTTTATTTTAAATCGTTTTCACATATATACTTAGCGAGGCTTCATCACCCATTACCTTGAAGAATTATAGGCTAAATTAGCCAACTGAAGTAAATCGGGGGGAGAATATCATGAACTTGAAACAAACTGCCTATGAACTCCACAGCTGGTCCAGAGTTATATGGGGCACCATGTAAAATGTCATCAGAACCACACTCACTTTATAACCCTGAAAAATGCAGGGCCCCCGCGTGCTGAGGACCAGGTCTGTCAAATTCTACTTTACTGTAAATCTGATACTAATTCATTTATCTAATTTTTTATTTTTACTCAATTCTCAATTCCTTTAAAATGATGAGTTATTAGCTTTGTGAAGAAGGCATTCTATTCCTTTTAAACATAGTGGAATATCATGTAAGGTTTTTTCCCACCCCTGGCAGAAATCAGTCCCTTGAACAATACAGCCTTTTGTTCGCTAGAAGCATAGTAACAAATGGATTATGTGTAACAGCCATCCATAGTGCTTTTGTTTAATCTCCATTCATTCTCTACACATTTAGCATTGCTTCTAATGAGGCTGCCTGAACTATGGTAACCTCATGGCACTTTGTAAGCAAGAGAAATTAGATGGATCAGTCCCTTCTAGGGATATGTTATGAGGTAATCGGCTTTCATTACAGGATTTATTTTCTAGGTGGTGGTTCTCAGTGAGAAGACGCCGCAGGCACTGGGAGCACTTATCTACTCCATAAGCCAAGTTCAGGATCTCTGTAAATGTGACACTGCTTTCCCACAGCCCAGTTCCAGTTGGTTGCAAGTCTTGAAATACAACCTTTCTTGCGCATGACCTCCCCTTTGCTCCCCTTCCAAATCAGTCTCATACTGGAATGATTGACTATAAAATACTCAAGAAAGAACTGTTTCACTCACTCATCACCCCAGCATGCAAGCTGGATCCACACAGACATAATGAACGAAAAACCAAATATCTCACATCAGAATTAAAGCCCCTTCTTCATTTTCCCCTTTCTAAAGTATGCAGATTTCCTCTCAGGAGCTAGACATTTCCATTCCTATGGGTATGTATACGCTCTCCATTCCATAGTAATAGAAAACACTGCGTAACCTTGCTGTGTATGCAGACTACTTGCACAGAAGTTGTTGCAGAACACTTAACACAGATACACAAAAACATGCAGCAAGTTGAAAATGTAGACATGTCCTTAGATTGTAAGCTATGTGGGGCAGGATCTGTCTTTTTGTTCTGTTTGTACAGTGCCAAGCACAATGTGGTCCTGGTTCATGGCTCGGGTTCCTATGTGCTACAATAATACAAATAATAACAATTATTAACAATAATTATTAATATTTTTTCCCTTGGGAAGAGTAAAATCAGAATTTAAATAATGGTTCAGGCGTGAGTGTCCGAAAAGGCTGTAGTTCTACTTGTTCATTTTTTCAGTGAACCAGGCTGTAAATACCTATTCCTGGAAGTGAGATACCTGATGGCGTAGAAGGCCACCAAGGAAGTGTCAGGGATGGGATAGCTTCCCCCTGAAATGTAGAATGACAATGTGCTTTATTTTTAAGAAGCCAAAGCATGCAGGGCCATCACGATGTATGCAGCAGGCGCTGACAGGGTGCTCTTGAGAGATGGAAGGTAGGAATTGTGAACACAAATCAATTCTAAATGCCTTTCAGGGGTCTGATGCTTACTGGGGGACTTTTGGAATGTTTTTTATTAGTCTTTATGGTGTGTGTGTGGGGGGCGGGGGGGTCACAATTGTGTTTGTCTGAGGCACAGAGATAGGCTGCTCTGTTGTATTTTATTGGCTACTTATATTTGGACTGTGTTTTAATTAGCATGAAGGCATCCAGATCAAATGGATGGCTATTTATTATTTCTATTTTAATTAGAAATAAATGAATTAATTTCCACCTGTTCAATGTTATTGAGTTTAAGCTTCAGTCTGGAGATGTTCTGGGACTTTGAGAGATACCCTGAACTGATTAAACTGCATTTTGCCAAAGATCTATTATTTGAGAGAAGACAACACAATATGATATTAAGTTATATTCAGAAGATTCTGATGCTTTAGAACCTGATCTTCCAGCAAAAGGGGGCAAGATGTCTTGAGGGACATACAGTGCATTTGTTCAGGCCCCCTTTGGATTAAAGTCTGACAGCCTCTTCTGAAAGTGGAGATTTGGTTTTATAGTGTCAATGTCTTGCCTCTCCAGAAATGAGGTGCAGAGATTCATTTGATTTTCCATTTACAACAGAACTGTCAAGGGACTGCAACTTTAGCTATTGTGAGCAGTGAATGCCTAGATTCAAATGGGCCACCAATGGAGCAAGCTTTTGAGATGCTAGAGGGGGAGAGGGAATGGGATGAAAAGGTGAAGTTATTTAACAAACATAACAAACCTCAACAGAATGGGCAGCAAATTGTATTGACTATCTTCTGGTGTGAGGCAGCCGCATATATTTAATAAGCCTTTTCTCTCTGGAATGTTTAGCAAGGTCATACAAGGAGAGTGCAAAAACTGTAGCATTCCTTTCCATAATAACCCATTTATGACCTATGGTAATGAGAATGTAAATAATCTTCAAAAGCTACAAATGAAAAGCCCATTATGAGAAATTACCAGGTCATTGGAGAAATGGCATCCAAAGAAAGGATTTTTGCACTTTAACATCATATCTATCATTGTATAGGATGTGATGGGGTATTCAAATCCCACACTGGAGAAGATGGGGTTAAGAAGCTGCTCTGAGCCCAGGTGGCCCTGCCGCACCACACCTGCAAAGCCTACACAAGCTGGAGGGAGAGCTTAAAAAGGGAAGCAGAGTAGCTCAGTGGTAGGTAGGCAGAGGAGGTGAGCTGACTTGCACTTTGAATGCCTGGGAAGGAGCACAATAGGAGCTATTGCTCCCTGAAGCTTGGAGATACCTGACCAAACCTGCAGAGGAGGGATTGGTGACTTTCAAAGGTCAGAAACTTTAATTTGGTGTTCAGTTCTTTACCCTGTGGGAAGAGGGGGCACGGGTAGGAGACGATCTGTGGAGGCAGCTGCATAACACCACAAGGTGCAGGTCTTAGCTGCCTACCATTGGGACCTGGATCGGAGCCTGCTGGAGAGGGTGGGCCCAAGCTCCCCTACCAGCCCCTAAAGATGGGATAATGACAGCAGTCTATCTGTTGGTGGAGTACCTATTTGGGGAAGATCCTGCAGGTGCAAAAGACCAAGGGGAAGCCCTTCCTGACTTCTGAAGACTTCCACAGTATTGGGCTCCTTATGTATACCCCAAAAGGGGTGAACTTGAATGTGTGACCTGACTGGACATCTGAATTGCTAAAAGGACAGACCCCCTCCCCCATCCAGCAGAGCTCTAGTGAGAAAGGGGAGTGCTCAGATGGAAAACAAGGTGTCACACCCCAGCCTGACCATTAAGCAGCACTGCTGATGAGTGTCCCCCTTCACAACATGTTTCGAAAAAATTACATGTTTAAAAAAAATGTCATGAAGAAAGAGTAATAAACCACTTTTTAACCCATAGACTGTAAGGACACTATAAGGAGATCATGGTTAGGTGTCTTTTCATTTCTGTGTTCAGTATTGTACCTCTATTGGAAAACGTCTTTCAGAGTCTTAGAAAGAAAAAAGTGAGATTTGAAAAATCTGGAAATCCATATATATGCAGATATTTAAATTACCAGGTGTACAGAATTGTCAAGCAACATATTGTTTAACATTTTTGAGAATACATCAGTCTTCAGCAACCTCAGAGCCTCAGCTGATGGAACTACATTCTTTTACACCAGCAGAGATCTAATCTTGTGTGTTTTAATATATCACAATTTTCCTCTTACCCTTTGTGGTCTAGGGTAAGAGTCTTCCACATTCTCACTATCATGGCCTGGGGTTTGATTCCCAGTCATGGAAAGCTGCTTTTCAACAAATTGGAAGAACTGCTGTATTTTGATAAGTTCAGGGAGGATAGGTATTAGCCATGGCTATTAGTCAGGATGGGTAGGGATGGTGTCCCTAGCCTCTGTTTGCCAGAAGGTGGAAGTGGATGACAGAGGATAGATCACTTGATGATTACCTGTTCTGTTCATTCCCTCTGAGGCACCTGGCATTGACCACTGTCAGAAGACAGGACATTGGGCTAGATGGACCTTTGGTCTGACCCAGTATGGCAATTCTTATATTCTTATGTGCTCTCTTCCCAGATCTCCCCCATTTTTTAAAAAATGCTACTCCTTCAAATGTTAAACTGAAGAGTCCTAGACTACTTTTACTACACAATCCATACAATCTCCAAATTAGTATAAAAGCTGGAAACAATCTCTTCGCTGAGCACAAGCTTCCCTTTGGTTTCATGCTTCACTGATGCTTTGTTAGCCTGTGAATGCTTTCCCTTTAGCTGTCTTTGTGAGGACAGCTTGGGCTCAGATGTGATTTAGTTGTAAGCTGATTGCTGTTCCGTGTGTGGACAGAACATGGCCAGTTTGGCTGCAGCCAGTCACTGTGGGTTTTGCACCTTACATCACTATCAGACGATGGCTAAGCCAGACAGCACCAAACAGTCTCCTTGTTGTTTTTCTTCTTTTAATGGAAAAGAAGAGAGCCTGGGAAAAGTGCATAGATCCCCAGACCTTCCTTGAGAACAGATGAATATTGTCTGCATGGTAATGAAGAGAACAAAAAGAATGGGTAGTTCAAGCCTCACAAAAGCAGAATGTAGACTAAAGAGGAAGAAACAAAAATGGGTAGGGAATATTGGTGAGGAAATAACCTATGTCACAGTTCCCAAATACTATTTATCAGCAGAACCTGTTGAGATTGTCTATGATGTCAAGCAGTCAAAACTTTGCTTTGATTGCTTGTTTTTCATAGCAGCAACATTAGCAATTGATTTTTGAAAAGGCTTATATGTACAGTGATTATAAAAACAGGATTATATTTTTAAACTAGTGCACTAGCTCTCCATTAATATACTACTAATAACAGTTTCCCACAAGGGAATAAGCTGAATAAGTGTCTGCTTCACTTTTATCATTGCAGGCTTCTGATGTTGCTTTGAAAGAAAGCTACACCCACTTTCTCCTGCATAGACTTGAAATTCACAATAACAGTAACTCTCTTGTTGTGATTATAGCATTTTTGTTGTTGTTTCTTTTAAGTGTGGAAAATGTATTGATGGGAAGCTAAATCAAAGGGGAGAGTTTTGCATTTAGTTCTGAAAGTGGTGAGCTCTGTAGCCATTCTTATCTCTTGTGAGAGTAAGTTCCATAATCTAGATCCAGCTCCTTTGAAAGTTCTGTCTCCCGTACTCATATTGAGCCTCTCCCTACTGGCTGACGGTTTCATTGTTCTAGTGCAATATAGTTGTCATGGGAAGCCACTGTCATGAAAGAAGAAGAAATTTTTCATTTAGCTATGACCAGTCCTATGAAAAGCTTTGAATTTCAGGACAAAGACCTCAAACTGGAATATGTATGTACTACAATATGAAGCCAGTGCAGAGAGCAGAGCGTTGGGGTGAGGAGCTCTAGGTGACCTGTGTTGCTCAACAGCAGGGCGGCTGTGTTTTGTACCAGTTAAAGCTTTCTCAGAGTGTGTGATTCCTTTCCTAGAAGCCTCTCTCTTTCTTTTCCCAGCTTACCTACTCTGGCGGCATGCTATACTCCTCCTTAGTCTGCTTGACACCTGTCTGCTAGGATTATTTCTCTAAAATATCCCACCCGTTCAGTTTCATTCTGCTAGTAGCCATGGTAGGGGTGCAAGAGTACACAACACATTGGTAGTCATTGGAATTTTAAGCACCATATTATGCAGACTTCCCCTCAGAAATATTAGACTACATACTCTTTAAAATGCTTGGAGCCCCATCTGCACTAGAGCTCCCATTATCAGTGGAGTTTCACCAGTGGTAGCAATGGTGGGAAAATGTTGGGGAAAAAAGCCTTTCTGACTCCCTTGTTCATCCACACAATCGTACATTTGTTCAGCATTGCCGAGCAATGTAAGTTTCCACTGTGGTCATTTAGTGCTACTGCCATTTAAAAACATAGTTGAGTCATGCCTGCACTTCCACAGAATTTAAAGAGATGAGGTGGGTGAGGTAATATCTTACATTGGACCAACTACTGTTGGTGAGAGAGACAAGCTTTTGAACTTACACAGAGCCCTTCTTCAGGTCTGGAAATGTACTCAGTGTTACAATTATATACAAGGTGCAACAGATTGTTTAGCATAAGTAGTTAACACATTTCAAGAGACCATTCAAGGTGAAGTGGCTCATTAACATTCCTCTAGTCAAAAAGGGAAAAGGAAGGGGAGGCGGGGGGGGGGGGGGGTAGTGGGTTACAGATTGTTGTAATAAGCCATAACTCCAGTGTCTCTACTCTCAGTCCATGATTCTTAGTGTCTAGCCAAGTTACAAATTTAAGCTCCTAGCTCATATTTTGAAGGTGTTGTGCAGAGTTCCTTTGAGGACGAGGACTAAGAGGTCAGATGTGGAGTGATTGTTTTGTGACAAGTGTTCGCCCTCAGGTGTTATGGTATTTTTGTTTTTATCATTTTCCTGTGTGAGTTCATTCAGGAGTGTAGTGATTGTCTGGTTTGGCCCATATAGTTGTTGTTGTGGCTTTTAGTACATTGAATGAGGTACAACACATGTTATGATAAGCATGTGTAGAACCCAGGGAGCCTTAAAGGGGTGTTGTGGTGGGTATTGATCACTGTTGCAGTGGAGATATGTCTCCAGGTTTTCCATCTAAGTCCTGGTCTGCACATGGAAATTAGATCAGTATAACAATGTCGCTCAGGGGTATGAAAATCCCTATTCCTAAGTAACGGTGTAGACAGTGCTAGGTCAACGGCAGAATCTTCCCTCTGACCTAGCTACCACCTCTCGGAGAGGAGATGGAGTATCTATGCCGACAGGAGAACCCCTCCTGTTGGTGTAGGTAGTGTCTTCAATGAAGCACTACAGCGGCATAGCTGCACCATTGCAGTTCTTCCATGCAGTGTTTTAAGTGTAGAGAAGCCCTGACACTTCCCAGACCTGAAGACGAGCTCTGTAAGCTCAAAACCTTGTGTCCCTCACCAACAGGAGCTGACCCAGTAAAAGGTATTATCTCACCCACCTTGTATCTCTAATATCCTGGGACCAACATGGCTACAACAACACTGAATACAGAATTTAAGGGCATTTCAGAACAAAACCTTATACATTTTTAGTGAATACAAGTACTTGTCAAACATATGGAGTTCCACTGCATGTGTAATTTACCTGAAAGCATTTTTCTCTCCTTACTGTTCAGCTGAAAATAACCTGAATCGTCCACTTAATCAAACAAGATATCCCTCACCAGTAGATGTTGAATGATGTGGAGGATTTTGCAAGAGAGTCACCACAGGAATATATCTGTCAGAACATCAGTCCACTAAGTCTGGTACCATAATTCCAACAGTGGCCAGTACCTTATACTTTAGCTTCCTCTTTCTCCAGTAAAGCACCTACCTACTTATACAATTTGCAGGTGAGAGTGGAGGGATCCATTTTCTGTCTAATGTACGAGATCTGTTTAGCTTTACTTTAGCATGCATAATTACAATGTTACTATTGGTTACAACTTTATCTGGCCGTTTAAAAAAATCCAGCTACAGTTAAGAGAGCCCACATCCATATGTGATTCTGCAAAGAAGGACCTGAGTGTCCCCCAATGTGTAGTGCACCTCTGCCAGGCAGAAATTGTCTCAGCATTTTAACTGCATTGTGGACTTAATAGTAATTAATTATGGTAATGGGTGCACAGTGTTCAGTTTTGTCAACAAAGATCAATTGTTGTCTCCTAAAAGGAGCCAAGTCTAGTTTCTCTGGGAATTAGGCAGGTATAGTAAAGTTGCAGAAGATTTTTAGAAGTACTATGAGGTTTGTAAGCTATTATCCAAATGTTTCAGTTCTTTCATAGCCTCAGTTCAACCTGCAGCAGTCTTAAAGGCAGATGAGAGCAAGATTTGATGAATATATTTATACGTTAATAAATGACTTCTACTGAATTGGCAATCCCTGAAAGTACAGTATAATATAAAAAAATACCATCTGGTGCTCTCTCTCTCTCTGTGTTTTTGTCTCTCAGAGGCCTTCTATCTCTTTGGTTAGTTTTTGACAGAATTAAATTTTTCTGTACTTGGCAGGTATACAATTAAATCCAAAGCAGAGGTTCTGCTGTTGTTTCAAACATCTTACATAAGCTTCATCGAGAGCTCTTTAACAGTGTAATTTCATATGAAAATGTAAATCAGAATCAGTATTTTGTCAGTGTATAAGCAATGAATCCGAAATAATAATTTTACTACCAAGCTTACGTTTTGGGAAAAGCTTTGCTGAGATTATGGATCAATGTGTAACTCTTTAGTGCCCTCCCCTGTTCCAGTTTGGAAATTACTTTTACTTGTCAAGAAGTTAAACTCTTTTGTTGTTAAGGAAATAAAATGATCATTTTGCTCCCAAAAAGGAAATATTATTGTAGACACTTAAAAAAAAAAGAAAGTAGCTTCCCTACTACCCAAACATCAACTCATTAGTTCTTCAGTCCAAACATCAACTTCGTAATTCTTCTGGAAGTGGAGAAAATCTGGAAAGAAAATCTTCTGGCACTGAGATCTCAAGGGATATCAATTTCCTATTTTGAAGTGTTGGTATTGGTAGTTCTTTTAAGTGAAACATTTGAGAGAGACAAATGAAAAAGCAGAACAACAATTAAAATTCACTACTCTCCAGGTATGTCTGAAAGAATTCCATCTGATTTTTTATTTTTATAGCAGCAGGTATGTATGACACTTTACATGCAGCTAAAAGGGCAGAGCCATGCCCTGATAAGAATAATAGAATCATAGACTATCAGGGTTGGAAGGGACCTCAGGAGGTCATCTAGTCCAGCCCCATGCTCAAAGCAGAGCCAATTCCCAACTAAATCATCCCAGCCAGGGCTTTGTCAAGCCTGACCTTAAAAACCTCTAAGGAAGGAGATTCCACCACCTCCTGACCCTAGTTAACCCATTCCAGTGCTTCACCACCCTCCTAGTGAAAAAGTTTTTCCTAATATCCAACCTAAACCTCCCCCACTGCAACTTGAGACCATTACTCCTTGTTCTGCCAATCTGGTACCACTGAGAACAGTCTAGATCCATCCTCTTTGAAAGCAGGTAGTTGAAAGCAGCTATCAAATCCCCCCTCATTCTTCTCTTCTGCAGACTAAACAATCCCAGTTCCCTCAGCTTCCCCTCATAAGTCATGTGCTCCAGCCCCCTAACCATTTTTGTTCCCCTCTGATGGACTCTTTTCAATTTTTCCACATCCTTCTTGTATTGTGGGGCCCAAAACTGGACACAGTACTTCAGATGAGGCCTCACCAATGTCAAATAGAGGGGAATGATCACGTCCCTCAATCTGCTGGCAATGCCCCTACTTATACAGCCCAAAAAGCCATTAGCCTTCTTGGCAACAAGGGCACACTGACTCATATCCAGCTTCTCGTCCACTGTAACCCCTAGGTCCTTTTCTGCAGAACTGTTTCCTAGCCATTTGGTCCCTAGTCTGTAACAGTGCATGGGATTCTTCCGTCCTAAGTGCAGGACTCTGCACTTGTCCTTGTTGAACCTCATCAGGTTTCTTTTGGCCCAATCCTCTAACTTGTCCAGGTTCAGGTCCCTCTGTATCCTATCACTACCCTCCAGCATATCTACCACTCCTCCCAGTTTAGTGTCATCTGCAAACTTGCTGAGAGTGCAGTCCACGCCATACTCCAGATCATTAATGAAGATATTGAACAAAAATGGCCCCAGGACCGACCCTTGGGGCACCCCACTTGAAACTGGCTGCCAACTAGACATAGAGCCATTGATCACTACCCGTTGAGCCCGACGATCTAGCCAGCTTTCTATCCACCTTATAGTCCATTCATCCAGCCTATACTACTTTAACTTGCTGGCATGGCCGGCTCTAACATTTTTGCTGCCCCAAGCAAAAAAGAAGAGCGCCGCCCCGTGCTACCCCCCGAGCGTCATGCTGCCCAAAGCCCCCCCCGAACATCACGCTGCCCGAAGCCCCACCCCCTGAGTGTCACGCCGCTCCAAGCCCCCGCCCTCCCTGGCGCCGTGCTAAGCCCCAGCCCCCACTCCGAGCACTGTGCTGCTCTAAGCCTCCCCCTCCGAGTGCCGCGTCAAGTGCCCACCCCTGCCCACCCAGGCGCCATGCCAAGCCCACCCGCCCGAGCGCCATGCCGCTCTAAGCCCCCACCCCCCCGGCCACTGTACCAAGCCCCTGCCCCTGCCCCCCCCCAGGTGCCATGCCAAGCCCTCCCCCCTCTGAGCACTGCGCCAAGCCCCTGCCCCCCCCCGGATGCTGTGCCGCTCTAAGCCCCCACCCGCTCGCCGAGCGCTGTGCTGCTCTAAGCCCCTGCCCCTGGGCGCCGTGCCAAGCCCCCGCGCTCCCCTAGGTGCCGTGCCAAGCCCTTCCCCTCCGAGCGCCGCGCCAAGCCCCGCCCCATCTCCGAGCGCCACGCCAAGCCCCCGCCCCGGGCACTGCACCAAGGCCCCGCCTCAGCGCTCACCAAAGCCCCGCCCCTCGAGTGCCCCACGCCGCCCAAGCGCCGCCCCGCCCGAAACCCCACACCCCAGTGCAAAACAAAACAAAAAAACCCTCCAGCACTGCCCTGAGAAACCAAAAAAACCCCCAAAAACGAGTGCCTCCCTGCCCCAAGGTGCCACCCCAAGCACGTGCTTGGTCAGCTGGTGCCTGGAGCCGGCCCTGCTTGCTGGCAAGAATACTATGAGAGACCGTATCAAAAGCTTTGCTAAAGTCAAGGAATAACACATCCACTGCTTTCCCCTCATCCACATAGAAGGCGATTACGTTAGTCAGGTATGACTTGCCCTTGGTGAATCCTCCTGATCACTTTCCTCTCCTCTAAGTGCTTCAGAATTGATTCCTTGAGGACCTGCTCCATGATTTTTCCAGGGACTGAGGTGAGGCTGACTGGCCTGTAGTTTCCCAGATCCTCCTTCTTCCCTTTTTGAAAGATAGGAACTACATTAGCCTTGTTCCAGTCATCCGGGACCTCCCCCGTTCGCCATGAGTTTTCAAAGATAATGGCCAATGGCTCTGCAATCACATCCACCAACTCCTTTAGCACCCTCAGATGCAGTGCATCCGGCCCCATGGACTTGTGCTCGTCCAGTTTTTCTAAATAGTCCTGAACAACTTCTTTCTCCACAGAGGGCTGGTCACCTCCTCCCCATACTGTGCTGTCCAGTGCAGCAGTCTGGGAACTGACCTTGTTCGTGAAGACAGAGGTAAAAAGAGCATTGAGTACATTAGCTTTTTCCACATCCTCTGTCACTAGGTTGCCTCCTTTATTCAGTAAGGGGCCCACACTTTCCTTGACTTTCTTCTTCTTGCTAACATATCTGTAGAAGCCCTTCTTGTTACTCTTAACATCTCTTGCTAACTGCAACTCCAAATGTGATTTTGCTTTCCTGATTTCACTCCTGTATGCCTGAGCAATACTTTTATATTCCTCCCTGGTCATTTGTCCAGTCTTCCACTTCTTGTAAGCTTCTTTTTGTGTTTAAGATCAGCAAGGATTTCACTGTTAAGCCAAGCTGGTCTCCTGCCATATTTACTATTCTTTCTACACATCAGGATGGTTTTTTTCTGCAACCTCAATAAGGACTCCTTTCCCCCCTCATGTTATTCTCCCTGGGGATCCTGCCCATCAGTTCCCTGAGGGAGTCAAAGTCTGCTTTTCTGAAGTCCAGGATCCGTATTCTACTGCTCTCTTTTCTTCCTTGTGTCAGGATCCTGAACTCTACCATCTTATGGTCACTGCCTCCCAGGTTCCTATCCACTTTTTCTTCCCTACTAATTCTTTTCGGTTTGTGAGCAACAGGTCTAGAAGAGCTCTGCCCCAGTTGGTTCTTCCAGCACTTGTCCCCTACACTTGTCCTCTACACTTTCCAAAAACTTCCTGGATTGTCTGTGCACCGCTGTATTGCTCTTTCAGCAGATATCAGGGTGATTGAAGTCCCCCATGAGAACCAAGCAATCTAGTAACTTCTGCTAGTTGCCGGAAGAAAGCCTCGTCCACCTCATCCCCCTGCTCTGGTGGTCTATAGCAGACTCCTACCATGACATCACCCTTGTTGCTCACACTTCTAAACTTAATCCAGGGACTCTCAGGTTTTTCTGTAGTTTCATACCGGAGCTCTGAGCAGTCAATACTCCTCTCTTACACACAAAGCAACTCCCCCACCTTTTCTGGCCTGCCTGTCCTTCCTGAACAGTTTATATCCATCCATGACAGAACTCCAGTCATGTGAGTTATCCCACCAAGTCTCTGTTATTACAATCACATCATACTGCAATCCTTGACTGTGCCAGGACTTTCAGTTCTCTCTGCTTGTTTCCCATGCTTCTTGCATTTGTGTATAGGCACTTAAGATAACTCACTGATTGTCCCACTTTCTCAGTCTGAGACAGGAGTCCTCCCCTCTTGCGCTCTCCTGCTCGTGCTTCCTCCCGCTATCCCATTTCCCCACTTATCTCAGGGCTTTGGTCTCCTTCCCCCGGTGAACCTAGTTTAAAGCCCTCCTCACCAGGTTAGCCAGCCTGCTTGCAAAGATGCTCTTCCCTCTCTTTGTTAGGTGGAGCCCGTCTCTGCCTAGCACTCCTCCTTCTTGTAACACCATCCCATGGTTGAAGAATCCAAACCCTTCTCTCTGACACCACCTGCGTAGTCATTCGTTGACTTCCACAACTCGACGGTCTCTACCCAGGCCTTTTCCCTGCACAGGGAGGATGGACGAGAACACCACTTGTGCCTCAAACTCCTTTCTCTTTCTTCCCAGAGCCACGTAGTCTGCAGTGATCCACTCAAGGTCATTCTTGGCAGCACCATTGGTGCCCATATGGAGAAGCAGGAAGGGGTAGCGATCCGAGGGCTTGAGGAGTCTTGGCAGTCTCTCCGTCACATCATGAATCCTAGCTCCTGGCAAGCAGAAGACCTCTCGGTTTTCTCAGTCGGGGCGGCAGATAGATGACTCAGTTCCCCTGAGGAGGGAGTCCCTGACCACCATCACCCACCTCCCTCTCTTGGGACTGGTGGTCGTGGAGCCCCCATCCCTAGGACAGTGCATCTCATGCCTTCCAATCGGTGGAGTCTCCTTCTGGTCCCTTCCCTCAGATGTATCATCTAGTCCACTCTCTGCATTAGTACCTGTGGAGAGAACATGAAAATGGTTAGTCACGTGTATCTCCATTGCTGGTACATGGACGCTCCTCTTTCTTCTTCTGGAGGACACATGCTGCCAAATTTCTTCACCATCCCTCTGTCCCCTCTGCGCAGCCTGCTCCGATTCTTCAGAACTTTGTGCCCGTAGAAGCATATCCTGATATCTGTCCAGGAAATCTTCATTTTCTCTTATGCAATGCAGGGTTGATACTTGTTTCTCCAGACCTCAAACCTTCTCTTCCAGATAAGCTTACTATCTAAACCAGGGGTGGGCAAACTGTGGCCTGGGAGTCCCATCCAGCTCTCCAGATGTTTTAATCTGGCCCTCGAGCTCTCACCAGGAAGCAGGGTCTGGGGCTTGTCCCGCTCCAGTGGGGAGTGGGATTGGGGATTTGCCCCACTCCACGTGGCTCCTGGAAGCAGCAGCATGCCCCACCTCTGGCTTCTACACAAAGGGGCAGCCAGGGGGCTCTGCACGTTGCCTCCGCCCCAAATGCTGCCCTGCAGCTCCCATTGCCCGGGAACCACTGCCAATGGGAGCTCCAGGGGCAGCGTCTGGGGACAGGGCAGCATGCAGAGCCACCTGGCTGCACCTCCACATAGGAGCAGGAGGGGGTACATGCTGCTGCTGCTCTTGCTGCTGCTGCTTCTAGGAGTTGCTTGAGGTAAGTGCCGCCCATAGCCTGCACCCTGACCCCCTCCCATGCCCCAACCCCCCTACCCCAGCCCTGATCCCCCTCCCATCCTCCAAACCCCTCCATCCCAACCTGGAGCAACCTCCCACACCCCCAACGCTGCATCCCCAGCCCCAACCCAGAGCCCGCACTCCCAGACGGAGCCCTCACCTCTTGACCCCCATCTCAACCCCTGCCCCAGGCCGGAGCCCTCCCGCACCTTGAACGCCTCATTGCTGGAGCCCTCACATCTTGCACCCCTCCCCCACATGTCAACCCCCTGCCCCAGCCCGGATGCCGCACCCCCAGCCAGAGCCCTCACCCCCTCCCGCACCCCAACCCTCAATTTTGTGAGCATTCATGGCATTTCCATACCCAGATATGGCCCTCAGGCCAAAAAGTTTACCCACCCCTGATCTAAATAGACAAAGTAGGAATGCAACTACTTTTTGGGGGGTTGGGGGAGGGGATGTCAGGATGGTGGAAGAATGAGCAAAAATATTCACTAGATCTATTAGAGCAGTGGTTCCCAAAGTGAGGTGCCTAGACAGCTGGAGGTCTATTGGGGGTTATGTCCCTTGAGCCAGGGCCAGAACACACCTGAATGGTGTTCAAGCATTTTTGCCACATGGAGGATTCCATTTTGAGAACAAAATTGCATCTTTCGTGCAGTGTGACCTCACATCCACCATGTGTGAGAGATCACACTGGTGGGGGCATTCCCATGCTGGCAGTGGTGTTCCCATAGTACTGGAAATGAAAGGGGCTCAGAACAATTAGACAGATTAAAAAAAAAACAGGAGTACTTGTGGCACCTTAAAGACTATTTGTTAGTCTTTAAGGTGCCACAAGTACTCCTGTTTTTTTTGCGGATACAGACTAACACGGCTGCTACTCTGAAACAGATTTTAAAGGGCTCCTCCATAGAAAAAAGTTTGGGAACCACTGTGTTTGAAGATTCCTGGAGACTTACTTCATTATTGTATCAGGGTGAAATTCACTCACAGTGTGGAGGGTGAGTTCAAGATCTCCACAGCACTTAAGCCCTGAACAAGGGCTGCATCAGGATTCCATGTCTGGAACAACTATGAAAGAATGAGCACTGCTGCATGCTGCCAGTCCCACATAAACTGATACAGGCTTCAATGAGAGTCAGGGTTGGGGAAGGGCTGAGGGAGCCATATTTTCCTGGAGCTTTGGTGAGGAGAGGGACTCTGCATCACTGCTGGCACTGCATTAAGGAATGGGTATCACCTCCCCATAATCTCTGTACTGCACCCCCATAAAGCCTGAATACTCAAGATTTATGTAGGTGGGTAGAATGGATTTCACCTCTAGAGAACAATGTCAGCTTTAAATAAAACAGATTCCTTCTAGTAAAGAGCAATTAACTATGTATATAACTGTGGCCTTACCAAATTCATGGTCCATTTTGGTCAATTTCACAGTTGTAGGATTTTTAAAATAATAAATTCCATGATTTCAGATATTTAAATCTTAAATTTCACAGTGTTGTAAGTAGAGGGGTCCTGACCCAAGAGAGGTTAGTGAGGGGGGTCCTAAGGTTATTGTAGGGGGGTCACAGTATTGCCATGCTTACTTCTGCTCTGCTGCTGGCAGCGGTGCTGCCTTCAGAACTGGGCAGCCAGAGCATGGTGACTGTGAGCCAGGAGCCCAGCTCTGAAAGCAGCGCCACCGCCAGCAGCAGCGCAGAAGTAAGGATGGCATAGTGTGGTATTGCCATCCTTCCTTCTGCACTGCTGCCTGCAGAGGTAGGCCCTCAGGCAGCAGCCACCACTCTCCAGCCACCCAGCTCTGAAGCCAGCAGTGCAGAAGTAAGGGTAGCAATACCACAACCCCCTACAATAACCCCTGCCCCCTCCACACACACAATCCCCTTTTGGGTCAGGACTCCCAGTTTGAGAAATGCTGGTCTCCCCTGTGAAATCTGTATAGTATCAGGTAAAAGTACACAAAACTCCAGATTTCAGGGGAGAGAACAGATTTCACTGTTCGTGATGCATTTTTCAGGGCCTTGAATTTGGTTGGGCCCTAGCTATAACATTTCACGAATACTACCCTTTTCTCCCTCTCCCCCATCCTCCCCTTAAGCATGGAATTCACTAATGAATGAAGCTTGCAGCCTCCAGCCTTTTCTTTCTCCCTTTTAGATAACATCTAACTGGCCTATACCTTTGGTGCATTGTATCTGAATCACGATAGTGACCTCAGAGGTATGAGCCTAACTTGTAAGGTTTTTTTCTCTTGTTTCATTTGGTCCATAATCATTTTTTGGGATAATTCTGGCATTCTTATCCTCTTTTATATGGAGAAATATAAGTCCTATTTCTCACTCTCTTTCATTGTGTTATGCAATGTGTGCTAATAAGATGCTGTCCATCTGTCTTCCTTTTGTATGTGGGATCTTGTATTCTACAAGACATTTATGTAGGTTAGCTTGCCTTCATATGACGTAAAGATAAGTAAATGGAAGTAAGACAATGATTAGAATATACAGGTCATAGATTTCTTCATCCCCCAAATAATCTGATTTTTTAAAAAAGAAAGTAATCCTAAAAGGAGAGATTATCCAAAGCAATTGTGAACATTGCTCCAAAATCTTAACTGTATTTTGTGTTAGTTTTTAAAATAGTTTTATAAATGTAATACAATCCATTAGAGCCCAATTAAAAAAAACACCATAGCTTGTTTATTGGCCTTATTTGGGAGTTAAGGTTTTCAGACTGTAACTGGAAAATACTCAGCTTCCAAATATTTGGGGGTGATCATGCCAATGCAGGGCTTGAGGGAGATATCCTAGTCTAGTGAGATCCATCCAGCCAATGAATGGGTGAATTTAGACTATGGCCCTGACTCTGCAATGATCTTTGTGCTAATCTGTGCAGATCTAATTTTAGGATTGAGCTCTTAGTCACCAGCCTAGTGTGTGTACACAATATTTCAAAACTTTCAACATTACTCTGAACTAGTGGTCGCCAGTGGCCATAAATATCAGTTAGTAGCAATTCTAGCAGTATGTTAAGGGCTGTTATAAAGTGGATGGTGATCAGTTGTTCTCCATGTGCACTGCAGGTAAAACAAGAAGCAATGGGCTTAATCTGCAGGAAGGGAGATTTATCTTAGATATTAGGAAAAGTTTCCAAACTATAAGGTTAATTAAGCACTGGAATTGGTTACGAAGGGAAGTTGTAGAATCCCCGTCATTGGAGGTTTTTAAAAACAGGTTAGACAAAGACCTGTCAGGGATGATCTGGGTATACTTGGTCTGCATCAATGAAGTGGGATGGATTAGATGACCTCTCAGGGTCCTTTCCAGCCCTACATTTTCTATTATTAGCCAGAAGAAACAGCAGTTCTTAAAGGAATTCTGTGAGGAAATTGTTTAGATGACACTTTAAACCCATTTGAAAATTGTGGATTTAAAAATGTCCTCTCTTTAGAGATTTGAACTTTGTTTATTATAGAAAAGAGGGAGTTTGAACTTCAGCTCACTTCTCCATCCATCCATCCATCCACAGTAAAAGGGTATAATGAAGGGCAATAAAGGAAGATGATGCGGTAGGAAGAGTAGCTCACAAGCTTCCATGACATTACTACCAGCATTTGACTATGTTCTTACAGGGTGAAATTCACCCTGTGCAGAGGACCTAGACAAGATCTATGCACCACTTAAAATAGGCAAATAGGGCATTGGTCAGGAGCGGTGCAAGACTTTGTACTGGTCTTCTGCAAAAACATAAATTTCACCCCAAATCAGTAACACAATATGGCCAATAAATGATTATATCTGCAGCACTGAATTTTTTGTTTGTTTAACAGAAACATCATAGGGCTGGATCTTAAACAAATTGAAGTAAATGGGTATTCTGCTACTATCAATTCCAGTTGGCCAGGAGACTCCATCCCATCCTGGCAGATGATGACCTAGCCTTTTTTGTACTTGTTTTCATCACCTTTTGTCTAGACTTGGGCATGAAGCCATCAGCCTTTAGGAAATTTCAGCCAGTACAAAATGCTGCAGCATAGGTGACCATGAGGCCATCAGACCTGTCCTCCGCTCGCTACACTGGCTTCCTATAGAACAGGGATCGGCAACCTTTGGCACGCGGCTTGCCAGGGTAAGCACCCTGGCAGGCCAGGCCGATTTGTTTACCTGCCACATCCGCAAGTTTGGCGATTGCGGCTTCCTCTGGCCACGTTTCACTGCTCCAGGCCAATGGGGACTGCGGGAAGCGGCGCAGGCAGAGGGTTCTGCTGGCTGCTGCTTCCCGCAGTCCCCATTGGTCTGGAGCAGCGAACTGCGGCCCGTGGGAGCTGCAATCAGCTGAACCTGCAGACGCGGCAGGTAAACAAACCATCCCGGCCCGCCAGGGTGCTTACCCTGGCGAACCATGTGCCAGAGGTTGCCAATCCCTGCCATAGAATATTAAGTCAAGTTTAAGCTCTTGATGCTTATCTTCAAGGCACTCAATGGCCTGGCCAGGATATCTAAAAGATCACCTAAAGTTCCAGCATGAGGACTGTGACTGATAACTTTGTTCGGCTGGCACAATTGTGCTTTCCACAATAAAGGTAAAACTCATCTGTGCAGGAGATAGTGCAATGAACTCCTCTAAGAACTACAGACCATCACAAACCTCCCCACCTTCTGTTCTAAGTGCAAGGCAAACTTTTCCTACCTGCATTCTGTAACCTAAACACATAACAACGTGTACATAACAACAAAACAGAAATCTAACAAAACAAAACACTCCACTGCAAACACAATCCTCACCCGCAGCCCCCGCCTCACCCCCGGGAAGGAGATGAGAGAACAAACCACATATGACAGATATTAGTCGTGTTACTTAATGCTCTACTGGTAGGTGCTTGGATGCTATTGTGAAGAATGGTAAAAATCTATATACAATAGGATAACATAGAATACACTTGATTGAAAGCAGGATCAGGACCATAGACCTTACATTTACATATTTATACAATTTTTTAAAGACCAATTCAAAACTTCTTCTATTCATATAGTAGATTGAATATGCTCTTTATACGCAAGCAATGAGGCCTTCAAAGACCTAGGAATTTTGCTAAGGATCCACTGATTAGGCTAAGGGGAAAAAATCTAATCACTTGTTCATGGGTAGAAAATACTTCATTTGGTTGTCCAATAACAAATGAGACTGTCCCAGGTTTCAGGCGGTGTTCTTGTTCTCAAGTAAATTAGCATACTGAAATATTGTTACCACTGCCATTGTCTAAAGGCTCTTCTCGGTGTTCTATTCTGAAATAGCAGCAAAGATCCAGACTAACACGGCTACCCTTCTGATACTATTCTGAAATACTGTGCCAGTTCTCATTAGTACTTTCTTGTTTTTAGTTTCTCTGACTCTCACTTGATTTTACATATTTAGTTTTGTCTTCGTTTCATATGAATGGTAATGCCACTGTCACAATCAGTCTGAGACTAAGTCAGCACTGACACTGTATAAAAATATATTTCAAATAAGTGAAAATTCTATCATCTAAATAGCATTGTAGACAACTTCCATCTGGTGTTTGGAATCTAGGTCTGATCCTACAGAATCGTTTTTGCTTAATATTGTCTGTGGCTCACTGACTAGCCTCAAATATGTTTTTACCCTTATTTCCCTTCAATTCAGTAGTCAATAGTCTTGATTTTATATATATATATATATATATATATATATATGAGAGATATTAATCGTAAACTCACTTGATTAACTCAAAAAATTAATTGTGATTAATCACAGTTTTAATTTCATTGTTAAACAATAGAATACCAGTTGAAATTTATTAAATATTTTTGGATGTTTTTCTACATTTTCAAATATATTGATTTCAATTACAACACAGAATACAAAGTGTACAGTGCTTACTTTATATTTTTATTACCAATATTTGCACTGTAAAATGATAAAAAGAAATAGTATTTTTCAATTCACCTCATACAAGTACTATAGTACAATCTCTTTATCATGAAAGTTCAACTTACAAATGTAGATTTTTTTTGTTACTTAACTACACTCAAAAACAAAACAATGCAAAACTTTATAGCCTACAAGTCCACTCAGTCCTACTTCTCATTCAGCCAATCGCTAAGACAAACTAGTTTGTTTACATTTATGGGAGATAATGCTGCCCTCTTCTTATTTACGATGTCACTGGAAAATAAGAACAGGCATTTGAATGGGATTTTTGTAGCTGGCATTGCAAGATATTTATGTGCCAGATATGGTGAACATTGGTATGCCCCTTCATGCTTCAGCCACCATTCTAGAGAACATGCTTCCATGCTAATGATGCTTGTTAAAAAATAATGTATTAATTGAATTTGTGATTGAACTCATTGGGGGAGAATTGTATGTCTCCTGCTCTGTTTTACCCACATTCTGCCATATATTTCATATTATAGTAGTCTTGGATGATGACTCAGCACATGCTCATTTTAAGAACACATTCGCTGCAGATTTGACATAACACAAAGGAGGTATCAATGTGAGATTTCTAAAGATAGCTACAACACTTGACCCAAGGTTTAAGAATCTGAAGTGCCTTCCAAAATCTGAGAGGGATGAGGTGTGGAGCATGCTCTCATAAGACTTAAAAGAGCAACACTGCAATGCAGAAACTACAGAACCCAAACCACCAAAAAAGAAAATCAACCTTTTGCTGGTAGCATCTGACTCAGATGATGAAAATGAACATGTCAGTCCACACTGCTTTGGATTGTTATCAAGCAGAACCAGCCATCAGCATGGATGCATATCCCCTGGAATGGTGGTTGATGCATGAAGGGACATAGAATATGAGGGTTGAAAGGGACCTTAGGAGGCCATCTAGTCTAACCCAAACATATAATAATTCAAAGCAGGACCAATCCCCAGACAGATTTTCACCCCAGTTCCCTAAATGCCCCCCTCAAGGATTAAACTCACAATTTTAGGTTTAGCAGTCCAACGCTCAAACCACTGAGCTATCCCTCCCCCCAAGGAGTCAAAGTGCTCTTAGGACCCTGAGTAGGGTGACCAGATGTCCCGATTTTATAGGGACACACTACCAATTTGGGGATCTTTTTCTTATTATCCCCCACCCCCTGTCCCGATGTTTCACATTTGCTGTCTGGTCACCCTAACCCTGAGAAAGGGCCCACACTACCAGGTACACATACCTGCCCCCAGCTTCTCTCCATACGAATCTTTAGCTCATCTGGCATGTAAATATCTTGTGACGCCAGCTACAACAGTGCCATGGGAACGCCAGTTCTCACTTTCAGATGACATTGGAAAGAAGCAGGCAGCATTATCTGCTGCAAATGTAAAAAAAAACAACACTCGTTTGTCTGAGAGATTGACTGAACAAGAAATAGAAAGTCCAGGGAATCCTAGGCTCTAAAGTTTTACATTGTTTTATTTTTGAATGAAGTAATTTTTGGTACATAATTCTACATTTGCAAGTTCAACTTTCATGATAAAGCGATTGTACTACAGTACTTGTATTAGGTGAATTAAAAATACTATTTCTTTTTTTTACAGTGCAAATATTTGTAATAAAAATATAAAGTGAGCAGTGTACACTTTGTATTCTGTGTTATAATTGAAATAAATATATTTGAAATGTAAAAACCCTCCAAAATATTTAAATAAATGGTATTCTATTATGTTTAACAGTACAGTTGTGATTAACTTTTTTAATCACTTGACAGGCCTAGTATATATACTAGGAGGAGAGCCTGGGATCACTAAGACCTAATTGGCTGACGAAGTCTAGCTGGGGGAGGAGCTGGGCTGGGTTTATAAAGCCAGTGACAGGAAGGGGGCTGCAGGGAAGTAGTTAGCAATCATTCCTTGGGAGAAGGGATGTGTGTTTGAGGCTACACGGATCAGTAGTCTGTAGTTACTCCCTGGGAGGAGGGAGTTTGAGCTGGTACACCTGGTGGGGTGGGGATGACTAGAAGCTGTGGGAAAGAGCAACAGGGTCTGAGGGAACCCAAAGTTGTCCCTGAACTGGAGTAGTAGGTGGGCCCAGATTCACTATTGGCCACTGGGAAAGTGGTACCATCAGGGTAGTGCCATAGTGGTGACTGTTTGTGTGGAAGGATTTTGGGTAATCCGAGGAAGGTAAAACCACACCGTGGCTCAGCCCTCCAGCTGGGTCCCTAAGAGGAGTCAGCGAATCCTGCAGTGAGAGATTAGCTGCAGAGGGTGAAAGAGACAGTGTGATAGAGTGCAGCTGCAGGAAGGGGCATTAGCCTCACACAGAACCAGAACCACCAGGAGACAGTGCCATCAAGCATTGAGTAGAGCCCTATCACAGGACCCTTCAGGAGGGTTGGTATTTTGTACAATGAAACCCACAAAATTCTGAATGGAGGTGGTGCTGTCTTGTTTTTCATAATTCTTCAAGCATTATCAAGGCATTTCCTTTTTTCTCTCTATTATGATATGTATTTTTATGTCTAGCATGCTGTGAATGTTAAAATGTTTTGCATTTTAAAAATCAAACATACTATAAGAAAAATATTAATTCAAACAGGTAAATGCAGTAGGACAGAGGTTATACAGTAAGAAAAATCACAACATTTAATGATTTGATTCACTGGCCCAGAAATTTTATAAAAATATATATTTTATAAAAATATAAACTAACTACTGACCAGTTAGTTTAATTTCTGTGCCAGGGAAGATAATGGAGCAAGTAATTAAGGAAATCATCTGTAAACACTTGGAAGGTGGTAAGGTGATAGGGCAGGGGTCGGCAACCTTTCAGAAGTGGTGTGCCGAGTCTTCATTTTTTCACTCTAATTTAAGGTTTTGTGCCAGGCAATACATTTTTATAAGGTCTCTTTCTATAAGTCTATAATATATAACTAAACTATTGTTGTATGTAAAGTAAGGTTTTTAAAATGTTTAAGAAGCTTCTTTTAAAATTAAATTAAAATGCAGAGTCCCCCTCTCCCCGACTGGTGGCCAGGACCTGGGCAGTCTGAGTGCCGCTGAAAATCATGCCGCTGAAAATGCCTTCGGCATTCGCGACATAGGTTGCCTACCCCTGTGATAGGGAATAGCCAGCATGGATTTGTAGAGAACAAATCATGTTAAACCAATCTGATAACTTTCTTTGATAGGATAAGAAGTCTTGTGGATAAGGGGAGAAGCGGTGGATGTGGTATACCTAGACTTTAGTAAGGCATTTGATACGGTCTCGCATGATATTCTTATCAATAAACTAGTCAAATACAACTTAGATGGGGCTACTATAAGGTGGGTGCACAACTGGCTGGATAACCATACTCAGAGTAGTTATTAATAGTTCCCAATCCTGCTGGAAAGGTATAACAAGTGGGGTTCCACAGGGGTCTGTTTTCGGACCGACTCTGTTCAGTATCTTCAACTACTTAGATATTGGCATAGTAAGTATGCTTATTAAGTTTGCAGATGATGCCAAACTGGAAGGGATTGCAACTGCTTTGGAGGATAGGGTCATAATTCAAAATGATCTGGATAAATTGGAGAAATGGTCTGAGGTAAACAGGATTAAGTTTAATAAAGACAAATGCAAAGTGCTCCACTTACGAAGGAACAATCAATTTCACACATACCGAATGGGAAGAGACTGTCTAGGAAGGAGTGCGGCAGAAAAGGATCTAGGGGTTATAGTGGACAACAAGCTAAATATGAGTCAACAGTGTGACGCTGCATTAACAGGTGTGTTGTGAGCAAGACACAAGAAGTCATTCTTCTGCGCTACTCTGTGCTGGTTAGGCCTCAACTGGAATATTGTGTCCAGTTCTGGGCACCACATTTCAAGAAAGATGTGGAGAAATTGGAGAGGGTCCAGAGAAGAGCAACAAGAATGATTAAAGGTCTAGAGAACATGACCTATGAAGAAAGGCTGAAAGAATTGGGTTTGTTTAGTTTGGAAAAGAGAAGACTGAGAGGGGACATGATAGCCGTTTTCAGGTATCTAAATGGGGTGTCATAAGGAAGAGGGAGAAAACTTATTTATCTTATCCTCTAAGGATAGAACAAGAAGTAATGGGCTTAAACTGCAGCAAGGGAGGTTTAGGTTGGACATTAGGAAAAAGTTCCTAATAGTCGGGGTGGTTAAACACTGGAATAAACTGCCTAGGGAGATTGCGGAATCTCCATCTCTGGAGATATTTAAGAGTAGATTAGATAAATGTCTATCAGGGATGGTCTAGACAGTATTTGGTCCTGCCATCAGGGCAGGGGACTGGACTCGATGACCTCTCGAGGTCCCTTCCAGCCCTACAATCTATGAATATATTCATTTCTGATAGTATTCTAAAACTAATGAAGTTTTATTCTAAGGTGGTCTACTACATCTTGTTTTACAATTTGAAGTTTCAGTAGTATTCAACCTGATGCAAATATTGCTTCACATCACAAAACTCTACATCTACATCTAAGTGCTTTAGAAGTATTCAGAATATTTTGATATAAAAATCAAATAATCCACTGGTTTCTAGAAGAGTAAAATATGTTATTCAGTCTTTAAAGCACTTAATATATTTTACATTAGTAATTCCATTTAAAACTGTTTCCAATATAGTTCCTTTTACATTTTCTTAGCCTAAAGCTACTAATTGTACAATGTAGGAACAACAAAATTATTCCACATATTAAAATATAAACAGAATATTTCCAAAATGATTACTGTTTTGGATTATTTAGCTATTACTAGAATTAAATTCAGTTTTTGAATTATCTGGAGTATTTATGTGAGATTGATTGATTAAATGTTTGAGAACTAAAACTGACCATTTGTAATTTTACCAATGGGAATAACTCATAGTGTTCGCGAAGTGGAAGGCCTTCTGTATCATTACCAGTCCTTTACCATATGGCTTTCTACTGATTGAAGTAGCATTCATATGGCAGAATTATGTTTAAAAAAAGCTGTACCCAAATTTGTTCAGTGCTTTAAAAGCTCAGCTAAGAGGAAATACTGTACAACATAATATACAAACTTTACATTTTAATTGAAAGCTTAGATTTTCAAATACACACAGCATTCCCGAGCCTCCTATTGCCATTGTTTAAAATAGCTTCTTGGAATACTCTATTGCCAGAAACTGCATCTCAAATGTGTTTGTCAGTTTTTTAAAACCAACATAATAATGTGCATAACTACAGGAAATGGACAAGAGCTGCATTTTAGATTGCATTAAGAGCTCAGTAAATGTCCAAAATGGAACTTTAGCTGTGTTTCAAAAGCAATACAATTAATTAGAAATAAAACCATATTCTGTTCTCAGAAAGTGAAAACTAGAAGCTGAATGTTTGTTTGGACATGGTGGGAAAGCATCCAAGCCCACTTCAATGGGGCTAGGATTTCACCCCTTCCATTTTTAATATAATTCAATGTTCTGAAACCTTACGTGATATGAAGCATTTTTGCCAAGTGAATCAAGTTGAATCCTATTCAAGATGAAAGCACTTAAATTTGATGCCTTTGGGCACCCTTTTGCTGAAGTATGACACATTTGGGACAGTGGACGTATGGCAGTCCCTTAACCAGATTGTAAATGAGTGACTTTAAAATCTGGTATAGGAGGGGTGAAATCCTAACCCCACAAAAGTCAATGGGAATTTTGCTACTGACTTCAGTTGCATCTGGATTTCACCCCACATACTCTATTGGTAAATATTTTTCTTTATATATTGATCAGTAGCATTCTTTCTAGTGTCAAATCAGTACTGGTGAAAGATTGGGGTAGGGGAGGATGGTTTAAGTCTCTAACATTAGCCATACATCTAGTCTATCAAATGCAGATATGATAGAATAATAGCAGTTTTTTTAAGAGCCACACTCAAATGTGTTCAGTGCTTGAAAAGTTCAGATTTTAAACGGTCAAGGAAATAACCAGACACCAGAAATAGAAATAAAGAAAATGTTTGGATACATGCATGTTCAGTATGAAAGCAACCAAATCTTTATACAATCAAGGCCAGATCGTCTATCTGTCAATGTGTGGAACTCCCTATTGAAATGAACATCTTTTATATATTAAAAAAAAAGCATATGGCTCACAGTGAGAACTAAGTGAGAACTCGACTGTATCCAAACACTATCAGTCTCAAAATACCTGCATCCATAGATTGTTTAGATCTGGCATGATTCATGTTTAACATACTTATGTAATGGTTTCTCACCAAATATATGGTATGATCAGGGTATTTACTAAGTGCTTGAAGGCAGAAAAAAACAAGTTACTTAATATTTGTGGATGTTGCATTATTCAGTTCTTGGAATCTTGGAACCTAGACCTTTGTTATTATGCGTTTATGTAGCATTAATACTGTAAGGTGCTTTACAAATGCAGACTAAGACAAGGTATCTGCCCATGTTTTCACAGTGTGCCTGCAATTAGATAGCATTTGTGCTTTTTTAGGAACCTTTTCTGGATTCCATCAAGATCTACCTTCTACATTAATCAGTTAAATAGTATAGATTCCAGGTGACCCATTTTCAGTTTATAAACAGAATACAATTGCAAAATGGTGCACTTAAATAAACACTGCAATGCTTTAGGCCATAATTCTATTGAAAATGATCAGTGCATTTGAGACACACCCAGGTTAAGGGTGAAACCATTTTAGTGTAATACAATGCAGAATTCTAGACAAGCCACAAAATGAATGTATTGCAAGCCATCATTTTAGCACAAGAATGATTGCAATTTTTCTTTTTAAGTCTTACTAGATCCCTTTATGAAGACTTGCATTGTGATGGACTTCTAAACTCATCTAGTCAAATGAATGGCTGTTAATCAGTTCTCTCACTTTTTCTCTCAGGTCATAAGATGCTCTGGCTATTTTTCTAGAGTCTTCAACAGCAGCTTCCTTGTCCCTTAAAATTCTATTGCTTTTTTCATCTTTCCTTTTGATGGCTTCCTGAATTTCCTGTAGGTGACATTTTTCATCATCTTCAACTTTTTGTTTTCTAAAGTGGTGGTTCATTTCTTTTAAATAGTTACTTTCCTTGCTATGCTGTGCTTTGTCTTGGATATTTTTAGACATAATTTCTCGGGCTTGCTGGATCTTCATCTCCGCTATCTGCAGCAACATATTTTTACGCTTTCTTTTTTCTTCCTCAGTCTCTTTTGCTCTAAACTTGGCCAATAGGCCTTGTTCTTCATCCCTTAGAGATTTTTCTTTTAATTCTTTGTTCCTTTCTTCCATCAGCTGATCAAGGATTTCTTGAGATCTTTGAAGCTTTTGTTCTATAGAAAGCCTCTTATAAAGCTCATCGGCTTTGACTTGGTGATCCATTTGCGCTTTCAGGGGCCTGTGTCTGTTTTTTTCATATTGGTTCAGATCTTGACTCCTTTTCTTCCCCTCCATTTCTTTCAACAGTCTTTTTTCAAAGGCCTGCGCCATTTTTTCCTTTAATAGATTATAGTTGTACTGCTTAGCATTCTTCTCAGCTAGTCTTTTCTCTCTCAGTTGCTTTTCTTGACAGCGTTTCCTGTACTCAGCCTGGACTTTAGTTCTTTCACGTTTTTCCTTCCGCCTCATTTCTTGCTCCTCCGCTACTTTTTCCCACTTCTTGTGCTGTGACATCATTTCTTTCTCTCTGGCCTTCAAAAGCTCTTGCTCTTCTAGCCTGAGCCTGGCTTTCCTGTGCTCTTTGTCCCTTTGCCACTTCTCCAGGCTTTCAGCAAGATGGTGCTGCCTTTCTTTTTCCAGTTTTGATTTGATCTTCTTCTCCCTCCCTCTCATCTTATCCCAGGCATCAGAGGTCTGCAGCTGCCTCTCTTTCAGATCCTGCTCCTCCCGATGCCTGGCCATCATCAGAGCTGCAATCTTTCGGTCCCTTTCAGGGATTAAGTCCTCATATCTCTTATCAGTTAGATCATGGACGCTGACCTGGGGCTCTCTCCTTCTTGATCTCGGGGGATGGTGGACGCGGTGTTTGTGGTAATTGTTTTCAGCCTGTGTACCCTCTTCATCCTCATCTTCATACTGTCTGGCAAAGGAGTGCATCAAGTCACTCAGGCTTGGGCTGCTCTCACACGCCTCCTGCCAGCCCTCGCTCTTGAGCTCTTTCTTCCCGGGCTTGCTGGGGGCGGCCTCCAGCTGGCAGGAGGAAGAGGAGGCGCAGGCGGAGAGGGGCTTGCTGGCCTCCGAGATGAAACCTGGGCCATACTCCCGGGACCTCTGCACAGGGCTGGCCCACTGGTCCTCCCTGAGCGCCTCGTCCAGCCGGCTGCCCCGGCCCGAGGGGCTGCTGTCGTGGTGCCCCGGGCAGTCCCCCCGGAAGAGGCTGGTGCAGGAGGGGTTCAGGGAGGTCGCATACCCTTCCCGCGCCGGCGGCACATGGCGCTGCCAGGAGGAGGAGCGGCGTGACTGGTGGGGGACCCGGCTCTTCTGCCCCTTCCTCAGCCCCGCTTTCTGGTACGTCGGGGCCGGGATGCAGCCCCCTTCCCCGCCCGCCGTCTCCGGCTCCGAGCCGTACGGGTCCAGGTAGTGCGGCGGCGAGAAGCGGCCCGAGCGCGGCCGCGCCATCTCCGAGCCGGGCGCGGGGCAGCGGGGCTCGGCGCGGGGGAAGCTGCGGGGCGCGGGCGGCTTCTTGCTGCCTCTGTAGGACGCTCGGTCACTCAGGGAGACGCCCGCGGGGAAGCGCCCGCCGCTCTCGGCCCCGAGACACCGCCCCGGCCCTCGCCGCCGCCGCGGCTGCTGCATGGCCCGGCTCCTGCCCCGCGGCGCGTCAGCACAGTGACCGCCGCGCCGCGTCACAATGGGCCAGCAACTTTTAGCCCCGCGCCCGCCTCAACCCGCCACCCGCAGCCACCCCGCACCTGCCCCAGCCCACCACACACAGCCACCCGCTCCACCCAGCTCAACCCACCACACACACCCTGCACCTGTCCCAACACTGCCCCAGCCCACCACACACAGCCACCCGCTCCACCCAGCTCAACCCGCCACACACACCCTGCACCTGTCCCAACACTGCCCCAGCCCACCACACACAGCCACCCGCTCCACCCAGCTCAACCCACCCCACACACCCGGCACCTGTCCCCACACTGCCCCAGCCCACCACACACAGCCACCCGCTCCACCCAGCTCAACCCGCCACACACACCCTGCACCTGTCCCAACACTGCCCCAGCCCACCACACACAGCCACCCGCTCCACCCAGCTCAACCCACCACACACACCCTGCACCTGTCCCAACACTGCCCCAGCACACCACACACAGCCACCCGCTCCACCCAGCTCAACCCGCCACACACACCCTGCACCTGTCCCAACACTGCCCCAGCCCACCACACACAGCCACCCGCTCCACCCAGCTCAACCCGCCACACACACCCTGCACCTGCCCCAACACTACCCCAGCCCACCAGACACAGCTTCCCCCTCCATCCATCTCAGCCCATCACACACACCCTGCACCTGTCCCAACACTGCCCCAGCCCACCACACACAGCCACCCGCTCCACCCAGCTCAACCCGCCACACACACCCTGCACCTGTCCCAACACTGCCCCAGCCCACCACACACAGCCACCCACTCCACCCAGCTCAACCCGCCACACACACCCTGCACCTGTCCCAACACTGCCCCAGCCCACCACACACAGCCCCCCCTTGCACCTGTCTTAACCCACCATGCACAGCCACCTCATACCTGCCACCGCACAGCTCATAGCACCTGCCCCAGCCCACCCCACTCAGTCCCCCAGCACCTGCCCCAGCCCAGCACACACAGCTCCAGCCAGCACCTGCCCCAGCCCACCACACTCAGTCCCCCCCGCACCTGCCCCACCCCACACAGCTCCAAGCAGCTCCCTCAAACCACCACACAGACCCACTACCATCTGCTCCAACCCCACCAGCACCTGCTCCAGGCCCACCACACACAACCCCCGCACAAGCACCTGCCAACCCATCACACAGCCCCAGCACTTGCAAAACCATCAAACACAGTTATCCACCCACAGTAGCACCTGCCCAACCTTGCTGACGGTGATGGACCCGAAGGCATATGGGCTGCTGCATGTTCCATTTTCTCCATCTATGTCCAGAGATGCCACGTATGCATCAATTACTGAAGCAATGCAGGAACATCTCTCCCCTAGCTCATTGATGAAAGCAGAATGATACTGGTTACATCAGTGACACCAGGGAAGTGTAGAGTCAGTAGCATAGTTCATGGCTACTCAAAGGAAGTTGTCAAAGCACTGATAGCTTGAACAAACATTAAGTGATGCACTGCATGACCAATTTGCCTCTGGATTATGCAATGACCAGTATCAGTGATTACATTAAAAAACGGCTGAGTTGGAGTCTCTGAAATTTAGTATGAACTGAGAAGTTCACTTTCTGAACTGGTGAGACAGAAGATCATGGACTGAAAGAAATTTCCATGTGGCCATTGTGCATAAACTACACATGCTGAGAAAGATTGCAGGGCATGCCAGGTCATCTGCAAAAAGTGCCAGAAGAAAGGATACATCACTGTGACCTGTTGCACAGTTCAGTGACCACCACCACAGAGTAACCATCCATCCAAGAAGGCACCTATTAAGACTGAACGTAGGAAAGGACTGAAGTCAGGAATTCAGGAATGTGAAGACAGAGCTCTAGTGACACTGACCAAGACCTAGTACTGCACATGTTATCAGGAGTCGGAGATGGAATCTGGGTGATACTCTTGATCAAGAGTTCCTACCAGAATGGGGGTTAATACTGGAGGTGCCATCTCACTGATTTCTGTATCTACCTATTTCCAGACATTGTCACAAGTTCTTCTGAAAGAAATCTCTGTAGTTTTGAAGACTTGTATGTCTTGGAACTAACTTTTCTAAGGTATACTCCAAGTGAAAGTTCAATCCAATGGGCAATAAGATGTTTTACTTTCTTTCAGATACATACAAGGGTATCAACCCTTATTTGGCAGATCCTGGTTTAAGCTAAGGTGAACAGAGATCAAGGTGATCAAAAAAGCACCTTGAAACTTTCAGAAAATACTGGACGGACATGTCAAATATTTGAAAAAGAACTTGGGACAGATAAGTAATGTATCCGTGAAGCTCACTATTGAGTCTGACAGGCAGTCAAAATATTGCAAGCCCCAGAATTGTGCCTTATGCTCTGAAGCCTCTGGTGCAAGCTGATTTGAACCATTTAATGAACACCAGAGTCTTGCCACCAATTTCACATAGTGAATTGGTTACATTCATCAAACGATCAAGAAGGATGGCTCAGTCCAAATTTGTGGAGCAATCAAAGCGACACGGAATCCATTTTATATTCAGACCAGTATCCATTATCTTGTATTGAAGATTTGTTTGCTTCTCTCAGTGGTGGACAGTGTTTCAATAAATTGGATTTGCTCGATTCACACCTACAAATGGAGATTGATCCAGCATCTTGCAACTGTCTCACAATCATTGTGCAAAAAGGCTTATTTTGGTACAACAGGAGGCTTTTAGGTAGCACATTTGTACGTGCTGTGTTCCAGAAAGCAATGGATGAGATTTGAAGAGACTGAATGGAGTTTGCAGCTGTTTGGATCACATCCTTATTACATAAAAGGATCAAGAGGATCATCTTTGAAATTTGGATGCTGTCGTGCAACATTTGGAAGACCTTGGACTGAGTACATTGATGCAAATGTGAGGTTTTTCAAATATTCAGTTGAATACTTTAGACATGTAATTGATGCTATGAGCTTAAGGAAATTATTAGAGAAAGAGAAGGCAGTTCTTGAAGTGCCCTCTCCAGAGAATGTCACAGTTACATTCATTCTTAGGACTGCTTTACTACTACAGTAAATTTCTACATATTTTGACACCTTTACATGAACTGTTACAAGCAAAGAAAAAATGGAAATGGACTAAAGGATGTACGTGTGTATAGAAGGACTCAAAAGAAGCTGACATCAGCTGAAGTTTTATGCACTTTGATGCCTTGCTACCATTGCAATTGGCTTGTGATGCTTCACTATATGGAGTGGGTGCAGTTCTTTTCCACATTTTCCCTTATGGCGTTTAGAAACCCCTTGCCTTCGCGTCATGAACACTCACTGCCCCTGAGAAGAACTATGTGCACATAGAGTGAGACGCTCTCAGCATTATCTTCAGAATTGGGAAGTTCATACCTATCCTTAAGGTAGACATTTTACTTTGCTGATAGATCATCACCCTTTACTTTCAATTTTTAGACTGAAACATGGTATTCCATTATTAGCTGCTGCTCGTATGCAATTATGAGGATCGCTACTTTGAGATCATTCCTATACTGTTCAATTCGTTAAAGAGACTCTGTGCAAAAGTGTTAATGGGCAGTCACTCCCAAAATTTGAACACACTGTTTTATATCAATTTGATAGCAATATATAACCTAGCTCAGACATCTACAAAGAAACCACTAAGGATGATGTGCTTTCTCTTGTGACGGGAATGGTATTACAGGATACAGTGTTGAATCATAAGAAATTCCCAGTTGACACAATTCATGTCATGCAATCATGATACACAGATAATTCATGTTGACATCTTATGGGGAAGGCAAGAAATCATTCTGAAATCACTTCAATCTCAGGTTTTAGAAGCTCTTCACAACTGTCCTTTTGGCATTGCAAGGATGAAGGCCATAGCCTGGAGTTAGGTCCTCTCAATATCTTTGTTGAAGTGCTACACTACTTGTTGGCAAATGCAGCATGATTCTGGCCCAGCTCATCTACACCCTTGGTTGTAGCCTCAGTGTCCTTGGACACACATTCACATGGACTCTGCTGGATCTTTAGGAGATTATGTTTTTGGTCATAGTCAACACCCATTCAAAATGTCCAGACGTTTAAATGATTTCTGCTGCAGAGACAATTGGACATCTTTGTACCTTGTTTAGCCAATTTGGTTTACCATTACAGTTGGAGATTGACATTGTACCTCATTTCTGTTCTAAAGAATTTCAGAAGTTCCTAGTTTCAAATGGAATTCAGCACCAGTACTCTGCTCCTTACTCTCCTGCTATGAACAGACTAACAGAACTCTTTGTAAAAACACTTGAGTCAGTTGCCTTAAGACCTAGCAAGTCTATTTTGAGCCATCGGCAGAAACAGGACCATTTCTTGCTTGTCTACAGAAACATACCACATGCTACTCTCCTGGAGTGACCTGCAATTCTTTTCTTGAAGCAATCTTTGCATACCTGTTGGGACTTGCACCATCCTGATATGACACATGGACCACCTGCAGTCTTGGCAAGTACCAGAGTCCAGGGATGTTAAAGTAGGACTTTCTATTCCTCCAATTGAACCTCCTTCCATTACAACTCATAATTTTGATGTGGTAGGAGAAATTTTGGTACCAGATCCAGTTGATTCCTTACCACCAACTGTTCCTGTTCAGGACACTGCCACACCACCATCCCAAGAGAGTGAGAACTATTTGTGTGCCTTTACATCTAGGTTTTTAGTTAGTGAGTTGCTGTTCCAGAGCAGACAAATCTTTGCAATTTAAAAGTCTCTGGTAGTCCACTTGCAACTTTTAGTTAGGTTATACAGTCTTAGTGTTTAGCCATGTAACCAATAAATTATATGTATTTGGAAAGTTTTTATAAGTAGGTTTGGAGGAATGTGATGCCCTGTCCTTTTAAATGTTTTAGCACTTTCCCCTCCCCACTGCAAAGCCTCACTTTCGTGTTAGTTTCAATTTTGCAGCTAGAACAATAAAGTGAATAGAAACAGGTGTGTGCTGTATCTCCTTCTCTGCTGAGTACAAACATAACATGCAGAATTCCTCCTTTGGCCACACTTCAGCTCTCTGACTGTATACTGTCAGTGCAGGCTACAACTGACTGTTTTGTGCTTGTATGATGCCAACATGGCTGCTTCTCCATCAGAGGTCACTGTTTTGTCTGCAGCACCTCCAAAATTGCAGCTGCCTCCTCCTTTTGTTTTGATGTTTTGTTGCATACTCCCCCTCTCTTGCTGGCCAGCCCATGCTACTCCTGCAGCAAAAGCAGCACCCTAGCACCTTGTTTCTAGGTGAACCTCTTTTCTTTTGTTCTTGTTCAGGCAGTGAGAATACTGGACACTCATGGGATAGAAGATCTTCATTGCCATTGTTATAGTTGGACCCAGCAGAGAAGGAAATAAGGGGAGCTGATTTAAACACAACTATGTCTATCTGCTGCGGTGACTCTTATTATTCTGGCAATAAACTGGAACAAATGAAAGTCAGGCTCTGCAGAGAGTTCTTTGAAAGGGGCAGAACATCCACAAAGATGAGGACTATATGTTGGAATTTACTTGTTTTCTTGGTTCATTTGAGAGTCTGTGTAGTGAGAAGAGCATTGGGGTGCTAAGCTCTTAGTGGCCAGTTAGGGTGACCAGACAGCAAGTGTGAAAAATCAGGATGGGGGTGCGGGGTAATAGGAGCCTCTATAAGAAAAAGAGCCAAAAATCAGGACTGTCCCTATAAAATTGGGACATCTGGTCACCCTGTGGCCAGTGTTTTTAAAGGAGGCAGTGTTTTGAATTAGCTGAAGGCTTTTTTAACTTCACATTCTCATTCCAAAGTACAGTGAGAACAGATTAGACATCATGAAGCTGTGGATGACTGACCAGCTTATCAGTCTACAGTTAAGGGGCACAACTTTTGTTACAAACCCCAATTGGAAAAGGCCACATTTTTACATATATTTCTATCAGTGAGCCATTTTAAAATATATTTTCATAATATTAGAATATTTGGTTTTGCTCTGTATTGACAGTCACTGCACTGTAGGTATTGCACTGTGTTTTAACATTCTCAAACTTTATTGACTTTATTTCCTATTTTCTTTACTCAAAGAAGCCTGGGTATAATCAGAAATCTGTGCTGATTTGTAATTGTGCATTAACTTTAGACTCACCTTTTAGGCCATTTGGACACTACATGCCTACATCAAAACTTTGACTGGGTTTACTTATATAATGTCCTGTTTAAAGTATGACTTGAAAACTGCTGCTTTCTGGGTTACACTGGTATGTCTCTTATTCGTGCAATTTGTTATGTGTAGAAAACTCAAGTGAACAGTATCACATATTCATCACCCTGCCTTGTGTACGTACAACACTCTCGTCTGGTAGCAGATAGAATGTTTCATAATAAACTGATTTCTAGTCACTCTTTAAAGTGACAGATAATTTGCTCTTTGGGTTATTATTTAGCATCTGTTAGACATAATGTACTTGAGAGCATAGAGCATGTACAGAATAATGTAAATGAAAGCAGACAGCCTTCTAAAAAATGTCCCAGTTCATAAAATGAATTATGAAAATGCAACCTATGCAAATGAATTACTGAAAGGACCAATTGCATTGTATAGATTTCAGTAAAAGTCACACACAAACAGGTGAAGGAAAAATAAACTACTTCTGTTAGGCATAGATATTATAAAGTTTTTTTGTTGGTTTTTTTTTTCAAAATTTGATAAAGTCTTTATAAATACTATATATTCCTTCTTATCCAAATAGCATGGGGAACAATCAGCTTAGGCACTGCAAGCCTGAGAGGTGGGAGAAGTGAAGCAGTGATGGCATGCTCTGGGAGGAGGCGGAGCAGGGGTGAGCTGGGGCGGGGAGTTCCCCCCCCACTTGCTGCAGGCGGCTCTCCTCGCGCCCCCCTGCCCCAGCTCCCTCCGCCTAAATGCCGGCGGTGATCGGGGTGGCTGAAGATCTGGCCGCTGCAGTTGCTGCCGAAGAAAATGCCGCCCCCCCAAATCCTAGTGTCCTAGGCGATGGCCTAGGTCGCCTAATAGGTTGCACCGGCCCTGTCCAAATCCCTTCCTTGTTCCCCAGCATGAGATATATGCTGCAGAGGGCATGTATCTTGTGCTGGTGGACAGGGAAGGGATCAGAGGTTTGGATAGGGTTTTCGGGTAAATGGGATTATACTATAGAATCATAGAACTGGAAGGGACCTCGAGAGGTCATCTAGTCCAGTCCCCTTCTCTCATGTCACGACTAAGTATTATCTAGACCATCCCTGACAGGTGTTTGTTTAACTTGTTCTTAAAAATCTCCAGTGATGGAGATTCCACAACCTCCCTAGGCAATTTATTCCAGTGCTGAACTACCCTGACAGTTAGGAATTTTTTCCTAATGTCTAGCCTAAACAGACCTTGCTACAATTTAAGCCCATTGCTTCTTGTCCTATCCTTAGAGGTTAAGGAAATCAATTTTTCTCCATCCTCCTTGTAAAAATCTTTTATGTGCTTGCAAACCGTTACCATGTCCCCTCTGTCTTCTCTTCTCCAGAATAGGCAAACCACATTCTTTTAATCTTCCCTCATAGGTCATTTTCTAGACCTTTAATCATTTTGGTGTTCTTCTCTGGACTTCAATTTGTCCACATCTTTCCTGAAATGTGGCACCCAGAACAGGACACAATATTCAGCTGAGACCTAATCAATGTGGAATAAAGTGGAAGAATTACTTCTCATGTCTTGCTTACAACACTCCTGCTAATACATCCTAGAATGATGTTTGCATTGTTGCAACAGTGTTATACTGTTGTCTCATATTTAGTTTGAGTGTAGATCAAAGTAATGGTTAGATGTATAACAGTATATTGGGTGTTTAAACTTCATGAAAACTATGAGATGTTATATGCATTGTTTTTACTTATCTGTTCCTGTTATAATGTAATAAACATTTACATTGTGTATACCCTTGTAACTAAATAACCCATCAAAGAAATTTTGTGAAATGATAATGAAGGACTCTTAACAGAAAATGCTAATATCAAAGCAATTGGCCATTATATATGATAGTCAAAAGACAAGCCCATGTGGGTAGCTTGTTAACTTATTCTGTCAAAAGAAGCTATAAATATGGATTCAAAGAAAGATCTTATGTCTCTTAACTATTTGGACTCTTACAGAGAAGTGCACCAGATGCAAAGTGGAGATCCCCAGAGACTGTCTGGTTACCTTAAAAGACTTTTGGGAAACTGTTTTTGGTGTACGATCCAAAGTACCAGTTGATTTAGGGTAAGTGACTGGTCTCTTGGGACTGAAAGAAACCTGATATGATATTATTTTTTGGTTTAAGTGGCCTTTTATCACAAAGTTCAGTTTGTCTGAGTGGCAAGATAGTCTGGAGAGACTAAGGGGACTGTCTGTGACTCTATGGTAAGACTGGTACAGTGATCCATGAGTTCACACTTGTTACTGGCTTGGTGAAATTTAACAGTCCACCATGAGGTAGGCACTCACAGTTGTGATCCATTCCAGACAGCATGACAGGTCCCATACACTGGGGACCTAAAAGACATGTATAGGAGCATGGTCAGCTATAACAATAGTACCAATGCCACCATCAGAGATAGAATGATCAAGTCTTATGACACTAAGAAATAGTCCAATTTTGGATATGTTGAATGAGCTGCAGAAAAGAAACCCTATAATCTCTGGCTGTAGGATTACCCAGCCTCCACACATCTTGTACACCTAAGTCAGCCATGTATGTATGAAGTATTATTATTTTTATATGGAGGTGGAGAAGATTTATCAATGACTGGGTCTAGAGCTTTGTAAAGTCTCAAGCTATAGTAGGATGGTGGCCCATTTCATTTATACTCAATGTTATGAAAAAAATATGGGATCATCCTGGTTTGGCCCATAAAGATTGGCAAATGATTACAGAATTGCCAATTTCTGCCTTGAGACCAGTAAATCTGTCCTCATTGTCAGACCTCAGAATATTAACTTTAAGCTTTTTATTAATATAGCAATGCCCCTCACTTTAGAATTAAAGCAACTAGAAATTGTGAGGCCAACCCAATCTCTATTCAGTTTAGAAGTTTCAAGTTTTGCCTGCCATGCTCCAGAAGAGGAGGGCTCCTGTCTCAGACTGAGAAAGTGGGACAATCAGCGAGTTATCTTAAGTGCCTATACACAAATGCAAGAAGCATGGGAAACAAGCAGGGAGAACTGGAATTCCTGGCACAGTCAAGGAACTATGATGTGATTGGAACAACAGAGACTTGATGGGATAACTCACATGACTGGAGTACTGTCATGGATGGATATAAACTGTTCAGGAAGGACAGGCAGGGCAGAAAAGGTGCGGGAGTTGCATTGTATGTAAGAGAGCAGTATGACTGCTCAGAGCTCCGGTATGAAACTACAGAAAAACCTGAGTCTCTGGATTAAGTTTAGAAGTGTGAGCAATAAGGGTGATGTCGTGGTGAGAGTCTGCTATAGACCACCAGACCAGGGGGATGAGGAGGATGAGGCTTTCTTCCGGCAACTAGCAGAAGTTACTAGATCGCAGGCCCTGGTTCTCATGGGAGACTTTAATCACCCTGATATCTTCTGGGAGATCTATACAGCGGTGCAGAGACAATCCAGGAAGTTTTTGGAAAGTGTAGGGGACAATTTCCTGGTCCAAGTGCTGGAGGAACCAACTAGGGGCAGAGCTCTTCTTGACCTGCTGCTCACAAACAGAGAAGAGTTAGTAGGGGAAGCAAAAGTGGATGGGAACCTGGGAGGCAGTGACCATGAGATGGTCAAGTTCAGGATCCTGACACAAGGAAGAAAGGAGAGCAGCAGAATACGGACCCTGGACTTCAGAAAAGCAGACTTTGACTCCCTCAGGGAACTGATGGGCAGGATCCCCTGGGAAAATAACATGAGGGGGAAAGGAGTCCAGGAGAGCTGGCTGTATTTTAAAGAATCCTTATTGAGGTTGCAGGAAAAAAACATCCCAATGTGTAGGAAGAATAGTAAATATGGCAGGCGACCAGCTTGGCTTAACAGTGAAATCCTTGCTGATCTTAAATGCAAAAAAGAAGCTTACAAGAAGTGGAAGACTGGACAAATGACCAGAGAGGAGTATAAAAATATTGCTCAGGCATGCAGGAGTGAAATCAGGAAGGCCAAATCACACTTGGAGTTTCAGTTAGCAAGAGATGTTAGGAGTAACAAGAAAGGTTTCTTCAGGTATGTTAGCAACAAGAAGAAAGTAAAGGAAAGTGTGGGCCCCTTACTGAATGAGGGAGGCAACCTAGTGACAGAGGATGTGGAAAAAGCTAATGTACTCAATGATTTTTTTGCCTCTGTCTTCACGAACAAGGTCAGTTCCCAGACTGCTGCACTGGGCAGCACAGCATGGGGAGTAGGCGACCAGCCCTCTGTGGAGAAAGAAGTTGTTCAGGACTACTTAGAAAAACTGGACGAGCACAAGTCCATGGGGCCGGATGCACTGTATCCGAGGGTGCTAAAGGAGTTGGTGGATGTAATTGCAGAGCCATTGGCCATTATCTTTGAAAACTCATGGCGAACGGGGGGGGGGGGGGTTCCCAGATGACTGGAACAAGGCTAATGTAGTTCCCATCTTTCAAAAAGGGAAGAAGGAGGATCCGGGGAACTACAGGCCAGTCAGCCTCACCTCAGTCCCTGGAAAAATCATGGAGCAGGTCCTCAAGGAATCAATTCTGAAGCACTTAGAGCAGAAAGTGATCAGGAACAGTCACCATGGATTCACCAAGGGCAAGTCATGCCTGACTAACTTAATTGCCTTCTATGAGGAGATAACTGGCTCTGTGGATGAGGGGAAAGCAGTGGATGTGTTATTCCTTGACTTTAGCAAAGCTTTTGATATGGTCTTCCACAGTATTCTTGCCAGCAAGTTAAAGAAGTATGGTCTGGATGAATGGACTATAAGGTGAATAGAAAGCTGGCTAGATCCTTGGGCTCAACCGGTAGTGATCAAAGGCTCCACGTCTAGTTGGCAGCCGGTTTCAAGCGGAGTGCCCCAAGGGTCAGTCCTGGGGCTGGTTTTGTTCAATATCTTCATTAATGATCTGGAGTATGGCATGGACTGCACTCTTAGCAAGTTTGCAGATGATACTAAACTGGGAGGAGTGGTAGATACGCTGGAGGGTAGGGATAGGATACAGAGGGACCTAGACAAATTAGAGGACTGGGCCAAAAGAAACCTGATGAGGTTCAACAAGGAGAAGTGCAGAGTCCTACACTTAGGACGGAAGAATCCCATTCACTGTTACAGACTAGGGACCGAATGGTTAGGAAGCAATTCTGCAGAAAAGGACCTAGGGGTTACAGTGGACGAGAAGCTGGGTATGAGTCAACAGTGTGCTCTTTTTGCCAAGAAGGCTAATGGCATTTTGGGCAGTATAAGTAGGGGCACTGCCAGCAGATCGAGGGACGTGATCATTCCCCTCTATTCAACATTGATGAGGCCTCATCTGGAGTACTGTGTCCAGTTTTGGGCCCCACACTACAAGAAGGATGTGGAAAAATTGGAAAGAGTCCAGTGGAGGGCAACAAAAATGATTAGGGGGCTGGAGCACATGACTTATAAGGAGAGGCTGAGGGAACTGGGATTGTTTAGTCTGGAGAAGAATGAGGGGGGATTTGATAACTGCTTTCAACTACCTGAAAGAGGGTTCCAAAAAGGATGGATCTAGACTGTTCTCAGAGGTACCAGATGACAGAACAAGGAGTAATGGTCTCAAGTTGCAGTGGGGGAGGTTTAGGTTGGATATTAGGGAAAACTCTTTCACTCAGAGAGTGGTGAAGCACTGGAATGGGTTACCTAGGGAGTTGGTGGACTCTCCTTCCTTAGAGGTTTTTAAGGTCAGGCTTGACAAAGCCCTGGCTGGGATGATTTAGTTGGGAATTGGTCCTGCTTTGAGCAGGGGGTTGGACTAGATGACCTCCTGAGGTCCCTTCCAACCCTGATATTCTGTGATTCTGTGAGACAACTATGTCAACATTCTCTTTTTTAAGCACTGAGTATATTTTTCCCTTTTTAATAAAATTATTAAAACTCTTTATATTTCAGGAGATGCATTTAATTATCAGGGCCATCATTGTTAAAATATACTGGATAAATTGCTTTGTGAATAAATGAGAAGCTGCAAATTTTCCTGCGCAGCATACAGTTCATGTATAGCTAAGCAGCAAAAGTTATATAATCCAGGGATAGGGTGTCACTTCTCAGTACATATTCTGCAGGAGAGAGGAGGAAATTGAGCATGGGAGGGTAACAGGAAGGGGGCAGATAGAGGAATTAAATAAGTTTAAAAAAAAGTGGAAAAGATAGTGGAGTGAGAAATGTACATTAGTGACGTACAATCAGAAATAATCTATTTAAAACAGTTCAAAAGTACACACTTGAAACCCAGAGGAGGTGGCTGCATCAGGTGAAATTTGGAGATCACCACATCCCCTTGGGTCCCAAACATTTACATGTATAGTAATTACCTATTACCAATACTTCCTTCATAGGTTAGTCCATAAGGAAGCACCACTAATAAAGCAATGATATAAAATTAACTAATCAAATGAAAGATTTTACATGGATGTTCCTTTCTCATGAGTTAAGGCAATAGGAAGTAAATTGATAACCCTTCAACCCCAATGAGAGAGAGGGGAGAAAAAAAAACTAGCCTCAATATCAACTAGTGGCCATCAACTTGTTTCGACAGGTGCTTGATCCTGGTCTTTTCCATTGATGAGAGTTACAAACAATTTATGGTCTGTTATCAGTTTCAACTAATCCAATCCACACAGATATTTGTAAAAGTTCTTCCATGCCCATGTACTTGCCAAGCACGTATTTTTTATCTGTACATATCACTTTTCTGCTTCTGTGATTGTGCAAGAGCAAAATGCAACTGGCTTCCACTCAGAGCCATGTTGTTGCAACAATATACTACCTAGGCCACAGCTGTGTGCATCTACACTGCCCATTGTGGGTTTGTTAACATCATAGTACTTGAGAACTGGAGCTGTTGAGATCATTTTTTCCTTTTTGAAGGCAATGTCTTGATTTGGGCCTCATAATCAATGTGTATTGGACTTTAAACAGTTTTCTGTGGTTTTGTTACTGTAGAAAGGTCTTGAAGGTATCAACCAAGGTAATTTACCATCCCCAATACACATGTCCATTCTGGTATATCCATTGGTGCATTCAATTTTCAAATTGCTTTTATTTTCTTAAGGTAGGACTGATTCCATCTTTATTGTCTGTCCCCAAAACTTGGAAAACAAGAAAAAGTGTGTTCAGTCCAAACGGACTGATTAGGCTGAGGACTTTGAGAGTTTTATTGGGTTCTTCCATCAAAAACTCTCATCAAAATATCAAAAACTCATCAAAAACTACAACTCCATTTGTGTTTGTCAATAGTTCTGCCATCTTTGTTTGCAAAATTTCAGGTGCAGTGGTAATCCTAAAATGTAATCTTTAAAAGCAAAATCTCCCAAACAAAGGGTGTGATAAATGTTGTCAATTTAGCACTTTTTGGCTAAAGGAATCTTCTAAAATCCGCTCACTGCCTCCAGCTTGGAGAATACTGTAGCTCCTTTCACTCTGGGGGAAGAGGGGAAGCCTTCCAGTGTTGGGAGGTGTAATGGTGTCAGCACCCACCTCTCACAGGTGCCCTCTGTCTGGCTGATACATGCCTGCAATCACTCAGTTTTGAATGGGGCTGGCACTTGCTTTCTGGTCAGGTGTGACCCTGCTTTTCTTTCAGTTTTTAAATAGGGTGACACCTGCCTCTCGTGAGCATCCCCTGGGCTGATGGTTGTTCGGCAGGTTTTCAGCAACTCAGCCCTCCAGCTGAGTCACACACACTGTCATCCCTTCTGGGGTATACAGTCTCCAGTTTTTTCATGTGGCCCTGGTATGGGGCAATAGCACCAAGCCTTCCTTCCTGGTGGCATTGCCTTCTTTAACAGTCCACCAGGCACCCATCTCAGTTGGAGTCCTTTTGGCAACCCTTGCCTGGGCTCAGTCTTGAACCAGACCAGCAGGGCCCATCATGGTACCCTCACCTGGTCTGGCTAGGTTCTGGGCTCAGTTGCCTGGGCTCAGTCTGCCTGTAATGACCTGTCCATGATCCTGCTGCTCTTGCAGCCAGACAGTACCCAGTCTTCTGCAGCCTTCCTTGGTCTCAGTCCTACCTGTAGTGAGCTGTCCATGGTCCTGCTGTTCTGCCAGGCCCCCAGTCTTTGAACTCCACACAGCAACTGACTGCTCTGCCTCTGCTGTGCCTTTATATGGCACCTTCTGGCCCCTGATCGGTCACTCCAGTAAGCCCCTCTTCAGGAAAGCAGCCACTCTAGGCTGCCTGGAGGATTTCTCCTCTGCTCATTTCTGGGGCAGGATAAGGCAGGGCTGTGGGGAGACAACGATGAGGGATTTTAGACCTCGTTGGGGGGAGGGATAGCTCAGTGGTTTGAGCAGCTTGGGCCTGCTAAACCCAGGGTTGTGAGTTCAATCCTTGAGGGGGCCACTTAGGGATCTGGGGCAAAAATTGGTCCTGCTAGTGAAGGCAGCAGGCTGGACTTGATGACCTTTCAAGGTCCCTTCCAGTTCTAGGAGATTGGTATATCTCCAATTATTAAAAAATAAATTAAAGTTTGAGGAAATGTGGGAAGAACAGTCACCTCATGCTAATAATGAGGTACAGTATATCCTTAACCTGAGAGAGAAGCTGGAAGCTTGCCAAAGAGAACCTCTTACATGCCCAGAGCATCCAAGAAGCAGCCGATAATAAAAAGGCCTGCCATTGGGTGTTTCAACCCAAAGATTGAGTTCTCACTATTGCCCAGCTCAGAATCAAAGCTGCTAGCCTGCTCGCAAGGGCCATATTAAATGATACAACATATGAGGCTGGGGAATTATGAAATCCAACAACCAGACAGACTTTAGCAAATCTACCATGTGACTCTTTTAAAGCCACAGACGGGTCAAAAAAGCCTGTTTATAGCCCCCTACCTGCCAGAACCTGAATTAGGCCTGCAGGCCACTGGAGCATTGAAGCTGAGAATAGTCAAAATCATAAGCAACCTAATTCCAGAACAAAGGGCGCAGGCCCAGCAATTGATAGCTGCTTTCTCCACAGCATTCTCTACCCAATCTGGGCAAACCTATTTTATTGCCCATGATATCCAGACCAAACCTGGACATAGGGTCAGAAAACCAATGGTCCTGTCTCCAGAAATTGAGGGAAACTGAGGCAATAGCTCCAATCAGTGTTTAGAGCTGGAAGTAATTAAGAGTTTTTTAGCAACTGAAGAAGCCGAATAGTACTGATCCTAAGACCGATAGGACCACCCATTTTTGCATACATTTCAGAAAAGTCAATGCCATATTAACAATGAGGAGTCTGATGGCACCTTAAAGACTAACAGATTTACTTGGGCATAAGCTTCCGTGGGTAAAAAACCCACTTCTTCAGATGCACAGAGTGAAAATTACAGATACAGGCATATATAGAGGCACATGAAGAGAAGGGAGTAACTTTACAAGTGGAGAACCAATGTTGAAGGCCAATTTAATCAGGGTGGATGTGGTCCACTCCCAATAATTGATGAGAAGGTGCCATGCCTGAATGAGGAAGAAAAAGAAAGAATCTGGTTCAGTTCAGGAGTGACTGGTGAAGAGGCAGGATGCAATTCTTCCCTTCTGCATAAGAGGAGCTTTAATACAAGCCTGACAGTGGGAACAGCCACCGTGGGAGAAACACTATGCCTCTGACTGGGAAAGACAGTTGAAGAGACTGGATAACACCCAGTAGTGGGTGGACTTCACTATTTACTTTGAGGTCATTGTGGGTCCATACCCCTCCAGTCTTCCACACATTCCCTCCCCTGCCAAGGGGTAAAGGTTATAGAAGAGCCCAACAAACACAAGGGATAGAGACTTTCTCCATGACTCTGACCCCCTGAGAAACCTGCAGCCATGGCAGGACACTGAAAAGGTGCACAAGGGGGTGCTACTCCAGGAAGCCATTACGGTTCAATTTATCTAAGTTACTTGTGTGGTCCCCTTTACTATAGTATCCGAGTACCTCGCAGGAGCCGCATATTAACCTCTGAAGAGCTGCATGTGGCTCCAGAGCCACAGGTTGGCCACCCCTGCTCCAAAGGCATTGCTGAACATCTGGGCCAAAGAGTTTACTGGCTTATCTCTGTTTTACCTCTGTATTTGGCATTGGGGTAACCACAGCTGGAATACCGTGTCCAGTTCTGGTGTCCATAATTCAAGAAGAATGTTGATCAATTGGCAGAGCCACCCAGAGTGGGGGGCAAGAGGGGCAATTTGCCCCAGGCCCCGGGCCCAGCAGGGGCCCCCACGAGAGTTTTTCGGGGGCCCTAGAGCGGGGTCCTTCACTCGCTCCGGGGGCCCTGGAAAACTCTCGCAGGGCCCGGGCCCCCGGAGCTTCTTCGCTCCCAGTCTTCGCTGGGGGGGGGTCCTTCCGCTCCGGGATAGAAGGACCCTCCGCCGCCGAATTACAGCCGAAGCGGGACCCGCCGTCGAAGTGCCCCGAAGACCCACGGTGGGGGCTGCACTTTGGCGGGGGCTGCACTTTGGCGGCGGGTCGCGCTTCGGTGGTAATTTGGCGGCGGGGGGTCCCCACCATGGGTCTTTGGGGCACTTTGGCGGCGGGTCCCGGAACAGAAGGACCCCCCGCCGCCGACTTACTGCCGAAGCGGGGTCCCCCGTCGCCGAAGACCCCGGGCCCCCGGAATCCTCTGTGTGGCCCTGTCAATTGGAGAGGGTTCAGAGAAGAGCCACAAGAATTACAGTATTAGAAAACATGCTTTACATCAATAGATTTGAGGAGCTCAATCTTTTTAGTTTAACAAACAGAAAATTAACAGGTGACTTGATTAGTCTCTAAGTATCTACATAGGGAACAAATATTTAATAATGGGCTCTTCAATCTAGAAGAGAGGTTTAACACAATCCAATGGCTGGAATTTGAAGCTGGACAAATTTAGACTGGAAAAAGGTGCAATTTTATAATGGTAAGAGTAATTAACCATTGGAACAATTTTCCAAGGGGCATTGTGGATTCGCTATAACTGACAATTTTTAATTTGAGATTGGATGTTTTTCTAAAAGATAGGCCCTAGGAATTATTTTGGGGGAAATTCTATGGCTTTTGTTATGAATCATCAAACTTACAGCAAGGACACACTATTTTAAGGTAGTATTATTAATATAAATAGTGCATTAGAACACACAACATTCATAAAACTAATGTAGTGCCACTGTATTGGATGTTTATCCTATTAATGTACAAAATGGAAATGGAGTTACTAGTAATCAAAATGTTTTTTTAAAAATTTATAAAACTGCTGTCTTTGTAGTTGGTTTATTTGTAAGATGATGCCATATTTTCAAGATGTATAGTAAAAGGTGTCATTCAAACAATCAGTGGTTAGAAGCTTGAATACTAAAATAACACAAAAAGAAAGGCCAGGGATTTTATTTTATCTTGTTTCTGGAAATCAGAATGACTACTTGAATACAATGGTCTATTTTTTCTCATTTGTTTTTAACATATATCAATTTAAGTAAGAGGAAAATCAGGGCCAGTATTTCACTGACACAGCATAGGTTACATGTACATCCCAAAGAGAAATTGGTTATTGTAGATCACTGTCACTCTCTTAATGTTGTTTAGGAGAAATCTCTTGTGTTTCAACTGCATCACTTGGTAGATCCTGTCATATGACTGTTTTGCCGAACCTTAAATGTAGAAATTACTTTCTTCAATATATACTTTGAGCTGCATTTAGCAGGCCAGAAAGAAATGGTTGCAAAAGTCAGGCCACAGCAGGGACGCATCATTCATGATATAATCAAATGTTCAGATGGAGGGTGTGAATGCATTACAGACACTTGAAGACATTTTCTTTCTCCCTGATTAGATAAATTAAGCAAATGGATCATTTACCATCTGGTGGGAGAAAAAACAAAGGTGAAATGTTTTCAAGCCTCTAAACAAGAGTATCGTTCAGAATGGACTGTGCACATCACATATGGAAAACAGCAGATAACTGCAACAGTAATAGAAGAAAACAAATGTCTGACAAGTTTCACAGTGGACATAAATGGGCCACATCATTAGCTGGTGTAAATAAGTATATTCCCATTGATTTAAATGGAGCGACACTGATTTACACTAATTGAGTCTCTGGCCCAAGGACGTTTTACATTGAACTATCACTGAAAGCTAGAAAATAGACTTCATAGAGGTGGGATTGACTTGTAAAATTCATATTTGACTTTTTTCAAGATACATTTAGAGCAGGGATCGGCAACCTTTGGCACATGGCCCACCATGGTAAGCACCCTGGCGGGCTGAGCTGGTTTGTTTACCTGCTGTATCCACAGATTTGGCTCCCAATGGCCGTGGTTTGCCACTCCAGGCCAATGGGGGCTGCGGGAAACAGTGGCCAGCACATCCCTTGGCCTGCGCCACTTCCCACAGCCCCCATTGACCTGGAGCAGCAAACCGCAGCCAGTGGGAGCCGTGATCGGCTGAACTTGCAGACGCAGCAGGTAAACAAACCAGCCTAGCCCGCCAGGGTGCTTACCCTGGTGAGCCGTGTGCCAAAGGTTGCCGATCCCTGATTTAGAGTCAGGGTTTTACTTCAACTCATGGTAGAGAAGAGGTTAGCTCTAATGATCAGATCCAGTTCTGAACTTCGTCATAGCTTGACTGAGTTTGGGTCCTCCTCTATTATCATTGAGAGGTAGATAGTACAGAGCTTGTTCTTACATCTGGCTCAATGCCGACTAAAACTGTCTACTAGAACAAAATGAAGTTTCTCCTCCTTGATGATAAACTGATATGAATGATGAAAAGATTGTATTGAGTATCTGGTCATGAATTAACAACAACAAGGGGGAAAGAATGAAAGCTAAAGTAGGGAAAGAACAGGTTAAAGAATATTTAGGTAAGTTAGATGTATTCAAGTCAGCAGAAATTCATCCTAGGGTACATAAGGAATTAAGCAATCTCAGAAGTATTAGCAATTATCCTTGAAAACTTGTGGAGAACAAGTGAGGTCCTTGAAGACTGGAGAAGGGAAAACATAACACCTGTCTTTAAAAGGGGGAACAAAGAAGACCCAGGGAATTATAGACCATAATCTTGATATCTGTCAAGATACTGTAAAAATATTAAACAATGAATTTGTAAGCACTATTATAAAAAGTAGCCAGCATGTATTTTTCAAAAACAAATGAAGCAAAACCAACCTAGTTTCCTTCTGTGACAGGGTTACTGTCCTAGTGGATGGTGGGGGGAGCAGTAGATATCATATCTTGTTTTTTAGTCAGGCTTCTGACACGCTTTCACATGAAATTCTCATAAGCAAATGAGGGAAATGTGGTCTAGATGAAATTACTATAAGGTGGTGTTATGGGAATGGAGGCTTCACTCACCGCTGGAGTGCCTCTTTCTGGATGCCTCTGGGGATTAGCATCACCAGGCTGATGCCCCTTCCTGCAGTTGCCTCAGTTGCAGTTTCATCACTCCCCTTGTCTTGCTTGCTTGGGACTTTACTGCTCCCAATTCATGGGACCCACTTTCCCAGCAGTCTTTCCTCCCACTGCTCCTTAATGATACCACTGCCCCATGGCTGATAAGGGAACCCAGGCCCATTCTTTATACTGGGTTCCAGCCCATGGACCCTACCACAAGCAGTCAGTGTCTGCACAATCCTGAACCTTACTGGTATATCCCTGGGCTACTTCCTACCTTGCCTTCTCTCTAGTGGGGTCAGTCCTGGGTCTGGTACTAGTCAATATTTTCATTAATGACTTCGATAATGGAGTGGAGAATATGCTTTTAACCTTTGCAGATGACACCAAACTGTAAGGGGTTGCAAGCATTTTAGAGGACAGAATTAGAACTCAAAACAACCTTGACAAATTGCTCTGAATTCAACAAAATGAAAATTTATTAAAGACAAGGGCAAAGTTCTTAATAGAGGAAGGAAAAAAAATCAAATGTACAACTACAAAATGGGAATAACTGGCTAGGTGGTAGTACTGCTGAAAAGGATCCTGGTGTTCTAGTTGAGCACAAATTGCATATGAGTCAACAATGTGATGCAGCTGAGAAAAAGGCAAATATAATTCTGGGTTGCATTAGCAGGAGTGTCCTATGTGAGGAACAGGAGTTAATTGTCCCAGTCTGCTCTGCACTCATGAGGCCTCAGCTGGAGTACTGTATCCAGTTCTGTGCACCATACTTTAGGAAAGCTGTGGACAAACTGGAGAGAATCCAGTGGAGAGCAACAAAAATGAAGAAAGTTTTAGAAAACCTGACCTATGAAGAAAGGTTAAAAAAATTGGGCATGTTCAGTTTTGAGAAAAGAGGACTGAGGGTGGATCTGATAACAGTCTTCCAATATATTAAGGGATGCTGTTAAGAGGATCAATTGTTCTCTATATCCACCTGAAGGTAGGCCAAGAAGTAATGGGCTTAATCTGCAGCAAGGGAAACTTAGGTTAGATATTAGGAAAAACTTTCTAACTTGAATGGTGTAACTGGCTGCCAAGAGAGGTTGTGGAATCCCCATCATCGGAGGTTTTTAAGAAGAGGTTGGACAAACACCTGTCGGGGCTGGTCTAAGTTTACTTGGTCCTGCCACAGCACAGTAGACTGGACATAATGAGGTCCCTTCCAGGCCTATATTTCTAACATTCTAATTCTATAGGAGATGCTATAATTGCTGTTGCTAATATTTGGTTAACAGCTGGAAATTCAAGATGCCAAAAATTCAACAAGAGGAGGATTTGGGGGATTATTATAACTGCAATTTATTTTTCTAGAGTGGGATCTCCAACCCACATGAAGTTTGCCACTTTAGCCACACATTTCCCATCAAAGCTACTCCATGAGAGCAGGAATCATTCTTTAGGGAGTCCAGTAGGGTGCGCTCAGAGGCCATCACAAGTGTAGTTAGTGGGACATTGCACTGAGATCAAACACTCTGGGGATTACTCTGTTGTTCTTTTTTCCCCAAGATGACTGTATTTAATTTAAAAAATCTACTCTTTTATATGATTAAGATGTCATCTAAGAAATTCTGGCAAATCTAGAACTACCATGGAGCTGCATTTTACTACTTTCTTAATAAAGATATTTTAAATACAATTTGATTCTGAGAACATTCTCTAACTGCAGTAGAATCATTTGAACTTGACTTAGATCAGGGATTTTATCTCAAAGTAGATCTGGTTTGGCATCATATGGCAGTACTGGTGGGTAAGGTTCTAATTATGTTACTATACCGTGAATGGTTAGTTGAGATGAAGAAATCTCAACCCCATTAGCGATTTATTCAATCCAGCAGTTACTCTTGTTCTGAATTGGGCCTGGTAGCCTCTAGGGTTAATGACTGACATGTCAGTGTGTTAACATGAGCCAGCACCAATTCTCTGGTCTGACACCTCTTCTACCTCTGAATATTAATGATGAGTGACCCAGCTGAATTAATGAAAAGTACACAGATCCCTCTGGGCTCCATGCTGCTGCTCAGAGATGACAGCAGAACTTGCCCAGGAGGGGACACAGACCCATAAGGCCATCTGGTAATATATAGTGAGCTTAATTTGTTCATTGGCTTGGCCAAATATTTGGCAAATCAAAAGCTGACAAGAAAGGATTTGTAATATTTATGCTTAATGTAATAAGAGCATCACAGAGAGAAGCAGCCTCCATTGATGTATCATGCCAGGAGAATAAACAAGATTTTGAGATGGGAGGGTGAGGAAGAAAACTTACCCCTGAGTTAGTCCAATACACATAACTGTGGACAAAGCTAGTAATTAGTATACAATTAAACTGCAACAAAGTTTTGTTCAAATAATGTAGGGTATCAGATGTAACTTTGGTGCTTGTGGGATTATAATTCAACTTCCTAAAACATCCGGTTGTGCTCAGTTCAGGAAATCACTGCAACAGAGCACCCTCAAATCAGTAATGTATCAGCTAATCATTAAGATTTGGCTGAACAGTATGTATTATTCTTACACAATATTTTTGAGAGGAACAGTATGCCTTGAAATAGTATGGATTCATAATACTGAATGCCTAGTGAGAGTCTTAGGAATAGTAGTTACAGTGCATGCCCAGTCAGTGGATTTTTAAATGTCAATGTCTCAGCCATCCTCATTTCGATTGTTCTTCAAGTAAAAATGATCTCATCAATATTATGGCATTAAAGATTTCTTCTCCTCCACCAAAACGTGCTGTGATTCAATCAACAGCAGTGTTGCAGTTCTGCAACAGCAGATAGTCTGGTGAATGCCAACTGAAATACAATGGAGTGTTTCTCATTGTGAATTTTCCATCTACTGCACAGACAAGTCATGTCTTTGATGGCCTCTCTGACACTTCTTATTCTTCCTGTATGTCCGCCTGCCTGTTCAAGCTCAACATTTCATAAACTGAACTCCTCCTCTTTCCTTTCAGAGTCCCTTACCTCTTCTGTATCAAAGGTTTACTGCCACGTTTATTTCACCCCCTCTTTCTTCTCCTATGGATACCATCTCTACGTTTTCCTGGTTGTATCTCCACAATATCTCAACAATCTACCTGTTCCTTTCCATTCACACTGGAAAATCTCACATCCATTGATTATTACAGCTTCCGTCTCTGTATCCTTGTCCCCTCGTTACCCTCCAACCTATACCAGACTTTTCTAAAAAAATTATCTAGCTGCTACAGAAATAATTTAATTTGGCCCTTCTTAAAATTCTTTCACTAGTGTCCGTTTACTTCACAAATTAAATTCAGGTTCCTCATTCTCATTTTCAAGGCCCTTTGCAATTCATCTCCTTTGTACCTCTTAGTTGTTAGATCCTTCTACTCCCTCTCCATCTCCCCATTCTTCACTAGATCTGCTTGCCTGGATGTCCACTCTATGTTCTTTTCCTGTTTCTACCTCCTTGGCTTCTTTCCTGTTACTCCTTATTTCTGAAACTCCTTCCTCGACCCCCCTCTGCCACTTCTTTTCCTTTCCTCATTCAAATCTTTTATCAAAGCTCATTTCTTCTTCACACTATTTTTAGATGTACATTTTAAAAAAAATATAGGTAATGTTTAAAAATCGTTTTGTTACTCTCTGTATGGTGACTTCTTAGGTTACATTGCTTCCAATGGGTTTAATAAAAGTTGTTGGTTTTAACTTACAAAGCTTGTTATAATGAGTCCTGTGTATCTGAAAGATTGTCTCTTTCCTCGTCTTATGCCATAGCAATTGAGATCAGCTTGGGTGCACAAGCTTATGATTCCTAGATTTAGCTTGGAAATGATGCTATTGCATTCTCAGTAGCCTACACTATGGAACTCACTTCGCCACATATGTATTGGGGAAGTATATGACATGTATTGTCTGCATGTATTGGCCCTTAAACTATGTTAAGAAGATTACCTGCTTATCTAAGATATTAAAATTGGATGAACAAGGAGGATCTATATTGTGAAGGATACAGTGTATTCCAGAGCTAGAATTGTTGTCCTGTGACCCTCAGAAAAATATATTTTACACCACTTCAAAGAAGCAGAAGGGCAGGTGTAACGTCCAGCTTCCCCGGGTGCAGGAATGAATTTGGCTATTAGTGTTTCAATGTAGCATATAAAATGTGGTGGGTTTTTAATTAATTGTATGTATACTCAAAGTCCTATAAATGCATTATAGAAATAATAATTAAACCATGAGAAGGACTACAATATTTCATTTAAGAAAAAAATTAGGTAATTTAAACTATTTAAAGCTAGTTAGCATACTTGGTTTTTTTACATTGTTGTATTGTAAAAAGAGCTAACTGGTTATTTCTGAACATTTCCAAAGAAAATTACTTGTGGGCTGTAGACTGAATTTCAGCCTAGAGCAGTGTTTTTTGTTTAAATTTATTTTTACTTTTTCAGACATAAATAACAAACTAATTCATGATTGTGCTATAGATACATTCACCCAAGGTCCATAAAGAAGGAGGAACAGCAGTGCCCAGGATTTATAATGATAAGTCACTGTTCAATCTCACTGAAAAACAAAGAAGGATTTTTTTCAATCATAGTTTGCAATCTGGAGAGCTGAGCTTTCCCTGCATAGCTAATAGAAGACAGTAAATCTCCAAATGTTAGAATAATTGTCAAAATCCTGTGTGTTAATGTAAGTACATTTTCCCAGCATTGGAAACACATCCTCCATCCTATACCATTGGGCAGGGGTACTATCCCCTTCATTAGGAATATTTGCTGGGTGGTGATGGATTCTATTACATATTTTGTACCATACTAAGCTTTGGAGCTCACCCAAATATCTTTATAGTCTCTTTGCAAAGTATTCATAGTTCCCCTACTTTATCTTAGTTGCATCTTAATTAGCTGCCCAACTTTCTTTCTCTCCTCTAGGCTTACTTGGGTCCTGTGGCAGGACTACCCTCGCCTTTGAAGTCTGATATGTTCAATTAGTCCTGCCCTGCCACACCTGGGCATGGCTTGAGTCTTTTTTTATTTTAAAGGGGGAAAATCCCAGCTGTAGAAGAGTGACTGGGGAGGACTGTTTGTATTTCCCTGAGGGTCAAGACCCTTTGTAGGGGGTTGAGTGAGGAAGAGACCTAGGGGAGGTCAGAGAGTCTCTCCACTGGATGATCTGAGGGAAAACAGATGTGGCTGTTACATTTCTTTTGATAAGGGCCTTGTGAAGTAACCTGAGTGTGCCTAGGCCCACAGGCAGGGCTAAGATTTGATTGGGATAGTTGTGGATCTCTGGAGTTAAGGGTGGAGTAAAGAGGACTTGTCAGCACAGAGTATTCCTAAATTGTTACAGCACAGCTCTACCTCCATCACAACACACTTAATTCTAAGTCTGAGTAGTCCCATTGAAGTAGTCAAATGGCCAACTCACAGCTTTAAAGTTAAGCATGGATTTAAGTGCTTTGCTGGATCAGAGCTTAAATCTCTCTTTGGCTGATCCCTAATGGCCATTCTCCAGCCTTAACTCTGTAGTGAGTCAATGATTTATATAGGGCTGATCCCTTAGCAAGGTGTGTTGTGCTCCATTCTCAATGCAAAGCCAGCTCTGTGAAGGAATGAGGGGGTGAAGCTATGCCGTCACCTACTCCCTATCCCCTTGAAGTATGCTGTGTTTCCAGAGGGGGTAGGAAAGAGCAGACCCAGTGCTTACCTGAATACAAGGATGGATTCTGCCTACCTTTTGGGCAGGGGGAAGGGGAAGGCTCATTGCACCCTCCCTGCACATGTGTATTCTCAGAAGGGCCAGACAGAATCTGGCCCAAAGCAGGCAAATGGCAGATGGGGAAGGGCAGGAATGGAGAATTCTGGAAGAAGAGTACTGCCATGTAAAGCCATTTTACTAGATCCAAGGCTACAAATGGAGAATTAATTGTTTTTATAATTTTGTATTCTGACTTAATTTTTATATTTGTGACTGTCTAAGTTCAACTTGTATAGAAATGATATTTCTAATGTGAGAGACAAGGTGGGCGAGGTAATCTATTTTATTGGCTCAACTTCTGGGAATCTCAAAAGTTTCTCTCTTTTGCCAACAGAAGTTGGTCCAATAAGGAGACAAACTTTCGAGGTCCACAATGGAAGTTGGTCCAATAAAATATATTACCTCACACAGCTTGTCTCATATCCTGGTCAGTGCAAACATGGCTACAACAGTGCAAACATAATTTCTACTGTAACTTGTGGCTGTACCACTCCTAATTAATGTGGCCATGACACTTAAATCCTTGTTGCAGCCCACTCCAATTTCTCACACTAGCCTGTGTGAGTAGGTTGTAAGTGCGTATATATGTAGGCATGCCCATTATTCTGTCTGCGCAACATTCACAAAGGAAAACTACACAAAAAACCTGGCAGGAGAACAGAGTTCACTCTCTGAAAGCCTTTATCAAAACAGAAACTCTAGAGGCCTCAAACAAAGAGACATCATTACATCAGTGACAAATTATTGAAGCCAAAGCTGGGTCAGTCACTTATTAGATGCTGACCTGACAATTGATGGCTGAAGAGTTTCTTCTATAAGGAATATATTCAGATGACTCTCCTACTCTGAGGGCCCAAGCAGAGAAGGTTATGTAGATAGATTAGGCCTTTAAATGATTATCCCTCTCTCTGGCATGAATGACAGTGGTCATTCTGATCTGTGATGGACATTCTAACATCACGGGATGCACCCCAGTTGAGCCATGAATGGTTGATGTCAATTGTCGAGGGTGTTTGACAGAAAGAGTGCATTCCAGAATGCAGTTGACAGCAGCCCAGAATGGTCTCAGCTATCCCATCAATGGGACTTAAGCACATGATTAAGTGCTTTGCTGAGTTGGGGTCTCAAATAAATCATCATGAGACTGGAAGAAGGAATGAGGGCTCACTGTTAAAGCAGAACAGGAATGGACTCAGGGCCATTGCTCCTCACATTAAACTTCTAGCACCACATGGGAGCATGTACATGACACCAATATACTCACTGCTTTCAAGAGAACTGCTACTCAGTATTGAAGATGTACATACATGCCAGCAATGGAGATCTGTGTGTGTGATACCCAAAGAAAATTGGATAATGATAAAATATATTCTGAAATATGGTTAAAGAAAAGACAAAATGAAACAATGCAGTATGTGTGCTAGAGGGAAAAACACTGCCCCCTCCTCCGCACTGTCTTCCATTGCTTAGTAAATATGTTTTGGGTCTGGGGCCCTTTCAGGATTGCATCTAATACATTAAATATTGACAGTTATGAAGAGACAATTTGGAGTCATAAATGAAAATAATTTATTTGTCGGATGACTGGGTAAGATGAACTCTAGAAAATTTGTAATGAAAGAAGGGAATGCCATGCACCAGATGAAAGGAATCGGTAGTAAAAACAAAGTAGAATAGGGGAGGGGAGGAGAAATATTATTTAAATCTTTCTTTATTAGTTTTTTTAATTGAACTTTAGTGGTCATGAGGGGTACCCTTGAAAAAGGAAGCTATCAGTTTATCAGCAAAACCAAATATCAGAGGGGTAGCTGTGTTAGTCTGTATCCACAAAAACAATTAGGAGTCCGGTGGCACCTTAAAGACTAACAGATTTATTTGGGCATAAGCTTTCATGGGTAAAAAAACCCACTTCTTCAGATGCACCTGCAGGTTTCCCCCACACTGAACTACCTATTTATCTGGAGGGATACATACTGTGCCATTGAAATTCAGGCATGTAGGGCCACCCAACTCTACTATCCCAGGCCAAATAATTCCTAACAGTTGGTCAGCTTTTTGACTGCCACTGCACTTTGAGCAGATGTTTTCAGAGAATTTATCTACGATGACTTCAAGATCTCTTTCTTGAGTGAAACAGCTAACTTAGACTCCGTCATTTTGTATGTCCCAGATACAACTGGATGCATTGTCACAATGTACTGCAGACATGCCTGCTGACGTCAGAGGACGCACGTCTCCAGGGGGACTTTGGCACAAACCCGTCATGTTTGCACCGAGCGGAGACGGCACCGACAAGCCATTTACAGCTGAAAGTAAGGTAGAGGCTTTAACCCTGGTGCTGAGTACTAGGTTATTCATGGTCAAATAAACAAGACTGAATGATTATCCTAGGAAATAGCTTGTCCCACTGGGATGAGACGGAGGTGTAGTAACGTGACCCTTTTCCTGGGCTACCAGTACTGGCTTCACGCTGTGCGACCTGAACCTCTGAGTTTTTCTCAGTGACATCCTTTGCCTCAGGTAGCTAAGTGCAGCTGCTGCTCTGCATCTTTGCCGCCTGTGCTAGCCATCATTTTCAGGGTTCACGTTGAACTTGTCCACCTCACATAATGCCCATGGCGATATTTCGGACAAGCCTTCATCGCTGATGGCAGAGCTCCAATGAGCAATCCCCTACTTCAGATGTTACACTCCCTCCACCACGATGAAGTACAGATTGGACTTGGGGGTGGAGGAATCCAATTGTATCTGGGATCTCCAAGAGAACATGAGAACATGTTATCATGTTCCCAAGAGAACACAGGAACATGATAACAGCCTGAAGAACAATGTTGGCCAAGGAAGACTGGGGCCTCCAGGGAAAGGAGAGAGAAAAAGACTCTAAGCATGATCTTACCAGTGGTGGCTCATTCTGAGTGTTTCCCATGCCACTATAACCATTAGGATTAAGGGGGACACACATAGCCATTTTACAAACTGCTTTGAATTTAAAGAAGTCATAGCAGCAGCACCTTGCCATTTATGGTCTGTAAGGAGTAGGGAGTCCTCTTACCTCTCCCCATTAAGCTTGGAAGAGAGTAATTCTGCTTTTAGTTTTCCACAAGATACAAAGAAAGGAGTTTCTTTTCTCCTCTTCCCACCAGAGTCTGGTGGCTGCTGGGGACAGAGTTCTTTTCTTTCCTTTCTCCCCAAGGCAAAGATAAGAAATTGCCTGAGATGTATATATTCTCTCCTCCTTTCCTCGTGTGTTTGAAGGAATAGGTAAGATCTTTCTAACTCTCTCCTAGCACAGGGCTGGTGCTCTCAGCAGCAGTCGTAATGAGAGAATAAATATTTGGCTATCTGAATGTAGCTGGAAATTATTTGGCTGAACATAAATGGTCAAATATTACTGATGTTTAGGAGATTCGCAAACATTATATTCATTCCAGCCATTCCCAATATTGTACCATATGTGAAAGGCAAGATGAATCTTTCTCCTCTGGAGCAAAAGATGACTTATATAGTGGGACCTGGCAATAACAGAAGTCAGGACAGTTAACCAGCAACAAGCAAAAGCACAGAACTAATTTCTCTAATTTCTGGATGTTGTTACAGTGAAAAAGAGTGCTCTGATGTAAAGGAGACAGAAGAAATAATTTGAGAAAAATATGTTGTAAGAACAGAGGATCCTCTGGAAAGAGCACACATCTCAAGAGGTGTCTCAGTATAACATCTCAGTACTTCCTACAGCTTTGTTCCAATATTCTCATCCTGCCTATGTGAGTAGGCCTTGCTGTCTTTGTTACAGAAACTGGAAAGCAATGAATGTAGGAATGTGAGTTATAGACTTGCTGCACAGACAAGATTGTTACTAACTGGATCTTGGCATACTACCAAAGCTTGGCTGCAGAAACAAAACAAATTAGGCAGTGTCTGATCACAGCACTGATATGATTCTCTTTAAGGGTATGTTTATATTTTAAGAATGTTGACTGAAGATAGGGGCCAGATCCTCAACTAGTGTAATTCAGTTACTTCAATGGAGCTACATTGATTTACATTAACTGAGGATTGGGCCCATTGAGGCTAGTATGTTGGAGGAAATTGAAAAGTAAGTTGCTGGTGTCTAACAGAGGACCTTTGTGATTCTGGAAACAGAGGGGTAGGCATTATCATCATCCACTACTAAACTGTCACAATGACAGGAATAATGAAAGAAGCAGAACCATGGCGTAGCTTGTTTGTGCACATACTTCTATTGACATTGTACATACCCTATTATAGATGGCTTTTGTTGACCAAACTGAAAGGATGACAGAGGTATAACAGGATGCCCATGTATTTTAGCTGGTCTTCACTATTTGGCCCCTACATCAAGGATCAGCTTAAACCAAGTCCTTGACATCATGTCCTATACTTTAATGTTTGACTATAAGGAAGACTGGGAGGATAGCTTCTTCTGAAATCATCTGAGGGAAGTCTGCTTTCTCTCTTGTGGATTTTGCCCTACCAACCCACCATCTAATGCTTTGGGAGAAATACAGATAGGCTACTTTTAACCCTGTAGAGTCAAGCAAAAACTTTAGTGTGATGGAAGATATTCATTAGAACAAAATATCTATTATCACAGAGATGTGAAAGCAAAGCATCAACCCTCTATGTGGGTTTTGGATGAGATTGGCAAGAGCCTTGCCTACAAATTTACAGATTTATTTTTAGTGAATAAACCCTATTGATTTGAAAATCAGTTTGCTAAAATCTGTCCTATAAAGTTGCTTTGAAGCTAAAAGAACTGGAAGTTCCATTTACATTAATATTTTCCTAAACAAACAGACCCTGAATAAGAACATGTTCTCTCTAAAAATAAATCTTTTGTGTTCCAAGGTATTCATAGATTAGAAGAATTTAAGGATTTGAGTAAAAGACCTTTAATGTACCCACATACTTTGTGCTATTCAGTAGCTATTATGGCATATTTTTTTAAAAAACTGATGTTCAAGTAATTAACATATTAATATCAATATCCCCAACTATAATTTAAGTAGAGCTCGGTAGGTGATGTGACAGATATTGCAACCCCACGCAGTGTCATTGGAGTCTATTGTTTTAAATGAGTGGTTTATGTGTGACTGTGTTCTATTTCTTAGGGTAGGGCTACTACAATTCCTCCAGGAACTAAGAACAGTGGGGGATGATTAAACCTGCCAAATTGCAACCCACCCAGTGGGGTGGCACCACTTGGGGAGACTCTCATATTCTAGTTCAAACTGGATTCGCCAGAGGCCCCTGGAGGGCAGCTTGGCACTTGCAGAAACTGGGGACGGGGGAGTGGCACCTCACCTCTGTCCCCTCTGCACTCCCCCCAAACTATTCCCATGCAGGGCCCGCTTTCTGATCCAGCAAATGGACAGGCCCCTCTGTCCAAATGGGGGCCTCAATCCTTGTGGAAGGTTTGGAAGTACTTGACCTACTAGAGCCCTGTAAGACTGATGGTTGTCAGGAGTGAGTGAGACACGGGTCTCTGCCCAAGAGAGGTGATGGCTGGGAGCCAAAAACTTTTAAAAGGTTGCCATTGAGGGGCCATGGAGGGAGAAAACAGGTGCAGCAGTTACCCAGAAACTGTGACAGGTGAAACACAATAAAGACAAGAAAATGGCAAGAACTCACTGATCTTAGAAAATGCAAAAGGTGTATGCAACTTGATGATGTCACTATGTGCTCACTTCAAATTGTAATCTTCTGGGTACTCTCCAGCAAAACACAAAGTGGCCTTCTCCCCTCAAATATACAAGTTAATGTCCCACTGATATCCATGGGGGCTGCATGCTCATATTTGAGGGCAAAAGTTTGCTCTAAGAAAATTTAAAAATTACTCAATGTGAAATATTACACAAAGTCCTCCAGTATAATTGCACTTCATATGAAATGCTGAATATGCATGAAAATTTTGAACCAAATCACTCTGTAGCTTGAAATCTTGTCTCTTTCAGCAACAGCAGTTAATCCAATAAAAGATATTACCTCATCCACCTTGTCTCTTAATACACAAATATGAACTCCTATTAAAAGCTTTTCTTTTACAGTACATACATTGGATAAAATTTTGAAAAGCAATGAGTGACTTTGGGTAATTAAAGAAACTACCCACTTTTCAGGGTAGAACAACACGTTAGCATTTATGAAATATTGTATAGGAAGTAAATTCGCTTGGCACATTTTGAGTTTCAAATTTTTTTATTTGAAAAAAGTGACACATTTCAGCAAAAAATTTTCAAAACATATCTTTATTTTCTGACCACCTCTAATATCAACACATCAGAGTGTTTAGTTACAGAACATTGGTTAACTCCTGGAACAACCTAGCTTCTCTGAATATGGCATATTTTAATCTAGTTAAGTTATGATTCAAGGATTTATTTTATGCATAGTAGGATGGAGTAGGATGCAAAAATTCCACAGTCCAGCTATTTATTCATTTAAATTCTGTGATATCATCCACTATCTAGCCTAGGAAACAAAGTAAGGCAGACACACACTGCATATACCAATGGTCTCTCATCTGGAGGGCTGTCTTTTGTATTAGGCCTAAATTTACCCACTTGGATCTGGAGTTTTTATGGTTGTGATTTAGATGAGAAATGCTGGATTATGAAGCACATTGATCTCTTCTTAGGTTAGAGAAATTAATACATGTCCTTTATTTTGGCTCTGTACTACATTGTGTACTATATTTGGGCTTTGGCAAGGTGAGGATTCAAAATGTGAACCTTATGTTGAACCAATAGATAAAAAAATAGCATTTGGATAAAAAATAATAATAATAATAATGGAAATATCCTATCTCCTAGAACTGGAAGGGACCTTGAAAAGTCATTGAGTCCAGCCCCCGCCTCCACTAGCAGGATCAAGTACTGATTTTTGCCCCTGATCCCTGTGTGGCCCCCTCAAGGATTGAACTCACAACCCTAGGTTTAGCAGGCCAATGCTCAAACCACTGAGCGATCCCTCGCCCCTTACATGGATGTTGAGTCCATGCAAGAAACCAAGAAATGTACTTTGGAGTTTCTGGATGGGGCAAAGCATGCAAATAGAAAATCAAAATGCCAGAGATGAATGTCTGTTCTTTTTCTCTAATAGTAAAAGATACATAAAATTGTTGCTAATATAGTGGATCAAATGGAAAGCACCAAAGGCAAGGATCCTGGGGCACTTTTTTGAAGCCAGGCTGTCTGAAGTGTTAAGTTCTCAATGGAAATCTGGGAAACTGAAAATAGCGCATTGACCTAGAGGCTGGCTGATTGGAGTCACCCTGGAGCCGTGATAGTCTGGTTAAATAACTTTCAGGGCTAACAAGTGCTAGCAATGACAAAAGACATGTATATGGCAAGTGACAGGAAAGAGATTCATTCTTTCAAGGCTTCTTTCAAGTAGTGCTTAAAAAGTGGGCCCAGTTTTCCAGGGTACAACTGCAACACTACACAAGGACAGACAGACACACTTTGACTTATCTTGCACTGGTTCTGGCTGCCGTTCGATTAAACAGTAACCGGCTTTACTGTGGCTAATGCAACATGGGTGATCCTCAGACAGACCCTATAAGGCTCCTCTCTTTCCAGATGCAGATAAGCAGATTTTCCCCAAATAAAAGGAACTTATGCAATTCTTATGGTTGTGTTCCAACTGTTTCTAGGTCAGTTGCTTAAAACATAAGCATCTGTGCCACCAAATGGGAATGGACTAGCAGACATTTCCATGTGTGGCCTTATTTACATGTATCTTACTCTTTCCCCTGATAATGAAAGAAACAGCTACTGAAAGCAAAAGTAATCATAGTTACTGCTCTCTGGAAGAATTAGCATGATTTGGATTTTAGAATATTTTTGTTTTACTACAGAACCTAGATAATATATCTAATGTTAGTAAACTGCAACAAAATTTTCTGATAGCAGTTTTGATAGTAACTGATGCTTGAAAAATGGAAAGTACGTACCTGAATGAATTCAGTGTTGGTCCATATGGAGAATTAGTGCATGGCAATCTGGAGTGTAAATCTACAGTGCACTAGCCTGCCATGCAGTCACTGGCTGTCTGGACCGTGCAGCTGCGCACTGCAAGTTCAGTAGTGTGCTTTGACATACTGCTGTTTAAATCAAGCCCTCGGTTCTACAGCAATTTGCTCACAGCAGACCTGATTCAAAGATCATTAAAGTCAGTGGGAGTCTTTCTGTTGACTTTGAAGGCCTTTGGCTCACACCTAGGAGGAATCTTTATTTATGCAAGTAGTCCTATTCATGTAAATAGTTCTATTCATGTGTAATGACTGCTCACCTTAGGAAAGGTTTAAGATTCTTAGAAAAGGTATCATTCCGTGTATATAAACAACAGAATACATTTTTGGAAATAGGGTTATGCTTTCTGGATATGTGTGCTAAGTATCATCTTGTATCATCTGTTTCTGATGTATCATTGTTAAGATTTAAAATGTATTCTTATGCCCTGAAAATAAAATGGAAGAGAATAAAATTGTAACATTGCTTGTTAACTATATTTACCTTTTTTTCTTGTTTTTACAGAATATTTTTTCCTGCCGAGCAAAGTTTAAAAGGCAAAATAAAATTGTGCACTTTTCAAAACAAAACACGTTATGTTGACTGGTGCCAAAGAATTCAGAAGGCTTATATGAAAAGGTAAGGGAAATCCATATTTTTCTTTCTGAGGCAAAGCATGTTTTTTATTTCTGGTTCTCTTCTACAATAACTGCAAAGACTTTGAAAGTCTTCTGTCATTTTGCAGGCAATATAAAGGGCACAAAACATTCTTACATTCTAGTTCCTTTTTTCCCCTTGTCCTTTTTCTTTTTTAAACCAAAACCACCTGTTTAAAAAGGAGATGTAATCCTCTCTTAGGATGAAATCTTGGTCCTATTGAAATCAGTTAGAGTTTTGCCATTGACTTTGGGTGGTCAGGATTTCACTTTTATTCCTTAGCATCATCGTAGTTGGTCTAAATACATGTATATAAGAGCCTATATAATGGATTAAGCTAGTGCTAGGGTGGCCATTGCTTCCATGCCTTACGCCATTAATGCTATTGGAAAACAGAAAAGTAAGAAGGAAGGGATTTTCAAATGTACCTAGCTGATTTTAAGGACATAAAAATTGAAAAACATGTAGAGATTTGAAAATTTCACCTGAAGTGCTTAAGTGGTGAACAAGGAAAAACAAGTAGAAAAAAGTCATCAAGTATAGTTCCTTGGAAAATATGGCGTAAGGCTGGAATTTTCAGACACCTGTGGCAGTAGGTACCCAGCATCCATTGAAAGTCAATGGGAGATAGACACTTAGGTGTAGATCTTCAAGCATATTTAGGAGCCTAGCTCCCATTGAAATAAATGGAAGTGAGTCACCTAAATAGCTTTGAGGATCTGGGCCCTAATCCTCTTAAGAACCTTGGAAATCTCAGCTTTAAGATGAGACACTTGTAAGAAGCCATCCAGAAATGGGCTAAATAATGCAAAGAGAAAAGTTTTCATATTTGGTTAGTTGCCAAGACTTCAGAGGCAGTTCTTAGCTGTGGAAGTCTATACACACGGGAATTCTCTACCACAGGAAAACAAGTTTAGCCCAAATCTTTCTACCTTCAGAATGCAATACAAGATGTGTCTCTTGGGCTAAGCCTTCCTTACAGAATTTCACTGCAGCAGAATCTTTCATGGAGGTAAAGCAAGAACATCCATTTGAAAAAAGCAGAATAAACAGAGGAGAAATGGCAAGTAGGGTCCTTATAGAATGAGCAGATACTTTTAATTTGTATATGCATCATTGTCATCCTGTCATCATTCCCATCAGTGGAAAAACTTTCATGCTGCAAGATCAAGCTCATAGTGCTTTAAAACTACAGTGATGGACACATTAAAATACCAACGATAGATATGGTTCATATACAAAATAAAAAGAGTAAGGATATATTGGCACTGAAGATAGCGCACTAGCCTTTCATCTTTGGAGAATGAGTAGGATAGAACATTAGGCTGTTCACCTCTGGTACAAAGGAAATGGATCTGGTGTCCTCTTTGAGGCTCCTTTTGGATTTTTGTTCACCTCAAAAATCCATCAAACAGTTTGACACAGGCAGGGCCGGCTCCAGGCACCAGCGCAGCAAGCAGGTGCCGGGGGCGGCCCATGGAAAGGGGGCGGCACATCCGTCTCTTTGGCGGCAATTCAGCGGCGGGTCCCTCAGTCCCTCTCTGGCTTTTTTTTTTTTTTTTTGCTACTTGGGGTGGCAAAGATGCTGGAGCCAGCCCTGGACACAGGTCCCTGCCAGGACTAGAATACTGAAATTGTCATAGATCAAGATTAAGATGGGGGACTTTCTGTGGGAGCTTGCATCTTGTCTGTTCAGTGTCAGGTTCATTTCAGTGCTATCTGTCCATCAGTTTACTAAGAACCAAAATATACATAAAATTTAAGAGCACAGAGATTGAGATTCAAGGATTATTAAACAGTTTAACAGATTTTGAATTCTTACACGTCCCCTCAGATTTATTGTCTGAGTAGTAGATAGTGATATGGTTAAGTTTGTATATTTAGATTTAGTTCTATCTGCAATTTTCCATAGCCATGGGGCACTATATAGTAGATTTAGGACCAGGGCCGGCTCCAGACCCCAGCGGGCCAAGCAGGCGCGTGGGGCGGCATTTGGCTCCGGCGGACCTTCCGCCGTTATGCCTGCAGGAGGTCGACTGGAGCCCCGGGACGAGCAGACCTGCCGCAGGCACGACTGCGGAGGGTCTCCTCTTCCCGCGGCTCCGCTTGAGCTCCCGAAGGCATGACTGCGGCGGGTGTGCTGGTCCCGCGGCTCGGACGGAGCTCCCGCAGGCATGCCTGCGGATGCTCCACCGGAGCCGCGGGACCACGGGACCGTCCGCAGGCACTTCTGCCCCAGCCGTGGGACCAGGGAAGGGCGGCGTGAGCAGCGTGGCGCGCCGCCCTGCTTGGGGCGGCGGAATTTCTAGAGCCGCCCCTGTTTAGGACCAAGTTTTCAAAATGTTGCTCTTTTGTACGAATGTATCTGTGCACATTTTCTTTTGCAAACTGTCACTTGTACAGACAACTGATAATATTTACTCCTTTACACTTCATTTACACATTCAGCATGAATGCAAATGGCTTTGTGCATGTTCTTGCATATACAAGGTTGCACATGCACAAATTGAGGCCAGGCAATTTGACAATGTGACTCATAATACTATTTGCTTTGTGTCTTTTTTAGGCTTTAAGTCATTTCAGGCAACTAGTCCCATTGAATTTAGCAGACGGATTGAGGTGTTCTCCCTTTGGAAGAGGTCTTCTAAAGGTGTTCCTTTTTGCTCTCATGTATAGTGATGTTTGTAATGTCACTTGTTTTATGTATTGTTCCAGATGTTAGCAATTAAATTCATATGTTCTGCTTTGTATTTGGCAGTGTGTTCTGTACCATAAAAGCACCCAGATAATACTACTTGCCACTTTTACTGCACTTTATATTTCAAAAGCACTGTGCAAATAACTTATAAATCTTCACAGTGCCTCCATAAGGCAATTAAATAGTATTGCATGCATTGTACAGATAGGGAAATATGGACAGGGAAACTGAGAGACTTTCCTGCAGTAGCAGTGAATGAATGGGATTATAACGTAGGAGGCCCTGGCTCCTAGCTCTGGAAAATTTTCAAAAGCATCTAAGTGACCCAGGAGCCTAAATCCTATTGAGTTAAAAGCAGTTGAAAATTTTTCCCTGCACCTTTTTTTTTCTCCAGAGTATGAAGGCTGTAGGGTGAACAATTGTTTCTGGGGGCTGTCCAAACAAATATTCTGTTTTGGGTTTCATTTTGAACTGCTAGTTGTGACTCACAGAGATGCATATTCATTACATTCCTGGGACATATATGTAGTAAACCACCCATTGCAACTGGAAAAAAAATGCACCTGCCTCTGAGAAAGGTAATGTTCATATCTCATTTCCTCTAGAGAGACATTTGACTTCAGGGGAACATGATAATATGAAAAAGGACTAAACAGATTATTACAAGAGCATGGGGTTGTCTTCATATAACTCCAGACATTGTTGTGAAGTTGGAATGTTAAATCTCACATTGTAGAACAATGGATATAGATTGAGGGCATCCTGGAGGGAAATAAGACTGAACTAATGAAAGTTTGTGCTCTCAGTAGTATGTAAAGAATTTCTACAATATTATCATAGCTAAAATAGTGTCTCTGGGTGATGTGAGTGTTCTCACAGATAGAAATTTGAGTGCCCTTTGAAATCCTGTGGATAACATACATATTATTTGTGTTTGAGAAAGTGCAATATGTGGTTTTCAGCTGTGTCTGTCAGACTGGTTGGGAAATATCTTTATTTCATTAGACTATTAATAGTTGTTGAAATCATCTAAATTAATTTGCACATTCATTGTGTCTGCTCCCCACACTCACCCTGAAGGAATTAACATAGGTCAGATGGGTCAGTTAACCTATTAAGCTGCAAACCGGAGGACATTTGGCTGAGAGGAAAGTCCTAAGGAAGGGAAGCTCACCTGTCTAGGAACAGGTGGGGCTTCTGAAAAGCCAGGGAGCTGGTAGCAGAAAGGGGTTGCAGTCACTGTCCTGGGACAAGGGAGAGAAAGGGATTTGGATCCAAGAAGAAGGGTTTGTCTAGCAGACCAGGGTTTAACTAAAAGGGTGGAGAATATGAGCCTGGGATAGGCAAGGTAGGAAGTAGTCCAGGGGAGTGGCAGGAGGGTTCATGATATTACAGACATTAGCTGGCCTCTATGCTGGAACCCAGGTGGTTCCCCTACCAGCCAGTGAATGAGTGGCACAATCTGGCAGTGAACTTGAAGACAGTCTGGGTCCATTCATTTTAGCCATTGAGGGAGTGGCTCAGTCAGGGCAGTGGACTTAAGGAATGCCTGAGACAGTGTGGAAGACTTAGGCCATGTCTACATTACCACTTATGTTGGCAACACTTGTGTCACTTGCAGGAATGAAAAAACACCCCCTTGAGTGACATAAATTTCACCGGCATAAGTGGCAGTGTGCACAGTGCTATGTTGGCAGAAGAGCTTCTCCCACTGACATAGTTACCATTGATCCTTGAAGGTGGTTTAATTAGGTCAAAAGGAGAGCTCTCCCCATCAGCATAGAGCGACTATACAAGTGATCTTACAGCTGCATCGGCATAGCTGTGCTGCTGTAAGGTCTCTAGTGTAGACATAGCCTTCGATAGTACCCCAGAAGGGGAAGACTACTGTGACTTGGCTGGGGGGCTAAGCAATGAAGATGAGGTGTGGCAACTCCTGAGTAGCAAGAGAGGAGCTGCAGAGAGAGAGAGAGACAATGAACCAAAGAACTGCGAGAAGAGGATATCAGGTTGGCAGAGGTAATCCCCAGATACAGCCAGAAGGAGATAACACCTTCTGAAAGTAGAGGTCCCCATGACAGTCTTGTTGCAGGTTCTGGGATAGAGATACTAAAGCAGGGGTTCTCAAACTTCATTGCACCGCGACCCTCTTCTGACAACAAAAATTACTGCATGACCCCAGGAGCTCCACTGCCCTGGGTGGGGAGGAGCAAAGCCCAATCCACACTACCTCAGGCCAGGAGGCCAAAGCCAAATGCCAGGCAGGAGGCCTATAACCTGAACCCTGCTACCCAGAGCTGAAGCCCTCAGCCTCCGGCTTTGGTTCTGGGCAGTGGGGCTCAGGCTTCAGCAAGTCTAAGACAGCCCTGGATACCCTATTAAAATGGGGTCATAACCCACTTTGGGGTCCCAACCCACAGTTTGAGAACAACTGTACTAAAGCAATGACATTTGATTAACTTTCTTCTGAAAGATCCATGGATAAAACTGTCATTGAATGATCAAACTGAAGTTTATATCAAGAAGAAATAACCTTTGACAGTAACTGTGTTACTGTGGAAAAGGCAACTACATATAGATATAATGATGTGCATTTTAACAGTTTTCAAAGTTCATAGGAAAGAGATCATAATTACAAACCAAACTATATTACAAACTATTATAATAATCAGAAAATGTGTTATGGCAAAAAGGACACTAAGTTACTGGAAAAGTTGAATGTACTAAAATTAGAGCCACTCCTCCTTGATCGTCATGTGGATAGCTGAAGTGAGCACAGTATTTTCCCAGCAATTTTCTTGTATAAACTGGGCAAATTCCTGGCAAGGCTGAACAAGAGGAAAGCACATCCCACTTCCATTATTTTCATAAATGATAAGTTAAAATTAGCTGCATGAAACCAGCTTTCAAATGGCATAGAAGAAAAATTCAAGTTCTTATCTAGGTGTAACTGCTCAGGTGACATGGTGACAAGATATCTAATTTCTTAAGCATCCAAGTAGCAATGAATAATTTATAGCAGACTCTACAGGCTTGGTGCCATGCAGCAAATTGTCCCTAAGCATGTTCCAGTGGCTGCAATATATAGCTATATAAATGCTTTTCAGATAAGCTGCCACAGCTCGTGTGAACCTCTTTGCTGGCTGCTTGTGTCAATGAAGAGTTCTTTAAGGGGATTTTACTTCAGCTCTTCAGATACTTCATTGCTGAAACTGCCTCCTGCTCATGAGAAAACCCAGCTCTTCCTGGGGACCTTTTTCAGCTCATCATTATGAGCTATGCATTACCTGTGTCCTTGCCACTTCACTCATTCTAAATATTCAACTATTTACCCATGTATGTCTACTCTTAAGTTCACTGACTCCTAAACTTTTCTTCTCCACAGTTTCTTTTATCCACTATATGGTGCAAACTTTCTACTTTATTCCCAGTGTTTGAGATTATGCATGTTATACAGTAAAGATGAAGTAGCTCACTAGACTCAAATAACACAGTATCTCAAAGAACAGAGGATATGCAAAATCTTTTACTGTCCAGGGTGATTTTTTTAAAGTAATACTACTCAGAAAGGAAGCTTTTCCCCAGCTTCCTAATTTCTTCCTACCTATATAAATACACTTTTGATCTCTATAATCAGTGAATACTTAGCTATTTTTCAAAAGGACAATAACATCCCTTCAGGCTCTTTTAACTGAGATTGTGGGTGTCCCCATTGCAAACCTTCCAACTTCCAGAGCTCCTAGGACATGCTGACCACTCCATCCAGCCAAGTACAAGCCATATAGCATAATCTGCATCAGTGTAAATTCAGCTCTCCTATGATTGACAACCTAGCTCCCACATGTTTCCCATAACAAGTATTTTCCCACACAGTTACGTTTAAAGTATTGTGTCGTTTACTTCCATTTACAATGAAGATACAAGAAGATGACTTGATTACACTTGCTAGCAATTCAAAGCAATTAGCAATGGGAATATTGACAAATTCATAGTTTTCTATTTCACTTCCAACAACTGCAAGTTCAATAATTTCTCCTTTGTGTCTTTCAGCAGGGTTTCTGAGGTGTCAATATCACTAGCACCAAATTTAGCATCTTCTCTGGCCTCCACCACCTTCAAGGATTCAGTTCCAGACTAATTGCTATGAATATCTCCTTTTTTACCAATACTATGTACCCTACATGTGTTCTTGCACAGCAATGTACACTTAGGCCTGGTCTACACTAAGGGGGGGGTGTCAAACTAAGGTACGCGACTTCAGCTACGCGAATAGCGTAGCTGAAGTCGAAGTACCTTAGTTCGGGCTACTCACCCGTCCAGACGCCACGGGAATGAAGTCCGCGGCTCCAAGGTCGACTCCGCCACCGCCGTTCGCGGTGGTGGAGTTCCGGAGTCGACTGGAGCGCGTGGGGAGTTCGAACTATCGCGTCTTGATTTGACGCAATAGTTCGAACTCCGAGAAGTCGAACTCACCGCGTCGACCCACGCGGTAAGTATAGACCTACCCTCAGTCTTCTCTTCCTTGTGTCAGTAAGTGCTTAGAAAATGTGTTACATTGTTACTTACAAGTAAAGATAGACATGCCCTGGATTGCACAAAATGATACATCCTGTAAACCACTCACAGTGGTTTCTGAATGGAGACAACATTGATTTGGCTGGGGCATGATGTTTAGAAAAACTATTGGATGAGGTGGTACTGGTGTAACCACTCTATTCCTATTCTCCATTCATCTTCCATTAGTTACAGGAGACTTTTATAGTCCCATTTTCACCATGCTTGACTCAAGTACAAGACTGAAAATCTTTCATTACAAGGTGTGTCAGTCCTCTGGCTCTGACAATGTATACTGCCTTCTGCAGTAGTGTTTGCTGAGGAAATCCCAAGAATCCTATACAAATTGAAAACAGTATTGTTTTCAAAGTAATAAATCCCTCTCTTGCTCTCTGCCAAATCTCCAAATGTTTTGGAGCTCGCATTAACCTACACAGTCTGCGTGGTGGAACCCGTTAACACTTGTATAACAATTATCTGCACTGAGATGCAAAGGCGAAAAATGATTAATGGGCCATGAGAGGTGCTAAGAATCAGCTAAGGCCATCTGATGTATCTATGTGCTTTCAATACAAAAGTCCAGCCTGAAGACACTTTTTCTCACCTAAAAGAGATCTTTTTCTTCTTGCTAATATTCTAACCGGCCTCTTTCTAAGTAACTCATCAGTGGAAATCTCCATCTGTCCCCATTTGTAACTATCACCGCCTCAAGGAAACTTACAACTAAAAGGGAAGAGGACAATATAACCAAATTAAAAATGATTGTGTTGTGTGGTTGTCATGGGGTTTTGTTGCTCATTGCTTGCCAGCACCTCCTTGTGGTTCATCTGGGGAATTCTCACCTCTGTTTGCACCCTGTCCAGCGGTCGCTCAGCCTGTTGCCTCAGTCACTCACTCTGCAGTGCTTCTCTCACTTATCAGGAGCTGAAGTGTCTCTCCTTCATGGCTTAGCCCTCTGGCCAAGTCATTATCATCCTCCCCTTCTGGGGTATTATCAGAGACTCCTTTCTCAAAGTCTCAGGCAGTCTCCATGTCCTCTGCTGACTGCACCACTTTGGATTAACTGCCCTCTCCTTTGGATTCCAGTCCAGCAACCCTCAAACCAGCAGTTTAGGTCTATCCCTCTCAGATCTGACTGCTTCTTACTCTGCCTTTCTTGGGCTCCTACTCTCTCCCTTATATCAAAGAGTGTGACTGCAGGCTTCCTCACTGCAGCCCCCATCTACTGCCAACTTGCTCTCTTTATAAACCCTGGCCAGCTCCTCCTGCAGCTGGATTTAGTCAGAAATTAGGTTTTAGCATTCCCTGGTTTTCCTGCAGGTGAAACCTGTAGGTTAATTGGTCTAATGTAGCCCTTCAGGCCTTGTGTGGGATGGATACCCCATCACATTCATATAAAAAGAGTACTTTGTGTATGGCTGTGGTAATAATATATCCTTTCATTCCATGTATCATAGATATTTAAGCACTACTCACTCATGGCTTTTCCACTCTTGAGTTAAGTGGTTATCTCTAACTCATGTATTAATAAGGTATATTCACTGCCAAAATTGTACTGTACTTTCTTGAACCACAGAAGTCCAAAAGGAATTGGACCATATAACCTGGTGGTTCTCAAGTTATGGTCCCTGGGTTTTAGCCCATGAAAGCTTATGCTCAAATAAATTTGTTAGTCTCTAAGGTGCCACAAGTACTCCTTGTTCTTTTTGCTGATATAGACTAACACGGCTACCACTCTGGTCCCTGGACCATGGGTGATTGACAGAATGCTTGCAGATGGTCTCATGTTGCTGGCTCTCCTTCTTGTTTCCAGAGTTAAGTACATTAAAAGATGCCTAAAAGTCCATATGTTTTCCTAATATAACTTTTCCATATAACCAGTTGCCGTAGCTAGCAGGTGGACATTATGCAACTGAAAATAGGAGGGGAGACAGTTTGTGCAGGAGTAATGGTGGTATGTGTGATCACTAATAGGTATAGAGCAGCTTCACAAACCCATCACTATTAAAACATCGTCCAGACAACAAAATAGTTGAGAACCCCCTCTTATAGCCCATTTCCCTCCAACTAGCATGATTTTCTTCACAATTTTCTAGGTCTTTGTCCAGTCTAGGATTAAATATCCTAAGCAATAGGGGACTTCTGCCACATCCCTTGGGGAGACTATTTCATTAACTGTCAAGAAGTATTTCTTGAGTGTTCAGCCCAAAAGTTCTTTGGCTTTATTAAATCCCATTAATCCTAGACCTAGTCTTCACTACTGGGGAGATCAACGCTGCTGCAATTGATGCAGCAGGTGTTGATTTAGTGGGGCTGGTGAAGACCCGCTAAATCGACAGAAGAGCACTCTCTGGCACTCCAGCTCCCCAAGAAGATTAAGGTAAGTCAACAGGAGAGTGTCTCCCATTAACCCAGCACAGTGAGGATACCTAAACTATGTTGACTTCAGCTACATTATTCACATAGCTGGAGTAACAAAACTAAGGTTGACTTACCCCGGTAGTGTAAACAAGGTCCTAGTTATAGCTCCTTGAGCCACCCTATCAAGTCCTCTTTCTCCTTGGTATTTACACCTTTGGTGCTTGTAGATTATTAGCATATCTGGACAGCATATGGATGTTGTTTGCACTTCTGAATTTTTGAGGAAAATCTTGTGACTGGGGTCCTAGTGGGACCAACTGTGGTCATTCAGTTAGGGTGAACTGCAAAGATTGGGGCAGACAGTCCCCATAAAGCTGGTGGATATTCCTATACTTAGATTTACCAAGCCAGCATAAAACAGCTTCTTTATTACCTTACTGGTTACTCAGAAGTCCAAATAACACAGTTCCCCAAAAGTGATCCAGGCTCAGGCCTCCATCCAGGTACCCACATCAAATATGATTAAATTTTCATCATATCTTATTTCATTGCATAAAAGAAAAGGTTCTACCAATCCCAAAGGATCGGGCACATTACCTCCAGGTTATTGAATATTACAGAGCTTACCCAAATACACCCTACAGACAATTCTTATTAACTAAACTTTATTAAAAAACAAAAGAGAGAGAGTATGGTTAAAAGATCAATATACATACAGACATGAGTTCAATTCAGATTCATAGCAGAGATGGTGAGCTTTGTAGTTGCAAAGAGTTCTTTTAGAAATAGTTCATAGATTATAGTCCAATGTCCAAATATCATATTCAGGGCATACCAGCATAACAGAGACCTCGGTCTTGCAGCTCAAACTTCCCCTGATGAAGCCTAAGCAGATCTGAGGTAACAGAATCAGGACCTAAGGATCTTTTATCCAATTTCATGTCCTTTTTGACAAGTTGGAGTTCAAAAGGTAATTAGCATGACTTTGAAGGAGGTCCGTCATCGTTACTTAGCTATAGAATTAACATAAGGCAATTTGCTTGTTCCTCCACCATTCATAGATAATTTGCTATACATCTCAAAGAGAGATGAATACAGAGATATCCCATGTTTACAATTCATTTAAATGATAGGATGTTCTTTTGATCTCTGAATTATCAGAATACAGCATAGACAGGGACTGATGATTACATCGTGGACCCTACTCATACATATGTAAATACACAAAATCACGAACATTATCTCCGCACCTGTCTTTTGAGGGTTATTTATTTTGCAGGATGTTTAACCCTTTCTAGCCATATGTCACAACCTTGTTCACTGGGGAATATGGCTCTTGTATGCATTTTCAGTGATTTTTTTTTAAAAAAAACCCACTAACCTATGATTTCAGGGAAAAGTTTCAACTGCAAAAAAGCAGCTAGGCACTCAACTCACATTGAAATTTAATTCCTCTTTGTGCCTTTAAAAATCTCTTCACAAGACTTTCCCTCTCTTTTTCTGTTACCTCTGCTGTGGTAATAAGGTGACCAGATGTCCCGATTTTATAGGGACAGTCCTGATTTTGGGTCTTTTTCTTGTATAGGCTATTACCCCCAACCCCCTGTCCTGATTTTTCACATTTGCTGTCTGGTAACCCTATGTGGTAATCTCCAAACATCAAGGTATCAGTTTGAGACTGGCAGAAAAAAACCAAACCAGAACAATACATACAAAAAAAATGCAGTTTTACAATTAAACTTGAGACATTTTTAGTATTGTCTCCCTTGTTTCCTTTTCTATAATTTTGTTTCTATTATTCTGACAAGGACTTCTGTAAAAGTCCAAGCCACCAACCTGAAACTGACAGGAACAATGGAATAAAGACCAAAAGAACAAATTCTTTTGACAGAACTAATAGGACTCTGTCATCTCTTGGAATCACCTTTCACTTTTCTTTGTGCATTTTCTTTCTGTTGGGTCCTCTGTACACACCTACGTGTCAGCTGGAGGTTGTCAGACATAAATCTATGAAGACAAAGAAAAGAAAAACAAGATGACACAATTGAGGAGGTAACTGGTTTTTTTTTCTGACCTAAGATTAGTTTTAAATGTAAACACAAACATTAATTTGCAATGGTGGGAAAGTGGCCTGTGGCCTCCTTGACTCCTGATTGACTTTGCTACTTACAAAACACAAATTGTTTCCAAGTGCTCCTTCCAGTAAACTGGAGAAATATCTGCAGTTAGGACCTGATCCGAAACCCACTTCAGTGGACACTGTATCAGGCCTGGAGTCAGTAGAGGAGTGCTCATTCTTGCTGTTGTGATGAGTTCTATAGAAAAGGTACATATATCAGTAGCTTTACATGTATTTGTTGGTGGTCTTGCCTCCGCAGAGGGGGCTGGACTAGATGATCTGTCAAGGTCCCTTCCAGTCCTTCATATCTATGGTTAATATAAAAAGCCCATCTACTGTCATGTAAAAATATGTAGCATTGTTCATAATTATGTAAGTTCTGAAAAGTTGTTATACAAGCCACATGGCTTCTTGAAAGCAGCTCTTTACAGCTACTGCTGCTGCCATCGCTTCTACTATTATGGTGCCAGTGCTGCTTTCCAAATAGCTCCGATGGCAAAAGAATATGTTAGTGGTACGACTATCTCTGATAGGTCAACAGTTCACAAGTGTGGCCAAGTAAGTTTAAGTAGTAACGTCCAAGTGAAAAGTAGTTGAGTGTACAATGAAACAAGGGATCACAAAACAGATATGAAATCATTAATTTTGATAACACAGGAAATGCATTACTTAAGAATCATTGGTCATTTTCATGTTTTGCCATCAGGACTGAGCCTGTAGGTCTGTCTCAAATACTCAAACCTCACCTTCAAAAAACTGAGAGTTGGCCTGCTGCTTCATTATCTGCTCTGCAGTAGTAAGCATAGCATGGATCCTTTTCTGTAGCTCTCATTTGTCATGCATGCTTTGAAGCCATTCACTGAGACATACTAATGGCACTGGCCATCTCAGCCGGGTATACATTTGCTATTTATAAACCACCAGTTGCCAGCAGTATGTGAGAGTGCACAGTTTTCCTTATTCCTTATCCAACAGGAAGTAACTGAAATAACAGTGTGGTAACTACTAATAAATACTGATACTCCTTGTCGTTTTCCACTGTATCAGTGTATAGGGCTCCTGAATATAAGAAGTCACAGTGTGAAGTGTTGTGGTTCTGTAAGTATTAGGATCAGAAAGGTCAAGGCTAACTTTCCAAATGGCTTCAAGCAGTCCCTGAAAGCTGCACCAGCAAGCAACATTTGCCTGAACAAACTGGGCAGTTGTGGGTGAGATTCACAAAGGCACTGACATATCTAAGTCCCATTTTCAGGCACCACTGAAATCCACAAGACTCCTGCTCTGCAGCTGCCTAACCTTGTAGGCACTAAACTTACTCAGTGCCTAAACTTTTGTCTCTGGACCTGTGTAATACAGACCTACTTAAGTCTCCCAGGCTTCTGTCTCCTGCCTAGGCACATACACTGCTGCCTCCCTCTAGGCATCTGGTCACCAATCTCCCACCTAAGTGCCAGAGCAATTCACAAACCTGGGAAGATAAGCATTTGGTCACCAAAGTTGTATGTGGGGGCTCAATCCAGCAGATGTCCTCAGAGGTTGCCGAACTCCACACAAAACAGAGGCAGACTTCTCTTATAGCCTTTAGCTCAGGGTACTCACCTAGGATGTGGGTGATTCTAACTTTGCTTGCTGAGGGAAGGTAGTATGAAGGAAACACTGCTGTGACTCAGCAAAAACTCTAATGTTGTCAATAGAGTTATAACTGTGTAAACCCAGTATAAATAAAATCAGAATTAATCTCTATGTATCAGCCCTAAATGTCTGAAGTATGTTTCTGTTACATCGTTTGCTTTGTTAGGCATTGGTTACATAATCAAGAGCATTCATAAACTGATACCTGTTGTTCGCAGACATTTGAGGCAAGCTTCGTTTTAGGTCATCTTAGACAAATTACCATGACTTAGCATCTTCTCCAGTGGGTACATTCAATCTCCTGTGTTGAGTGTTGTGTTCCTGACAACTGAAACAGAAGGCAATCCAATTACTCACCTCTTTCTTGCTTCTTCAGAGAATGTTGTCACTTTCCAAGCAACTGGTCATACAGTACAGTTATTATGTGTTTTGATGGGTCCCTTTAAGGAAACCATAATTTTGTAACCTCAGAACCCCAACAGTGCGGGTGGTTAGTTTTGTGCAAAAGCTGTGAGAAGCAGAAGCTGTTAGCCACTGTAGCACCACTAGTATTAAATCTGTACCTGTGTGTGCGTGTCCCTGAAATTTTCACTTGCACTTCTGGAATTATGTTTTTAAATATTCCTCAGAGCTCACTTGGTGGTCTAGTGGCAGTGAGCGCTAGGGAACACTCACCCGTTGTGGCAGACTAGTTGGTGAACCTTGTGTGAGTAAACTCCTCTGAGGCTCAGAGTGGCACTGGGGCCCTCCATATGAAGATATACTCATGTACTTTCTTAGCCACAGAGAGAACCTTTGAGTGAGGTGAAGATAAGTGAAGGGGTCAAAATGGGTACCCCTGAGTATCCCCTCCAATAAACCCCCCAGAATTACAGATCTAGAATGACTCAAATAATCTACTGCCACACTAATATTTGCAACTTTATAGCAAATAGTGAAGTCATATCCAGTCTGTAGTTATCACCAGAATATGTACAGAATCTGTCTGGATTGTCAAATATCAGAGGGGTAGCCATGTTAGTCTGGATCCGTAAAAAGCGACAAAGAGTCCTGTGGCACCTTATAGACTAACAGACGTATTGGAGCATAAGCTTTCGTGGGTGAATACCCACTTCATCAGATGCAGGTAATGGAAATTTCCAGAGGCAGTTATAAATATGCAGGCAAGAATCAGTCTAGAGATAACAAGGTTAGATCAATCAGGGAGGATGAGGCCCTCTTCTAGCAGTTGAGGTGTGAACACCAAGGGAGGAGAAATTGCTTTTGTAGTTGGCTAGCCATTCACAGTCTTTGTTTAATCCTGAGCTGATGGTGTCAAATTTGCAAATGAACTGAAGTTCAGCAATTTCTCTTTCAAGTCTGGTCCTGAAGATTTTTTGCTGCAGGATGGCTACCTTTAAATCTGCTATTGTGTGTCCAGGGAGGTTGAAGTGTTCTCCTACAGGTTTTTGTATATTGCCATTCCTAATATCTGACTTGTGTCCATTTATCCTTTTACATAGGGATTGTCCAGTTTGGCCGATGTACACAGCAGAGGGCCATTGCTGGCACGTGATGGCGTATATTACATTGGTGGATGTGCAGGTGAATGAACCGGTGATGTTGTGGCTGATCTGGTTAGGTCCTGTGATGGTGTCACTGGTGTAAACATGTGGGCAGAGTTGGCTTTGAGGTTTGTTGCATGAATTGGTTCCTGAGCTAGAGTTACTATGGTGTAGTGTGTGGTTGCTGGTGAGAATATGCTTAAGGTTGGCTGTCTGTCTGTGGGCGAGGACTGGCCTGCCTCCCAAGGCCTGTGAAAGTGAGGGATCGTTGTCCAGGATGGGTTGTAGATCACCGATGAGGACCAGACTTCAAAGAGAAACTGCTGAACTTCAGAAGAGGGCCTCAGCCTCCCTGACTGAACTAACCTCGTTATCTCTAGACTGATTCTTGACTGCATATTTATACCTGCCTCTGGAAATTTCCATTACATGCATCTGATGAAGTGGGTATTCACCCACAAAAGCTTATGCTCCAATATGTCTGTTAGTCTATAAGGTGCCACAGGACTTTTTGTCTGGATTGTGTATTTTTCATAGCTACTGCAGTACTCAATGGTCTTTATAAATCATAATACGCTTATTAAGATTTACAACCTCAACAGCTAGATTTTTCTGTGGCAAAGTAGTCCTTTGAAAACATACTTTAATGTGTCCAAATGCCACTGGGTGTATCTGATCTTGAGGGGTAAATCTTCAACTTAATGGAGAGAGATTTAGCCAAAAGACTCCCATTAATGTTTATGGCAGTTCAGAGTCTAAACCTTTTCATGGTGCACTTAGACTATGCCTTGGACTATCGAGCCACTATGTGGAGATTCAGCCACATGATTAAAATTGGAAATATGCTTTGAAAATGTACTTCTTAATGTTGTCCTAAAACAGACTCTGCTTCCAGAATGGCTTCTTGCTCTATGACCACACAATGAAATTTTGGAACTGGAAGTTTGAAGCAGAATGATGATGTTCTCATTTGAACTTCTCAAAAATTTGGTTAACTTTGCTACAGTATTAGAACATCAAAATCCACTTGCTTAACAGGAAAGGAAAGCCTTTTTTTTTAAATAGGAACTCAGTGTTCTTTAATAGCATTCACCATGAAAGGCAGGAGAGCCCCACAGTATAGAAGGAATTTTAAGGTTCCAGAACTCTTATTTATTCTTACTCTTCCTTATTTGTGGACAAAAAGCTATTGTTTCAACATAATCTTTTATGGATTTCTCATAAAATATTCAGAGCCTCAAGAACTAGTTTATTTCATCCAGTGAATCAGGTTGTGTCCAGTTCTGCATTTCACAGTTTCCCTGGCTGAATTTTTGTCAGTCAGCACTGTAGTATATCATTACATCATTTTATTCCACCATTAACAGTGAAGTGGGTCATAGTGTTTAACCTTTTCATTAACATTATAATTTATAGAGCTATAGAATTTCAAGCCAGAAGGGAATACTATGATTACTTGATCTAACCTCCTATTGTGGCCAATGGCCATAGAATTTTACTCAATAATTTTGACAGTGGAGGGAATTATTCTTCCCTATTTCTCTAAATTTAGGAACCTGGGGTGCAATCCTATCCCCAGTGAAGTCAATAGTAAAATTCCCCTTGACTTCAGTTGATCAGGATTTCATCTCTGGTGTTTTCCTCTTGAGTTGATGTATGGACACAAAACATTCATCTCAGTCTGGTTATATCATTTCAATTAGATAATTCACTAATCTCTGAAACAAGTTGAGAGTGTTATAAATTTTAGAGGCAGATGTCTCTACTTAAAAAAAAAATAGGTGCCAAAGGGTTTTATGTTAGCCAGGGCTGGCCCTAGACCAAATGGTGCCCCAGACAAGGAGTATCTTCAACACCATCCCCATTTGTTAAATTTTTTAATCTCTTATGTTTTATTGCATGTGTAGCCCATTTTATGACTTTGATGCACAATTTGCATGCATGAGTTATCCTTGTCATATAAGACAATAAATTTGCACTTTAGGATCTGTAAATCTGTATTTATTCATGCCATATATAAGCAAATAAGAAAAATTCATTTCCTCTAAGTTTATAGAAACTTTTTAATTTTAAGAATAACTGGAATGTACTAACATCAAGAAATTGAACTGTGCACCAACATTCCTCAGTAACAGGACTTTCATAATTTATGCTTCGCTCCTAAATTTCTTCTACACTGGGAAGATTGCTACTTCCTGAAGCCTGGTCTATGCTCTGTTTCAGATATTTTTCCCATCAAATTTGCCCCTTGCTGCAAATTAGATTTCAATTGAGCTTTTCGCTAAACAGGTGGTATTAGAGAGAGCAAAATCTTAGAAAATCATCAAATATTACTTGTGTGACGGACTCAGACCAGAAGGCAATAAAAGAGTAGTGGAAGGCAAATATATCAGCCTCAGGATGAGGTCCCTTTTCCCTGGGTAGCCAAACAAAGGCTACTCCAGGACAATGAAGACACCTGATATCAATTAACCAGTTAAGGCCGTTAGGCTAATGGAGACAGTGGGAACTAATCAAGGCTAGGTCTACTCTGGGGGGGGAGAGGGGGTCGACCTAAGATATGCAACTTCAGCTACGCGAATAGCATAGCTGAAGTCAGCGTACCTTAGGTCAATTTACCTGGCCGTGAGGATGGTGGCGAGTCAACCACTGCCACTCCCCTGTCGACTCCGCTTCCACGTCTTGCCGCGGTGGAGTTCTGGAGTCGACGGCAGAGCGATCAGGTGGAAGGAGCTGGAGGAGAGGAAGTGTTGCTGAATCCAAAGTAAAGATGCAGCTAGGAAAAGGGGACCATGGGGGAGTAGCCCAGGGAATCAAAGCAGCACCAGTGGTGAAGGGGAAGCCGCCTACAACTGCTGCTATTAGGGTCCCTGGGCTGGAACCCCGGAGTAGAGGGTGGGCCCAGGTTCCCTCCACCCCCCTTGTTCTACAACAAGCCCCTGAGAAGGGGAAGCAGGCCTAGATCTAGGCAGGAGGCAGGACTGCACCTACTGAGCTCTCAGGAGCAACAAAGACTGTGGGGTGTTTTCCTTTCCCACCTCTCATACTGGCCTGTGATGAAAGCAGCTATGCAAACTAGATACAATTAACTGTGGTTTAAACAAAGACTGGGAATGGTTGGGTCATTACACCAATTGAATCTATTTCCCTATGTTAAGTTCTCCTCACTCACACTATGGGCCTTAATTATTATCACTTAAGTTTTTTTTTTCCTCCTGCTAACGATAGCTCATCTCAATTGATTAGACTGCCTGCTGCATACTGCCTACTTTTACCTTTTCATGTATCTGTATGTATATATATATCCTGTCTGTGTGTTCCATTTCTTCCATGCAAGAAAAGAAGCTCACGCTTCAGCTCAAAAAAAAATAAAAAAATTTTTAAATAGCCTGTGCCACAAGTTTTTTTTTTTTTTTTTTTACAGACTACTACTGTCAATAAAGCTATGACCTTTGCTGCTACACAAAGAAAGGGACATCACATTGAGGGCCTTAGCGAGCTTCTGAGGCCATTGACTCCACCTGGAAGTGTGGGACCCACCAATACAGGCTTGGAACTTTCTCACACTTGTTAAGAATGGCAAAAGAAGTAACACTCTTTCTTTTATACTATTGCATAGATAGGGATTTGATAGATATCTCTGGCATCTTATTATGTATGTCCTTTATTCGTCACTGCTTACACTCTTCAAGTCTTAAAACACAAGTACACTTTTACAATTACCTAAGGTTCACAATATTGCAGCTGGGCTCTCACTTCACTTCATTTCATTCTTATATCTCACAAACTGACTGGCAACACCCTGCCCCTTATATACCTGCAAGGACATGGCTGACAATCTTCTAGGAGGTTCAAGGAAAATGTAGTTCTCAGAAAGTCTAGAAAGTTTTCTGGACCTTTGCAATTCTACAGAGGTCCAGAACATTCTAGACACACAGAATACCTGAAACATTTTATTTCAAACATGCTATTTTCCCTTTTGTCACTAACAACAAAAACAGCAACCCAAGACCAGCGACCCCCAAGCCCTGCACCCCAGGTGGTCACCCAGGTTGGCTGATTTAAACTTCTCTTCCAGTATTACACCAGACTGCCAGACATGCACCTCATCAAACAAGTGTAAAATTTAGGTTCACATGAGTCATATATTGGGCCAAATTATTCTCTTAATTTCAAAACATTGAGCCAAATCTCAGTCCCTAGCTCTGCTCCCTTTGTGTCACTCAGGCTGCATAAAGTGGAAAGTAGCTGCAACTCTCCAGCCGAGTACTTCCCCTATGTGAGGAAGTCATCAGAAGGTCTAGAGTTTTCAAATCTAGCTTCCACACCCACATCCAGTGCAAGGGACTTGTTGAGGATGGAATGGGGCAAGAGCAGAATGCATTGAGCTCCAGTGATCCCTGGCTGGCAGATTTTCCCTGGATTCAGTCACGTCCAGATGTCACATCGTCTTATTGTTTCTTTACTACAAATAGAGGTGAAGCTCAAGGTATTGACTCACCTAAGAGTCCATTCTCTTCAAGTCACTGCTTTAAACATTTCTATAGCACCAAAGGTATATGTCAGAATGTTTTTTTTGTTTTTTAACAGAAGTTGCTCCCAGCTATGTACTGTATTAATGTAACAGAATTGTATAACATGGAATTGCCAATATCCTTTTGCCTTGCAGCAAAATAATATTTGAACTTGCTTGATAAGGACTCTAGCAAATCCTTGAGCTATTCCTTTCACAGTCAATACCCATGTTAGTAAGACAATTTGTGGTGCTGGGTCAGACATCTGCATAATGCTTCAATTAAGCCCAGCTTCTGATTCTGAAGAAGGATTTTTTTTTATATGTCAGATTAATTGTTCCTACCTAGAATTCGCCTCTGGAAGATTTTCTGTTTCTGTTGTGGCTAGCATAGTGGAATATTTATTTTACTTGTGAAGTTTGGGTCTGGTGCCACCCCTTGTGTCCTGTAAGACTATGGGAATGTGCTGAGCACTTTTGAAAATCTGGCCACTTAAGGTCAATTTTTCCAAAAGCATCTGAGTGACTTCAGAACCTGATTCCCATTTTCAAAAGTGTTTTGAGTATTTCAGAGCCTAACTCTCATTGACTTTCACGAAACTTGGACTCCGACATTCCTAAATTGTTTTTGAAAATGGGGTTTAGATTCCAAAGACACTTAGGCACTTTTGAAAATGTTACCGTTCATCCCTGATCAAAGCACATGGGCATGTGGTTAACTGTAAGCACATGCTCAAGTGCTTAGCTGAATAAGTATACATTTAAGCATGTGTGTGAAATGGGTGGTTATCTGAATGTGGTGAAAATTAAATACGTATATATTGACATGCTCAATAATAACAGGATGCAAGCAAACATCACAAATAATGGCTAAGCTGTAGAGCCAGTAGATGAATTTAATTATCTGGGATTATACATATCCAACCAAGACTAGGGATGTCTCGCTGAGCCATGGCCTCCCTTATGGAAGTATGGAAAAACTGTGGCATCTTTAAATCTACAAAGGTTTGACATATCAAAAGCATTATTTTTTCCATAGTGACTTATAGATGTGAATTCTGGGAAACTAATGCTTCTGACAAGAGGAAAATAGAAGACTTTGAGATATGGTGCTGTCAAAAACCCTTGCTTATGTCTTGGATGGAAAAGAAGCAAACGTTAGAAATATTATTGGAGAGAAGCAAACTCTGCTCTCGGAAATGAACAGGCGCAAACTTATATACTTTGGTCACATCAGATGGAAGTAACTTTGAGAAAGTTATCATGGAAGGAATGGTGGTGATTCACCATAGTAGGGAAATACCAGCAATGAGATGGATAGACAGTGTACGGCAGATCACTAGGAGATGAGCTGCTGAGTGTGTGGAGGCTTCTGAAAATTCTTCTATGATGTCACCAGTGTTCAGACATGAACAAATGGATTTTAGTTACTTACTTGCTAGAAATTAAGCATACACTTACCTGCATTGCTGAATCAGGGCTTTATTGGTGCCTAATTGGTAGATGAGCTCTTTTGAAAATCTGGCCTTATGTGTGTAGCTGCACTATGGTAAAATCAGGAGCAGAAATGCTGCTGCTGCTGCTAAAAACAGCAGTAAGAAAGGCCTAGAAAGCCTTGATCCCTTTCCACAGAGGGAAAAGACATCAAGGAACCCCTGGTGTAATTACTTCCTTTTAAGCCCATCCATTATTTCTTTTATCTAGTTACACATTCTTACATTCTTGTTACAACTCTTACATTCCTCTGTATATTAATTTTATTAAACAATTTCATTCTAAATGAGAATTAGCATCTCTGAAGACATCTTCAGTAAGAACCTCTGCTTAATTGACTTTTTTTTTGTTTCAAATCTGGCAACTGATTTGTAGTACTTGTAGAACTGTTGTGATCCTGATTTTTAATTGTATGAAGTTTGGGCTAAAGTGACTATAAAAGCATCAAGGAAAAATAATAGTTTAGAAGTGCAACAGGAAATAGGCTTAGATTTACATAATGGATTTATTCATCCGTACCATTTTACAGAGGGAAAAGTAGGGATGCATAATAAATAAATTACATCATGCCATCAATATGTTACATTTAACTACACTGCTGGCTCTGTTTTTCTTATTGTTTAAGTTGGGTGACATGTTTGAAAACACATGTTTCTTCATTACACTATTTTAAATGGCTTGGTAAATCTGCTTTCAGATGACAGTAAAATCCCTTATTGCTTCTAGCAACTCATTTATTTTAGAACAAACCTTTCACAATTTTATATACAAGAACTGAAAATAATACAAAAGCATTATCACCGTAAGCCCCTGCTGTGGCCCATCTGGCTCAAGGAGAACATGGCCAAGGCTGTATTTCTTAAGCATCCTCTGGTTTCAGGCTGCCCATCTATGTGCATCTTTCTTAATGGCCCTGTTCTGGATTCATTCCGTCCAGGAAGGGCCATCTGTTTCAGTTATTTTGAGGACATTTTGGTCTTTGTCTGAACAATTTATAGATTTTTATTAAAATGCTCATAACAGGAAGCTTGTGAATTGTACTTTACTGTGGTATAGAGTGGTTGAAAAATTTTGAATGGCAACTCTTTAAATAGAAAAAGGGACTTTGCTGAAAAAGAAATGTTCACGGAGCATTTTTTGTTCTGTGAATTTTTTTTGGAGAATAATCAAAACCTTTTTTGTTTCTCAGTTTTTGTTTTTTCTGTCCCCCACTTACTGCTTTTCCCTTCCCCCTGCCTCTTTTTCAGTGATAAAATAGGAAAAGAGATAAAGGGGGTGTGAACCAAGAGAGGAAAAAGTGAGGAAATAAACTGAAAAGCTCCAAATTATTGACAATTCTTAAGGAAAAAAAATTGCAAAAACATTTCTAAATCAGTCTTTTTTTAATTGAAATTGTTTCAAAATGTTCAAGCAATTTTTTTCTGTTTTTCAATCAGCTCTACTCTCATATCTAGATACAGGAAAGGTGAAAACCAGGATAGTATGGAACACTGATGTATGAGTGTTTGCCATTGCAAAAAATAAATATTTTACAAAATGTGGTGATTTTTTATTGTAGGTCACAACTAGTGTGCATAATGGGCTTCCAGGTGCTGAGTACCTTCATCTCATGTTGACTTGGATGGGAGCTTGGGGCACTCATCACATGCCTGTACTCCTGTGTTGGTTTACTGAGAAAGGTGTTCTCATTGCTGTTCACTGTATATACTTCTATGTTTACCTGTTTCTTTACACAGTAATGAGTATGTTCTGAGTATTTGAGTGCTATTTGTTCATTGGTCAGAGGATTTGGTGTACTGATCAGGGGAAATTGTTTGATTAAATTTAGAATTTTGGGCGGTTTTTTGGGGGTAATTTAGATCACATTTTTCACTAGCTCAGTTGTGCTAGGAATTCTGGCCCAGATCCACACACAGCAATTAAGGCTCCTAATTTCCTTTGATTTCAATGGAAGTTTGCCGCTTAAATTCCTTTCGAAGGTCTGGGCTTCTCTCCTTACCCTTACCATCTTTTCCATTGCTTTTCCCCTTTGCCTTTGCACCTCTTTAAGTTTTGGGTTTTTAACCGGATAATTGTACAAAGAAAACAGTGTAATATTGGATTGGGTAGAAGAACTATGTATGAGTTGTAGTGTTTCATGCACAATGATTTTTAAAGCTTAATAAACTTTATTTGCATACTAAGACCCAGTCATACACTCCTTTCTCAAGCAAAGCTCACATTAACTTCGGGGGGAGGGGGCAGCTAGATTCACAAAGGGATTTAGGCACCCAAGTCCAAAATGTAGCTACTCAAAACCATGGCATAGCTGCTACTTAACCATGAAGATGCCTGAAGTCCCTAAACATCTGCAGCTGGGCATGCACATAGACACCTCAGTCCTGATGCCTGGACAACTAGCTCACTCCTAAACCCTGGTAGGATTCTCAAACGAGGCATTCCTTATCTATCTCAACTGTGGGGCCCAATAAAGAAGGTGTATTTAGAAGCTAACATATCAAACCTTGCACAAAATGGCATAGGAAGAGGACTTACTGGGGCCTCCTTATAAGTTGTACCTTAGTGGGTAGTATAGTCACCCAGCATGTGGAAGAACAAGCTTCAATTCTTATCTCTGCCAGATATGGAGTCTGGATTTGAACCCATAGTTCCTCCTTTTAGCTGAGTGTACAAACTACTGGACTATGTCCTCTCAATCTCTCCTTTTGAAACTGTTCCACTTTGTGTAAGTAATCATTGGAACAGGGGACTTGAATTTGGGTCTCCTACAGCCTAGGGGAGTGCTCTAACCACTAGGCTAAAGGTTAGAAGGGTGCATCTACTTCTTTGTTTGTTTGTTTGTTTGTTTGTGTGTTTTTGTTTTGTTGCAAAAAAGGACTTCAGCAACTAACTCCAGGAAAGAGTCCATGGCTGTGTATTTCAAGCAGAGGGAGGAGCCTTCTTCCAACCCCGATTTATGCACCTAACTTCCTTTGAGGGACAAGCTTTTGGCCATACCCTTCTCCTTAGCATTTTCTATTGGCTAATTTAGTCAAATCCCATCTCATCCTGCTGGCTTTTGTGGACCCCATTCTTAGGCACCTAACCTCCCTGTGCATTGTGTAGAGAGCCCCAGCACCCAACTCAGGGCTGGGGATTGAGTTAGGGGGAAGGGTGCCTAAAGTGAAGTGTTGCAATGCTGAAGAGCTAGATCTGGGAGTTCAGCCTGAGGAAGAAATGCAAGATCAGGGTGAAAGACACCAGGGAAAGACACTAATCTTCACTAAGGACTAAATGCAATTTTAAGAAGCCGAGTATTCCTTTGTAATATAATGAATTCAAAGAGGAATGGCCTGGAGTGCAAGGAAAATTGGACTTTTACTTATTTTATTTAAATGGAGGCTCTTTGCCCTTAACATTTCTGTTTTCAGGAAACTCAACCAAAAAGGGGTGTAACTGGAGTATAAAACCAAAAGACACAGCCAGATAAAGAAGAAAAACAAAATTCTGGCACTGCAACCAGGACTTGATTCTAAAAAGATATATGCATGTGTTTAATTTTATAAATGTTAGTAATCTGAATGGATTCAAAGAGATTTGCATTTTCAGGACTGAGGCCTAACATGGGATTGTTGTTTTTTGTGTGTATTCCTATACCAAAAAAAAAAAAAAAAAAAAAAAAAAAAAGGCAGCGTTTCAGTTATCAGAGTGCAAATCATCATCTAAAAATATCTTAGCAGAAAACTATGTTTAAATTCATCAAAACCAGACAATTTGAATTTTACTAAACTTTCCAGATACATCAAAAATCACTTTTAGGCTGAGAACAAGCTAGAATCATTCTCCACAAAGGGTCAATTGTTTCCCAAGCTGTTGTGTGTGTCTGAATTAAAGGATTTACAATTATAGGGTCACAGGGGCTGTTGTAATTTACCATAGCTGAACCCCCTTTTCCCATCCCATACACACTGCCAAAGATGTTCTCCTGGATTTCTCTTCTGAACTTTCCTGCAACAATGGCGTTTTTAATAATCCAAAGCCACCGAGGTGAGTGTTTTGTTTTTTTGTTAGTATCTCAAATGCATTTAGAAGAGGGATGGTTCCTGTAGGAACTAGACACTAATGAGTGTCAATATGAATCGAAATCAACAATAGCTGCTAATTCCACTGCAGTTTGGCTCTTTGCACACAAAAGGGTGGGAAGGAATAGATGGGTTGGGGGAAAGGGAGGGCAGGGGGCGTTTCTCAGCCGCCGGAATATAAATATTCAATTGCAAGAGGCCTGCTGGTGGTCCAAGGAGGGGTGGGGAAGCAGGTGCAGGGTGGAACTGGGGGGGGAAGGGCTGGAGCGATCTAGGGGCTGCTCTGTGGGTTTTTGTCTTTATCCTGCGGACAGAAAGCCGGGGGAAGGGCTGTGCTGGGTAACAACAACGTGAGTGAGAGAGGGGCTGATCTGAGCCGGAGTCACCGGCGGCAGCCGCCTAGGGAGCCGTGATTGACGCAAACCTGCCAGCAGCCGCGCACTGAACACAAGGCAGAGCCACAGCCGCCGCACAAGAAGCCAGCGGCTTGCTCCAGAACAGCACAAAGGCGGCGGCGGCGGCGGCGCGGAGCCAGCGCTCTCTGCAAGGAGAGCAGCAGCAGCATCGCCCCGGCCAGACACCAGCAGGGCTGCAGACAGCACGCGCCTCGGGGAATATGAGCCCGCTGCTTCCCCTGGGCATGTCCTGGGCTCCGGGCTTGGCCACTCTGCCTCTTCTCCCAGCTGCCTAGCTCCGGGCTTGCCACCAAGAGGAGCTGCTGTTGCTGATGGATGCCGGGAGGTGCCGCATTGCCTAGGTTTTTGTTTGCCCTGCGAGCTGTCTTTCCAGCCCTTTCTTCTTGCTGCTAAGTACTGTGCGTTTTGCAAAGCGATTGAATTCAGCTGTCCGGGAGAAGGAGAAGGATGGGCTGGAGAGCAGTCCCTCCAAGGCGGAGTGCAGTGTGTGGGAAGACCTGGCTGAGATAAAAAAAAATAGAGGGGGTGGGGAAAATACAACAACCAGCGCCAGATCCTGCTGGTACCGTCTGAGATCACTGTGTATGTAGGTGGGGAGAAGGAAAAAACCCACCCCAAGTCACAGGCAGTTTTGTCTTCTGGAGGCCTTGTCTGTGCTCAAGAGGATCTTTAAATATATACCAGCAAAGGAACGACATGTAGCTTTTCCCTTTCCTTTCTTTTTCAGTCAAAGAAATATGCCTCTTAACTGTGGCAAACGTCTTAAATAAATGGTCCTTCTTTTGGAAAACAACCTCTACCGGGAACTCTCAGTTTGAGGAACCACATTTATTTTATTTATTTATTTATTATTCTTTCTCTAGTGACTGCAGCATCAGGGGTGAGATCACTGTTTGCATGGGGGAGGGATACAAGCCTCCTCCCAAACCCAAAGGTAGTTCCTTCGTCCTGCTTTTGGACTCGCTCTCGGTGATCATGTGGCTCTTAAAAAACCACTACAACGGCAGCTTTTTATTACCCCGATAAAATGCCTACTTAACCAAGGGGGCAAACTTGGGTCTTCTGGGGAAAGAACCCTCCCCCCTCCCTGGAAACTCTGCTGGGGATCCACTTTATTCATTATTATTACTAGCTGTTGCTGGGCTTCTTTCCATAGTGACTTGCAGCAATAGGGTGTTCGTTTGTGGCGTGTTGTTGTTATACTGGCTTTTCTCTCTACAGTGACTGCAGCATCAGGCTATTGGGGTTCTGGGGGAAAGGTTATTTGTGGGGTAGAAGAGGGGTATTGTAAGGGACAGGAGCAGCAGGGTGCTGGGGATAGGGGATATATTCTACAAGGAAGAGGAGCAGCAGGTCGTGGGGAGATTTGGGGAGGGGGTACATGCTCTAAGGGTGAGGAACAACTGCATCAGGCTTTTGGGGTTGTGTGTGGGGTGCATCCTATAAGGGAGAGGAGCACAGTTAGCAGTGACAGAGGAGGGAGCAGCATTATGACTCATTTGCAGGCAGGTCTGTCCCCGGAGACGCTGGAGAAAGCCCGGCTGGAGCTGAATGAGAACCCGGATACCCTGCACCAGGACATCCAGGAGGTGCGGGACATGGTGATCACTCGGCCGGACATTGGCTTCCTCCGCACAGATGATGCCTTCATTCTGCGTTTCTTGAGAGCCAGGAAATTTCAGCACTTCGAGGCATTCCGTCTGCTGGCCCAGTACTTTGAGTACCGGCAGCAGAACCTGGACATGTTCAAGAGCTTCAAGGCCACTGACCCCGGCATCAAGCAGGCGCTGAAGGACGGCTTCCCTGGCGGGCTGGCTAACCTTGACCACTACGGAAGGAAGATCTTGGTCCTGTTCGCTGCCAACTGGGACCAGAGCAGGTAAATACTGAGTCCAGACTGTAATACATGCCCCTTCCCATCTCGCTGAGACCCACCCACTCACTCATTAACCCACCCACCCCCATTGGACTGCATGTCTTATGGTCCTAAATGCTCATGCTTCAGAGTTTGTCGGCCACCTGTCAGGGTCAGGAAGGGACTCTTCCTCCCAGTGTATTCTGGGTTTTTTTGGGGTGGGGGTGGGGGTGGTGGTATCGCCTTCCTCTGAAGCATCAGGAGTGGCCACAGCTAGAGATGAGACTTTGGACAGTGTGGAACAGGGCTGTGAGGTGGCCCATGTGCTCAGGGTCTAACTGATCACCGTATGTGGAATCTGGAAGGAATTTCCCCCCAGTCAGATTGGTAGTGACGTTGGCAGGCTTTCACCTTCTTCTGCAGTATGTGGGTGCAGATTATTTGCCAGGATCATCTGGGTGTATCTTTCTTAATCATTTCCCTGCCATTGCAGGGGCTTGGGCACTGGTGCACCTAAGTCCTTCCTGTGGCACAGAACTGTCTAGTCTCCTTTGGGCTGTAAAACTTTTGGTCTGATTTCAGTTGTTGAATTTAGTATGTAGATGCTGGGTGTTGTTGGTGGCCTGTGATATACAGAAGGCTGAGATGATCTGGTGGTCCCTTCTGGCCTTAAACTCTATGACTGAACCTTCCCCCCCGCCACTGATGAAATCCAGTAGGTTACAGGATGATGGGGAGGGCAATAGGACACACCCTGCTTTACACACAGCAGGACTGGACCGCCAATTTTATTCTGCCCTTCTTGGGAAAGCTCTGTCCGCTGCTCTGTATATTCAGGGTGGGGGGATAGAGACTCCCTTTTCCCTTATTGATGGATTGGGCAAAGGGCACACTCCTTGATTTACATTCCTCTGCCTCTTCCCTGAAGTTGAAATAATGATGCATTTAAAAGAGGCAAAACAGATAATTTGTCCAACTGACCTGACAAATATTTATTACATCTTGTCTCAGCAACTTTTGCTTAAGCACACAATACATCTCAAGCAATGAAAGAGGGCAGCTTGGTAGTGCTCATTTGCATATCAGTAATACCCACAATGCTCTTCCAACTCAGGGCTGATTCCCATCTCTGAAGAGGAACTGGAAAGTCTGGGTGCACATGAAGTTCAGGCTCTGAGTACTTTTCTTCAGCCAGAGAAGGCAAGATTAGTTACTGAGCCATCTAATTATGCATGTGTCAGATTGATGTTAAACACCTCTTCCCGTCACCTCTCCTACTCTGCATCACAGGTGACAGTCTCCTTGGTGAAATTATCAATGCGGCGGGAGGGGTCTTTATACACCTTTTTTTGCAGCAAGATTTCAAAACTGAATGAGGCTACAAGGGCCCTAAAGCTGATTGTCATCCGTTCTGGAGTGAAGATGGCTTAGTGAGCTCATACAAGTGCCGTGTATTATTATCAAGGCCGGGTATGTAAGCAACAGGCAACATGTTCTGTGGGAAAAACATTGATGTAAAAATGCATCACTAGGGATGCTGTACATAATTTCCTTCTGTTACTGGGGGGGGGGGTTTGGGGGCTCACCTATAGCCTTCAAATTACAGGCAGTTTAAACATTGTTTAACTTTCAATACAGATCTAATTATGGATCCATTAGGTGTGAACTAGTTACGACCCATTCCTGCAAACTGTACTCATGTGAGTAATCTCATTAAAATCACTAAGGTTACCCAAGAGAGGAAGTACTATTGATGTGTGCAAGGGTGGCAGGATTAGGCACTGCCATAAAAAAAAAATAATTACATCATTATAGCGCCTTACCCTGTAAAGACAAACTCAAGCCTTTTCTTAAATAAATAAGCTGGTAATGTCCTAAAAGAGAGATCAAAATGACAGGAATAACTGCAAGGATGTGACAAGTTAGACATCTTGTTAAAATTGTCCTTCTGCTATGATGAAATTCTCTCACAAATCCAGTCTGGCCTGTCTCAAGCATGATCAATTTTCTTCTTTGTAATTGCACTATGGTAAAATAAGTCTTATGGGGAAATATGCAGAGCACTAGGTCTTAGTCAAAGTACAAAAAATAGCACTTGTTAATCACTTGTTTTTAATGTTGCAAGAGTGGGGTTCATTCACCTGTATTAATAGTGAGATGTGTTCTTATTTGATTTAAATTACATGAGATCGGCTGGGAGAATATTAAAAAGGCAAAACATAATTACAATTTTATGGAAGTTTAACTGAACACATTATTATTTATATTACAGTTGTAATGTGACTGAGGTACCCCAAATACCTAGGTACCCCAACTGAGATGGGAATTCCACTGTCCTTGCCCCAAAGAGAGAGTTATTTGTCCACAGGGACAAGACAGACAAAGGGAGGAGAACAAAGGTACAGAAAGGGGAATTGACTTGCTGAAGGTCACACAAGTCAAGCAAGTCAGTGGCAGATCTGGGAATAAAACTTAGATCTCCTGACTCCGAGGTGAGTACCCCATCCAAGGGACCACACTGCCTCCCCACGAATGCAGCTGACCTGATATTCAGTTAATGCCTGATACTGAGGGGTGCTGTGCACCTGTCACTCACATAGGCGGCAGGTTTGTATAATTTTTGGTGGGGCCCAAAATGGTGGTGCCCCCCCGCTCCCGCCCTGTAAGCCGATATAAAATGAAGCTACAACGCGTCAGCACCACAAGATTACAAGGGTCAATTAAAAGTGGAAAGTCAGAAGCAGCACTTGCCTACTTCAATATACAGTATTATATTTTGTTGTACCTGTTGTGATGAAGTGGGAATGTTCTTAATATTTTCTCTGAATACTGTGTGGGTGCCTCAGTTTCCCCTGCAAGATGCCAACTGAAGGTGTTGGGGACAAAGAGATCAGGTGGCCTCCTTGTCCGGAAGAGACACAGAGGCCAGAGGAGGGAGTGTCAGTTTGGAGCTGGCTGGGGAAATGGGGAGAGACTCAGAACTTGGTTCTGGGCTCCCCACCCTGCAAGATGGACCTGACCGAGGGGTTCTGTTTTCTGTACCAACAAGCTCTGTTTAAACTGTGTTCTCATCATCTAATAAACCTTCTGTTTTGCAGTCTGGCTGAGAGTCACATCTGACTGCCGAGTTGGGGTGCAGGGACCTCTGGCTGCCCCAGGACCCCGCCTGGGCGGACTCACTACGGAAAGTGCATGGTGTGGAAGGGCATGCTGAATGCTCCGAGGTCAGACCCAGGAAGGTGTAAGCTTCTTGCCCTGGAGACAGTCTGCTCAGAGAGGAGGCTCCCCCAGAGTCCTGACTGGCTTTGAAGGAGTGGTTCCAGAGCATCCCAGCATCTCCTTCCACCCCATGCACTTCTCAGAAGTCCACACAGGCACTAACACTCCCTCCTCTGGCCTTTGTCAAGAAGGCTAACATCATTTTGGGCTGTATAAGTAGGGGCATTGCCAGCAGATCGAGGGACATGATCATTCTCCTCTATTCAACATTGGTGAGGCCTCATCTAGAGTACTACGTGCAGTTTTGGGCCCCACATTGCAAGAAGGATGTGGAAAAATTGGAAAATCCAGTGGAGGGCAACAAAAATGATTAGGGGGCTGGAGCACATGACTTCTGAGGAGAGGCTGAGGGAACTGGGATGGTTTAGTCTGCAGAAGAGAAGAATAAGGGAGGATTTGATAGCTGCTTTCAACTACCTGATAGGGGGTTACAAAGAGGATGGATCTAGACTGTTCTCAGTGGTAGCAGAGGACAGAACAAGGAGTAATGATCTCAAGTTGCAGTGGGGGAGGTTTAGGTTGGATATTAAGAGAAACTTTTTCACTAGGAGGGTGGTGAAACACTGGAATGGGTTACCTAGGGAGGTGGTGTAATCTCCTTCCTTAGAGGTTTTTAAGGCCCGGCTTGACAAAGCTCTGGCTGGGATGATATAGTTGGGAATTGGTCCTGCTTTGAGCATGAGGTTGGACCTTATGACCTCCTGAGGCCCCTTCCAACCCTGATATTCTATGATACTCTAAACTGACCACCAAATTTAAGTTGCGTGTTTTTCCAGTCAGGTGAGGACTCTGGGGCAGGGCTGGGGATAAGGAACTTGGGGTGCAGACAGGCTGCCCCAGGGCTAGGGCCAAAGAGGACTCCCCTCCACCCTCCCTGGCAGCAGCAAGCTCCAGGGGAGGGACCCCTCCTCTCCCCCGCAGTTCACTGCACATGCTCCTAGGGTCCCTCTCAGGTCCAGAAAGCCCACTCGGCTCCCCTATGGTGGGTACCGAGGGGGGAGGTTGCCATCACGTATGGCCTCCCCTGCTGCCACCCCTCACCATAGCCTCACTGGGGATGGGGCTGCCCCTTTCCCAGCATGGTGCAGGAGTGGGGACTGCAGGGTGGTAGCTGGGAAGGGGCACAGTATCACAAAATTCACCTAAGCCCCAGCTGCACAGGTCTAGGAAGCTCCCCTCCCCAGTGGTGTAGCCAGGTTCTAACATCAGGGGGAGCAAACATATCCAATTACTAAAAAAGATGCCAGCCAACATATCCAATTACTAATCAGGTAGTTCTATAACAGGCTGCCCTGACCCCATCACCCCCTGAAGCACAAGGTAGGGGTAGGCACCACCATGTTGTGCAACAAACACTTGACAAAATTACTGGACTTAGTGACGGACAATGCAGGCAGGTGGGTATTATGTCATTCAATCATTCAACCCATAAAATTGCACACATTTTGCCTCAGTGAAATTAAATATCCAGAGAATTACTGGGCCTGTGATGATGATGATGACCAGGGCTTGCTCACCTGTGGCTCCCCCTCCCTGTGCTGTGGAGGCACAGCCAGGCAGGTCTGCATCTGCAGGCAGGCACCCTGCCTCAGGTGCAGCTCCCATGGGCCCTGCTAGCTACTAGACTGGGAGCCTCCCGGCCAGTGGAATGGGCTGGGCTGGGCTGGGGGGTGGAAGGCAAAGGGGGAGATTGTAGGGAGCTTTGGAGGAGGGGAGGCAGTGGGGGAGGGGAGTGGGCTGGCACAAAGGGGAGGGCTCTTTGGAGAGGAGTGACAGGGGCACAGGGGTCATTGGGAGTCTCTCGAGGGGGCAGAGGATTGTGTGGGTCTCTGTGGGGCAGGGGGCTGTGATGGGCGGAGCCAGCCGCAACCTGGGTCTGCTCTGCAGGGGGTGTTGCTATAGTCCCCTCAGGAAGCACCCCCCCCTCCTGTGTATTTTATACCAGCCCCGGGGTGGCCATTGCTGCTCCTTTCCCCACCCACGGCTCCATCTGTCTGTCCCCACAACTCCCCCAGCTGTGTCCATCTGTCTGTCCCCACAACCCCCCTGGCTGTGTCCTTGTGTCTGTCTGTCCCACAACCCCCTGGCTGTGTCCTTGTGTCTGTCTGTCCCACAACCCCCGGCTGTGTCTGTCTGTCTGTCTGCCCCCCACTGTGTGTGTCTGTCCCACAACCCCCAACCCCCTGGCTGTGTCTGTTTGTCCCCACCAACCCCCCTCCCCCGGCTGTGTGTGTCTGTCTGTCTGTCCCCCACTGTGTGTGTCTGTCCCACAACCCCCTGGCTGTGTCTGTTTGTCCCCACCAACCCCCCCCCCGGCTGTGTCTGTCTGTCTGTCTGTCTGCCCCCCACTGTGTGTGTCTGTCCCACAACCCCCAACCCCCTGGCTGTGTCTGTTTGTCCCCACCAAACCCCCCCCAGCGGCTGTGTCTGTCTGTCCCCCCGTGTGTGTCTGTCCCACAACCCCCTGGCTGTGTGTGTTTGTCCCCACCAAACCCCCGGCTGTGTCTGTCTGTCTGTCTGCTCCCGCTGTGTGTGTCTGTCCCCAACCCCCAACCCCTGGCTGTGTCTGTTTGTCCCCACCAACCCCCACCCCGGCTGTGTGTGTGTGTGTCTGGCTGCCCCACAGCTCACAGGCTGTCTGTCTGTCTGTCTGTCTTTCTGTCTGTCCCCCGGTGTGTGTCTGTCCCACAACCCCCTGGCTGTGTGTGTTTGTCCCCACCAACCCCCCCTCCCCGGCTGTGTGTGTCTGGCTGCCCACAGCTCACCGTCTGTGTCTGGCTGCTGCTCACAATGGCTGCCCAGGGCTCAGCCGCTGCCTGTGGCTCGCTCCCCCTCCCTGCTGTGGAGGCGCGGCCAGGCAGCTCCGGCACCGCCCCCGGCAGCTCCCATTGGCTGGGGTTCCCAGCCAATGGGCTGGGAGTCCAGTCGCTCCTGAGGCCCCTCCGGGGAGCTGCCGCTGCGGTGAGTGAGAGCGCCGGGTGTTGGAACGCGGGGACCCCTAGCACAGGGCCTGGGGCCCAAACATTGGTGGGGCTGAGCCCAGCTCCTGGATTATTGGTGGGGCCTGGGCCCCACGGGCCCATATAACTCGCCGCCCCTGGCACTCATATTGATTAAGCCCTTACTGCATTAACAGTACACAAACCAATGTGCTTTTTACTCATAACAAAACTCTTCAAAAGCTTCTGTTCAATCAGTGAATTCCCTGCATACTTTCTTGAGTAAGTTAACAGTGCGCTGCAAGCCAATAAATATAATTAATCATAGGTATATAATTTATTATAGCCAACATATTAACAATTCCAACTAAAAAGTGACAATTGTTTTTTTTTTTAAATGAATAACAGCTACAGAACAGATGATTTATATAGCATCATCAGTCTATCATTTATATAGTTCTAATTACCATCAGACCAATCAAAGGACTTAGGAACGGGAAAAGGACGAAACAAAAAATTCCTATGAAAAAACAAGCCCATGTGCCAACCAAGACATTACATTCACTAAATTAAAGCAGGGCCTGAAAACTGTACCAGATGCCCTACAGTCTGAAAGACTAAACCAGGAGCTTATAAAAGATGGGGGAGGTTCTCATACAAGGGCTAAGGGAAATGTCTCAGTGAGCGGTCCAACACCTCTCTCAGCAGATGGGTAGGGAAAAAGTGATGGGGGTCCTACCAGAGGCTGTGCGTGGATCATACATGGGGGCTCAATCTTTCATATTAACTTCTGATTTGGAGGTATATGACTACATTTGGATAGTAGGTGTATAATTTATCTTTCTTATGCCTCCAACTGGTTGCTGGAAAGGAGATTCTCTTCCGCTCTCCCCCTCCCCCCACACACATAGCCTTTTGACTGTTGGGGACAAGGATCTCTATTACCTCACCCCTTCCAATCAATTTTCTGGCTATTGAAATGGGTGACGGCTTATTTATTTGATTTTTTGGATCCTTCTCCTCCACTACCCTTTCGGGGTTTGGGGGGATATCTTCCCAGATAACTATCACTAATGTTTGCTTCAACTACCACCCAGAGCTTTCCCAAGAAGGGCAGAATAAAATTGGCATGCTTCCTGTCAGTTTCACAGCTGTCTGCAGGTTTCTGAATATCAGCAGTGAAATTGACCAGACTTGTTAATTTTATTCTGCTGTTGTGTGGGGAATCTATAAGCAGAGTCAAAGGCACTGAGCTGTCTGTTGCAGACTTAGGAACAAGACACTGCACTGTTTCACATTCAAAAGGTTGTTTTCACAACTATAGGGGTTGAACTCTACTTTGCTTCCAACATAACCGTGGCATGAAATGTTAAAAACATCTGCCATAGGTGATTTGATTTGACAGGAGACTTCTGCCACCAGTGATCTAGCGGTCTTCTATCTAGCTTCAGTTGTTGTATGAGGATGAAGCCAGGGCATAGGATGCCTGCTCCTCTTCCTCCTCTCCATCCCACATCCCCACCCCTGGCTTCTTGCAAAAAAAATGCCATATGCACCTAATTCTAAGCAAGGATTCACAGCTAGAAATCCAGAAGCCTTCCTTCAGCCTTTCTCATTTAGCTGAGAGGGTGCTGTGTGGGTGGGGTGACACACCCCTTTCCTCCCTTCCAGGATCTCCTATTGGCTAGGCTAGGGCAGGCAGCTGCCTGGCTTTTTTTTTTTTTTTTATCATTTTTTCACCTGTCTCTCTCCCATTCATAAGCCTGTAAGCCTCCTAACTCCCTAAGTGATTGTGTATCAGTGTGATGAAAAGGTGACATTGTGATGACATTTGTGTGATTTTTTCACAGTATTCATTCAGTATTCATTCAGTACATTGTTTCTTTGTTTTTCCTAGACCAGTTAATAGTGAATTCTAGAATATATAAAAGAATTAGTTACACACAACTAGCTACAATATGTCGTGTGAGAGGCTATATGAAAAAGTGTGACTGAAGCTAGCCACTAATAAAACAGGATTTATTTCTCCAACAGTGGGGTGTACAGTCAAGCCATACATTATAGCAAATCAGACACAGTGCACTTTGCTCACCTGAAACCACTGTAGCAATCGTTTGAAAACTGGGGTTAGAGGAAAATAAAGCACTCAGTGTCCCCTCAATAAACTAACACCCTAAAAGCTCAAAGTCGTGGAGGTCAAAATGACTTAAACTGCTGGAGTCTTTGGGTCTTGCTGTGAAGAATGGGCACATGCTACTTAGCGCACACACTGAGCTGGCCAATGGCTGTAACTTATGCAGATAGATGGAATAAAATGATGGCTTCTTTCTTTCACACTGTACAATGGCAGTAGTTAAAAACCAGCAACTGCAACAAATCTCATCTCATTCTGATTATATGTTGTGCTAGTGCTTGCGGTTAATGCTACTTTTCATTTTTGCTTTGTGACATTTCTCTAGTTAAACTGAAAGTTATCTGAACACTCAGGGGCAGCTCTAGCAATTTTGCCGCCCCAAGCACGGCGGCACGCCGTGAGGGGCACTCTGGCGGTCGCCGGTCCCGCGGCTCCGGTGGACCTCCTGCAGACGTGCCTGCAGAGGGTCCGCTGGTCCCGCGGCTCCAGTGGAGCATCCGCAGGCATGCCTGCGGGAGGTCCACCGGAGCTGTGGGACCAGAGGACCATCCGCAGGCACGCCTGCGGGAGGTCCACCGGAGCCGCCTGCCGCCCCCCCGGCGACCGCCAGAGCGCCCCCCGTGGCATGCTGCCCCAAGCAGGCGCTTGGCGTGCTGGGGCCTGGAGCTGGTCCTGCGAACACTACACATGGATCTCAGCAGTACAGCCCAGGGGGTAGAATGGGCACCTAGTGAGGCTTTTATAAATCCAAGGAAATCAAATAAATTGTATATAATAAAATTGGGTGTCTGCAGAGCACTAAAATATAAGCCAAGACTCAAAATTCCCATTAGTTAGCTTTCCTTTTGCATCTCTTTATGTAACACTTTTGATGTCAAATTTTTATATAAATAGAGCTTAATCAATTTAGACTAGTGCACCTGTTTTTGAACAATGCTTGACCAGTGGGGCACCAAAGTCAGGTTTTTTTTCATAGGATCTGGGTAGGAGGAAACATTGATTGGGGAAATGACAAGAAAAGGCGTGAGTAGGCAAGCAGTAGGAAGGGAAAGGAGAAAGAAGAGAGAATCAAGAAAGAACAGGAGGGGTCAGGAAAACGACACAACTAATAAGAGGAAAACATAAAACAGGAACGGGGTGGGGCTATAAGGAATGAACGTGTGTGTGTGTGTTTATCAATCTGCAATGAAAAGAGGAGACTGAGGAAAGATTGGAATAAGGAGAGAGGCTAAAAAGAGGGTAAATGAAATTAGAGAGAAAGAAGGTCAAACGAAATGTAATCCCATGAGAAACACGTTTTAGGTTAGCAATATTTAAACAGGTCATTTTGGAGGCCTCTGTCTCAGGAACTGCTTGATCAAATGGCCTCAGAGGTGCACCACAAACTCTGCCCCAGCCCCTGAACTGGCATAACAGTTTTCAAGCTGTTCAGATTTAGAGAGGATTCAAAATTCTTTTTTTAAACAGAAACTATGTTGCAATCTTAACTATGCAGCTACTAATGGTTACTCCATAATACATCTTCTAGAGCTGCCCAGGTTAATTATTCAACAAATATTGTCATTATGGACTGAAGAATTTATGGAATAAGAAGTATTTGACCAGCTATTGAGGAGGTTGAAAACTGAAAACAATTAAAAAAAAAGTTATTCAATGATTTGACTAACAACAACAAAATAGTTATCCAGCTCTATCTTCTGTTACATTTCCTAGTAAGTCCCTGGAAAATGTTCCACAACACTAGGAAATACGTAAAGACAGAATGTTGTTGCATGGGACTTGGATTAGTTTGTTGGCCTGCTGGGTATGTAACTGCATGATTATAGATTAGCCTGGTAGCCAGTTTTTGTTGTTTTTTTTAAATTGCATGTCTCAGTGGCAAGTAATTTTCTACCAACCATACTCTCACAGACTTCAAGTTCAGATGAGAATGGAGGCACGTGTTAGGGTTCATTGTATAGCAGGACAAGACTGTCACAAGCCTGTGAAGGGACTTCAGTTTATATAGGTTTCACATATTGTGTAGAGTGGACTAGAGATGAGTCTTTATGCAAGTAACTCTGTGCTATGTAACAACTGTAATATAGCGCCTTTATTCGTATTTCATTTTCTGCTTTGACTTTAATACACAACTTACAATTTGCAACACCTAAGATTTCCTCTATCATGTTGGGTTTAGATTTCTGGGTAGCCTCAACATTTTCTCAAAGTAAAAGCTGCATTAAGTGGCTTATAATCAGTGCTTAATTTATAATAAAAGAGGTGCCAGGGCTCAAGCTGGGTGGCCAGAGAGCGGTGGCCACTAGTTGGGCACCCAGCTCTGTAGGCAGTACCACTGCCAGCAGCAGCACAGAAGTATGGCATGGTATGGTGTATTGCCACCCTTACTTCTGCACTGCTTCTGGTAGTGATGCTGCCTTCAGAGTTGGGTGGCTAGAGAGTGGCAGCTGCTGGCTGGTATGCCAGGGGTGCTGGGACTATGAACTGCCAAGCCTAGAGGGACCAGGGCTCAGCCCTGGCAAAAATTAAGCACTGCCTATAATGGATTTTTCTTTCTTTTGTGGTTTTCAGCAAGGTAGCTCACTTAAGTAATATAGCAAAATCAAGAAAGAAAGCCCAGTAGAGATGATCAAAATGCCAGGGTAAGATAGCTTATCTTCTATTGTCAGCTAATTTCCTTTCAAGGGTGTTTTTTTTTTTTTTTTTTTAACATGGACAGGTCCCTGAATGGTTCTAACTTGATTTATTTTATTTCATGGATAAATTGGGTGTCTTCTTCTGATAGCAAATGAAAGCATTTTCTGGTAGTTCAATCATTATCCTTTTTGTCTTCTTCATTGCAGGGAGAAATCCTCACCTTTTTCAGATGAGAACCATGAAATTATAAGTTTATTATAGGCCAAATTCTGAGACCCATACCCACATTGAGTACCTCCTTAATGGGACTTTTTATGAAATAAGGTACTATAGAATGTGAGTAAGGGTTTCAGAATCTAGCCCTGTAGAATCACAACTCCTTCAACACTATGGGTGAAATCCTGGCTCCATTAAAGTCAATGGGAATTTTGTCATTGACTTCAGCAGGGTCAGGATTTCACTCTCTACGTTATGATAGCTTAAGGGTCTGATCCAGCAAACAATATATATGTGGCATTCTGGATCTCCGACAGGCTCGCTTTGTAATGGACTAATGTATTCAGAAGAAATGTTGCCTGTCCCCTCGAATGAAAACAAAAGATCTCTGCAAACCCAGCTCAGCCCACTGGGGACTTGGGCAGCATCTTGGTGTTTAATGTAAATGAGCTCCCCACATTCAGGTGGGATTCTGTAAACCAAAGGGATGCCTATCATTTTAAGGATGGCATAATCTCAATACATGGCCCCAGTGGAGGAGAGAGAGGCCCTAACCATCTTTAAATACCTTATGTACTACAGCTAGTCAGATAATGTTTTTGGTGAACATTTTTATGGACTATTTTCTCTCTTTCATCAAAATTTTGACTTTTCTCATCATCTCTAATACAAGTTAGTGTGCCTGTGGAAGAGTATGCTTGTGTCTCTTCCATTCCCCACCACTGGAAAAGAGTGCAGGACACGCTGTCAAAGTGATGGAGCTCACATGCTCCCAAACAAGACAGCTGCAGCTGCTTCTACAGTAGAAAAAAAGTGGGTGTGTTTTTTAGTGCTCCTGTTACCAACAGTGCAATATAGACTGCACTGGGTGTTTTCAAGACCACTGGGTGTCCTGCACTCTTTTCCAGTGGTGGGGTTAGGAGAGGACTACATAGGAGGATGCATGATGTCTCAGATTAACATATACATATATATTTCTATCTGTCTGTCTATCTGACACACAGGATTTGATGACATGGTGGTTAAAAACTTGGTGCTTGGTCTACTCTGTGGTTTATACTGGAGCTGAAGAATGCTCACAGAGTTTCCTGTACACACACCTTACGTGGGAGAGACCTCTTTGAGCTGATGAGTCTTTTTTCCCTCCAGTTGAGCTTTGGGATAGAGCTGACAGCTCAGGTTCCTTTTTTTATTTTTAAATGTTTCGTCTTTGACTGGATGTCATATATGACAGTTAGGCTGGGTGGAGTCTATCACACTGCTTCTGGACAGTGGCCAGTTATGAGTGGCTGTGGAATGCTGAAAGCAGTCGTGCAAAGGGATCTGCTGTAGTCAGCTCCTATGGTCACGCACAGCCCTGCTGACTCCAATAGGACACGTAGGGGTGTAAGAGTTTGTTTACAGCTGGTCGAAATGGTTTTGACCGTTTTGCATCAAAAATGGGGTTTCAAAGACTGTCTTTTTTTCCATGGAAAATTTCACTTTATGGAAACTTTAAATAAAAATAAAGAAAATTTTTGACAAAAATTGAAAGATTTCATCCTTTTGCAATCTTTCATTTGGAAATTATAAGGCAATTCCACCTTTCCCCTTTTTAAAGTTTTCATTGTAAGTAAAGAAGGAGAAAGTAACAAAGTGAGAGAGAGAGAGAGAGAGAAATTGGGCTTTCCCCCAACTTTCTCTTACTACCAGGCCTGCTTTTTACCAGCAGGGAAAAAAGGGGGAAAGTTTTAACGAATAATAGAGAGTGGGATTTATCTCGACAAATCAGTGTGAAAGATTTCAAAATTAAATTTTTTAAAATAAAAAAAATCATGAAAATAATTGAATGAAATGAAAAATGTTTAATTTCTTTCAATTTTTTTCATGAAACATGCTTACCATTTTCCCCAGTTTGTTTTTTGGTTTGCAAGCAGATCTCTTTGCAGACTTGGAGCCTTTACCAATAGTGTTCAGCTGGCAGAATAATTACAAGGGAAGAACCTCCTTGGAATAAGGAAGAACCTCTTAGCAGCCTACTCTGGAAAGTCCACAGTTTTTATAGGCCATACTAGGCTATGGCCAAATTTAGGTAGTGAGACCACCATGGAATTATAATTTCTATTGCATGTTTATTTATATAGGAATCTTTATATTTATGTGTGTTTAAAATACACCATTATGTACTATTTTTATGTTTAGATGCAGCATGCACACATTATGCAATCTCTCTGTACTAAAATTTAACGTGGAATGTAGCAGATGAAAATGATCATCAGATTCTAAATTGAGTATTGAAACTGCCTTGCTAGGGGGTAAAAAGTACTCAGAAGGCAATTAATTAAATCTTAGTAGACTGACATTGCCTTTAACCAGAGATGTTCCAAAGCAGTGGTATGTTTTTTTTTTGTTTTCATGAAGAGACTCTTTTGTTTTGCTTTGAAAATTCTACAGTGTACTTTATGGATAAGAGAGAGAGAGGTGTTGAAATTCCCTTTTGTTAGCAGTTGAAGACTGGGGAGTTGTAATCTCTACCTTTGGAAAGTTATGCCAGGGAACATTGGGTGCATATTTGTAGTGTTGGACTGTAATAGTCGTCCATGCAGCTATGATTTTAAAACAATAGAAGTGGCACAGATCTTACAGTATATACATTTGATAAATGGGAAAATAATTAGGCAGCTCAGAAGGTTGTTACTTTCTATGGGGAAAATTTACATTTGCTTTGGCAGTTTATATTTTTGCTGCTTATATTTGATAGCTAATTTTATCTGAGGATACCTATATGGCAAATATAAAATCAAAATCCATCCTTAGGTTTACATGTTTGATAAATAACATGAAAGGAAATGGTTAGAAGTTTTCTAAATCATATTTTTGCATGCCCTCATCATTCCCTTCTGGTTAGCCTAACCCAGTTCACCCTCTATTATTGACAGGTACACACTGGTGGATATTTTGCGTGCCATACTTCTTTCTTTAGAAGCCATGATTGAAGATCCTGAACTTCAAGTGAATGGATTTGTTTTGATTATAGACTGGAGCAACTTCACCTTCAAGCAGGCCTCCAAACTCACACCAAGCATGCTGAGATTAGCCATAGAGGGCCTTCAGGTAAGGTTCCCTTTTTCACTCCTTACTCTATTTCCTTGGCTCCAGGTTGAAAACCTGCATATTCAAAACAAACAGAAAAGGCACATTTGTTTAAAATAGGGACATTTTCACCTTTTGAGATAATTGGGTTGCCTCATCATTTGGGACAGAGCTAGTGAACTATGGGCCTGGCCTGGCTCCCACAACAGGAGTTTTGTCATTGACTTCAATGGCAGTAGAATCACACCCTAGTGCTTGATCCTGCAAGGTGCAGGGCGCTTTGGTTTCACATCTGACTTCACTGGGACTGTGCCCTGGCTTAAAGTTAAGCAGGTGCTTAAGTATTTTCTGAATCAGGATACAAAGTGCTCGGCACATTGGAGGATTGAGATCCTATGTATTTACTGTAATTTACAGCTGCTATAGTTGCTGATAATTTTAGAGCATTCTACTTGGCCCAGAGACATTGTGAAGGACACTACACAACCACCAATTGTTTTCTGTGGTCTTTAATGATTGTTAAAATGAAAAACTGTAATCTGTGAAATAATTGCTCACTTGAACGCAAGCAATAATCCTTATGGAAAAATACCTATGACTCACCCTTGTGGCAGTGTGCTTTGCTTTTATAAGGCCATATACTCCTTTTCTTCGGGTTTTTTTTTCTGATTTTAATTATTTAAACATTTTCATTACTTGTATAAAACCAAAGAACCACCTTATCTTTGCATTTTACTCACTTGGATATTGCTAGCTTTGCAGGAATTGTGTAGTGCTGGGTCAAGTTTTGATCTAATTCTTGAAATGCCTTAACCAGTGCTCAGTCTACTACCACATAGGTGAAAGGTTAGAACTAACAGACTGTGATCCTGATTCTTCCCTCACACTCTGGTGGAGCTCCATGGACTTGACTGGAATTACTCTGGATTTGCATCAGTATAAGTGAGAGGACAAGCAAGCCCCATATGTGGAACAGTGAGCTAAAATAAACAGTCTGTGTGTAAGCTGGGCTGCGAGGACAAAGAGCAAAGATGCAGGTTGGGTTGTTGTGCTTTGAACAGAAATGGCATAAAGTGACCCTGTGGCACAAGGTATTTGAGAGACTAAGAGCACTGTGTGTGTTTTATTTGTGTGGGGTTTTTCCTCTTGTTTTTGGGAAGTTTGGATTTAGTGTGTGATTTTTATTCTGCAATATCAATCAGCATTTGACTAAGGGCAGGTCTACACTTAAAACGCTGCAGTGGTGCAGCTGCAGTGCTTCAGTGAAGACGCTACCTCTCCTGTCAGCGTCGTTAATTCACCTCCATGAGAGGCAGTAGCTGTGTTGACAGAAGTCCTCCGGTCAATAGTGCTGTCTATAGAGACAGTATAACAACATCGCTCAGCCCTGAGCAATGTAGTTATATTGATTGTTGATAGTGTAGACCTGGCCACACTCTCAGCACTTAATTTTTGTGTGTATAATACAGAAATATGTCAAGCACTCAAAAGTTAGGAAGTGCCAGAATGAAGATTGCCCATGCCACTTTAATTCAGTCCCCTTGTGCATATGCATTATGATACAGTTTTTCATTACATGATCATATACTGGTTTTGCACAGGCCCACTGCCTTATTCCTTAAACAGGTGGATGGTGCTCTCTGAATAAGCGGCTATTCAATATTCTGTTTTCTCCTCATTCACTGGAAGGTCCCATGACTTCATAGAATCATAGACTTTAAGGTCAGAAGGGACTATTATGATCATCTAGTCTGACCTGCACAACACAGGCCACAGAATCTCACCCACCCACTCCTGTATCAAAACCCTATTCTATGTCTGAGCTATTGAAGTCCTCAAATCGTGGTTTAAAGACTTCAAGGTGCAGGGAATCCTCCTGCAAGTGACCCGTGCCCCACGCTGCAGAGGAAGGCAACCCCCACCCCCAGGTTCCTCTGCCAATCTGCCCTGGAGGAAAATTCTTTGACTTATTTACTGCACACTATTCAAACTTAGGGGCTTTTCCATGGCACTTATCACTATAGCATGTGTGCTTCACAAATATTAATGAATTTATCTGAACAAATCTGCAAAAAAGGGGAGGGGATGAGAGGCAGGCATCATCCCCATTTTGCAGATGGGAAACAGAGGCAAAGAGAGATTAAAGTCAAAAGTTCCCATTAATTTTGGGTGCCCAATATAACATGCTTACGGCTTGATTTTTCAGACCTAACATTTTAACATTTAACTGAATTCTGAGATGTTGTAACTTCTGAATGCTTGACTTTGCAACATTAATAATATTTTTTAACGTTTTGGGGGGATGAAATTTCCTAGGTTTTAAAAAATCAAACTGAAACCTCCCCAGAAGGTCCATCACGTAGCGCTATAAGGACATCCTTATCAGTCATCAACAAGGTTGGAACCTTTAAATCCACCACATAGCTTCTTATTTGAACACCTCTTCACTTTCTATCCTTATACTGCCACTCTAACTGGATTGTAACAGGATGGCCTGTCCTTGGGTTGGAGAGCCTGGGGCTAAGCTAGCCCTGGTTAGCCCCATCTAAGATGAATCAGGTGATTCAAATTTAAAAGGCAGCAGGAAGCAGCAAGTTGTGTGGTTGGGAGAAGTAGCTGGGATGGCTGGGGTAGCTGGGATGGCTGGAGGCCTGACAGTAATCTCAGGAAACGACTTTGTGTTTGTTTTGGGACTTTTGAGTTCTGTTTTTGACAAAGTGTGTTGCCAGCCTGGTGAAGGGTAAATTTAGTGTATTTTGGGCTGAGAAGGTGACTGAGTGAGTTCTTAAAGGGGCCCTGCTGAAGGGGAAATAGAAGTGGTGGTAGAGGCCAAGGTGCTACATGGATCTAATACTGTGGATTCAAAGAAATACAATTTGGCTTGTAATATAGCACTTTGCTGACTCCTGGCACCTGTATATTATGGTGTTAATTAATTGCCTTCTGAGCACGGCTCTTTTGCCTTATCAGCACGGTTATGTTGTGGTCATACCAGTTATAGATACAGTTTTACACTTTAATAATTTTCCATGGGCCAGTGAGATCACAAAATTACTGATCTGAATGTCAGGTGCTGCTTATAGCCTATGTAGGCAGTGAGCTTAGAACATGTGGCAATTCAATATTTTTAGTCAGTCAGGAGAAGCCATGCCTTCTCAGTAACAAACTTTCAGTCTTGGTTTCCCTTTCTCACAGTATGTGGCCTGCTTGACATTTTTATTGATCTATATTTCTATTTGTATGATTTTTCTTTCCTGTTAGGAAAAAAAAAAGCGTACTTTGCACAATTGTGACCAGATGACCCAGTGAAATCTAGGAAGTCTGTGTTACAAAAATAGGCCAGCTTTAGTGTACCAGGGCTATAACAGCACATGAAGCAGCTATGCTGCCTTTTGGTGGTGATACCCAGGTAGTAAGTTGCATTTGTCACCAGTTTTTCACCACCTGACCTACCCTCTGTGCAGCAACTCATTCCTCTAGCCTATTACTAATGCCCTTTTACTATTGCTCCAGATTTCTGGGCAGCTTTCAGAGTGTCACCATTCTTTTTAGAGACAAGATGGGTGAGGTAATATTTCGTGTTAGACCAACTTCTGTGGGTGAGAGAGATGATTTCAAGCAACACGGCTTTTTCAGGTCTGGGAAAGGTACTCAGTGTCACATCTAAATACAACCTCAAACAATTTAGCATAAGTAGTTAGCACATATTGGAAGGGACTATTTAAGATGAAGTGGCCTGTTAATAACCCTGTTTATAAAATAAAAAGGGGGGTTAGTGTGTTCAACCAAAGAAGTGAAACATGGTTAAGAGCTTAACACTGGCTAATGTAGAGGTAGTTTTCAAGTGCAAGAAGTATGAAATGTTTTCAATATTGGTATTGTTTGAAAAATGGACACTGTTCTCTGGAAGTACAGCTAATGAAGAGCTATGGCAACAGAATAGTTTCATTGGCTTCCAACGAGCCAAGACCACTTTTCATAAGTAAGAAGAAAACTCCAGATAAAATGCTGCTTCCTCTTCAGTTCCCCTCACCCCATCTCCCAAATGCCACCAGAGCCTAAGGGGAAGGTTTTCTGGGTGGTGCAATGAAAGAACTGGCAGTAGATGAGCTGTGACAAGTTACTTAGGAAACTCAGCTCCAAGCTGGTATTGCAGACTCAGCTTATTGCCTCGCCTACAAATTGGTTCAAGTGTCTGCACTTCGTTAGGCCAGCTGTGACAATGTTCACCCACCTTTGCCAAGTACTTTGAGAGGTACAGATGGAAAAGTGTTATTAGTTACTACAGTTTTAGATGTTGTAATTAAGGATCAGAAAGGTTCAACAGCTTGGCTGGGAGGCACTGTGGGTTACACACTGACAGTGCAGCTAACTAATGTGGGTTCTAGCCTTGGCTCCGATTCTTAATTTACTAAGCTATTTTATTGACACTTAGAATGAATGTAGGGTGGCACTGTGCATACCCACTTTTTGGTGGGGACTCAAGGGGGTGAGGGGTAGCTACACAGTGAACATGCCGATCACGTACCAATGTGCTTTGACTAAGCTAAGGGTTGTTCCTGAGGAACCCTATCATAACCAACACAGCTCACCCCTTTATCAAATCGGACACATTCCATTCTATTCCCTTGGGTTTTGTTGGGGGGTTTTAAGAGAAAAAAGTGAAAGTTTTTTTTTAAAATTCTGGGAAATTAAGACGCCAAAACCTTCATTTGAAAAAAACATTAAGGCTGCTGAGTGACATCATTTACAAAACCCAAACACTTAAAAGCAAGGAAATGAATAGTTAAGATAATCATAAATCTTATATTGTCTATATAACACATTATCAAACCTTTAAATATGTTTATTTCATCACATGCTTGCTGCTGAACTTACTTTGGTCATGATGATGATGATGATGATCATCATCATTATCATCATCATCTAAAGCAAGCTCCCCACCGACTAGGACACACTAACTCAAAGCAGCACCAGACCCTGCCAGAACAACAGATGCAAAACCTGCAGACATATCTCCACTGTTACAATGATTAACACACCTTTCAAGATTCATAGGTTCTACTCATGCCTATCACAACATGTGTTGTCCCTCATCCAGTGCACTGAATGCACCAATAATTATGTGGGTGTTAGGGGATGTGAGCTGAGGAAGCGTTGTTCTAAGTCAGCCATAAAAATGTTGGCATACTGTGGGGCCATGTGGGTACCCATAGCAGTCCTGCTGACTTGAAGGTATAAATTGTCCCCAAATCTGAAATAGCTGTGGGTGAGGACAAAGTCACAAAGTTCAGCCACCAGGTTTGCTGTGATAGTATCGGGGATGCTATTCCTGACAGCTTGCAGTACATCTTTGTGTGGAATGTTTGCGTAGAGAGCTTCTACATCAGACGTGGGCAAATTACTGCCCGTGAGACACATCTGGCCCACAGGACCATCCTGCCCAGCCCCTGAGCTCCCAGCCGGGGAGCCTAGTCCCCAGCCTCTCTCCCACTGTTCCCCCTCCCCTGCAGCCACACTGCTGCACAGGCAGCACTCTGGGCTACCATTTCTGCTGGGCAGCATGGGGAGCACAGCTGGCTTTGGCTGAGTGTCAGAGCTGCGAGCTTCTGCTGCTGGTAACGGGGCGGAGAGTGGGGGGGTTGGGTAAGGGAGCGGAGGGTCCTGGGGGGCGGTCAGGGGATGGGGAACAGGGAGGGTTGGGAGTGGGAGTCTCAGGGGGCCTGTCAGGGGGCGGGGATGTGGATGGGGGTGAGAGGGCAGTCAGGACAGGGAGCAGGGAGGGTTGGATAAGGGGGTGTGATCCCAGGGGACAGTTAGGGGCAGGTGGGAGGGGGCGGTCAGGGGACGAGGAGCAGAGGGTGGTTGGATAGGGGGTGGGGCAGTCAGAGAGGGGGCAGTCAGGGGACAAGGAGAAGGGGGGTTGGATGGGTTGGGGATTTTGAGGGGGGCAGTCAGGGGGCGGGAAGTGGGAGGGGGAAGATAGGGGAAGGGGACCAGGCTGTTTGGGGAGGCACAGCCTTCCCTACCCAGCCCTCCATACAGTTGCGCAACCCTAATGTGGCCCTCGGGCCAAAAAATTTGCCCACCCCATTCTACATCCCTAGTGGCTAGGATGGTGTATTCTAGTCTCCGGTCACTCAGACCTTGTCCTCAAAGGAAACCCACACAACACTGTCAAAAGACGAGCCTGGGGGCTTAAATTCATAACTTTGCTAAATACTAAAAATTATGGTCTTTATAAAAAACACTGGATTTATGGCTTATTATAACAATCTGTCAACCAAAGAAGTGAAACATGGTTAAGAGCTTAACATTGGCTAATGTAGAGGTAGTTTTCAGCCTAGGCTGAATAATGGTAGCAAACCAATGGCCCTGATTAGGCCATCAAGTTCCCCTTTCATTGAGGTGGACGGGGTGCTGCTGGTATTGGAAGAAGTCCCTACGGTTCAGGCTCAGGGCTGGGAAACAAGAGCAGTGGCTGTGCCACTGAATTCCCAGGTAAGCTCTGCCAATTCAACAAAGCACTTTAGCATGAGCTTCTGTCCATCCACTTTTGGCAAAGCATTTAAACATATGAAGTGTTGTGTGAATTGGGGTCTTGCTGTCTCTCAGAAATCGAAACAATGTTCTAGATCATCCAGTTAACCTTCCTGCTAATACAGAATTATTTCCTGCATTATAGTTTCTAGTGTCTTGATTTTAGAAGGCCCAAGTAGAGCTGGGGGGAAAAATGGGAAAGTGTCTCCAGAATAGCCAATAGACTAGTGTTTTGGGTACTCACCTGGGATGTGGGAGAACCAGAGTCAAGCTCCTGCTCTTTCGGATTCAGGGACTTTAACCTGGGCCTTTCTTGTCTAAGGTGAGTGGCCTAACCAATGAGCTATTGGCAATTCTAGGGGCTTGCTTTCTCCCCGGCCAGAAATTCCACCTTGGACCTGAGAAACCTACCAAACATCAGTTTTGTTGAAACTGGCACATTCCCATTAAATACTCTGGTTCTGACACATTGACATTTTCCAATGAGAAAATATTTTCATCTGAAAATTCCTGACCAGCTCTCATCCTCAGCAATGGGTCTTCCATGTCCCTTGAGACCATTCCACGACTTAAGACATCTTATTGTTTCAATTTTTTTCCTGATATTCATCCTAATTTTTTCTCTTCCATAACTTCATCCCATTACTTCAACTTATACCCCTGAGTATTGCACCACAAGTGATAGGGTTCAATGCAGGATTTGCTGGGTGAATTTCTATGGCCTGTGTTATGCAGAGGATTAGAACAGATGATCACCATGGTCCCTTTTGACACTATCCATGAATCTGAGAACCACTCTAAATGGTTCTTTACCATCAGTGGTGTTTAACATCTTTCAGATATTTCTAGACTGTTATGAAACCTCCCTACACCTGCCCCCTATTATCTGCAAGCTACATTGTTAGCTCTTTAAATCTTTTCTCATATATGTACAGCTGCCTAATCACTTTCTGGGGCTCTTCTCTGAAACTCAGTCTAGTTTGTTAATCTTTCTGGTACTGTGATGCCCAGCATCCAATTGTGACCATATCAGAGGTGGACTTTTATTACTCTTTTCTGACACGCTGTCTTTGCATATGTAATACTGTAGTACCCTGCTGTATATTTTTCCCCTCGAAATCACTATTTGTATTTACTCCTTGTTTACAGTTTCTTAGCAAGTAGTCAGCTCACATGAGTGATCCATCTAAGCCAATTTAAATTTGGCTACGAGCTACTACCGTCCAGTAAATACAGCAATGTCATTTAACTAATGTTTGCTAAGTGCACTTGGGATCCTCTGATGGAAAGCATTATACAAGCGCAAGATTTTATTGTTTGTCTGGAGATAGTTTCCCATCTGTCAAGGTTGTATCTTTGGAAGAATATAGCGAATTCAGTACTCAGCTGCTGTAATTGGTGTAGCCTCATTGAAGTCCTGGATTCCAAGGCTAGAAGGGACTGTTATGATCATGTGTTCTACAGGAGATCAGATTACAGGACATAGAACTTCCCCCAAAATAATTCCCAGAGCAGAGCTTTGAGGAAAAACATCCAATCTTGATTTAAAAATTGTCAATGATGGAGAATCCACCATAACCCTTGGCAAATTGTTTCAGTGGTTAATTAACCTCACTGGCAAAAATTTACACCTTGTTTCCTGTCTGAATTTGTCTAGCTGAAACTTCCGGACATTGAATCATATTATAACTTTCTCTGCCAGATTGAAGAGACCATTATTAAATATTTTCCCCACGTACATACTTACACTGTGATCATGTCACCCCTTAACCTTCTTTTTGTTAGACTCAATGAGTTCAGTCTATTTATCTTATCACTATAAGGCAGGTTTTCTAATCCTTTATGTTTTCTCATGGCTCTTCTCTGAACCTTCTCTAATTTATCATCCTTCTTGAATTGTGGGCACCAGAACTGAAAACGGTATTCTGGCAGTAGTCACCCCAGGCAATGGATTCGTGGTGACTTACAGCAGTTGAGGAACTGGACCATAATCTTTAAAAGAGAACTGCAAGCCTCACATTTGCAACATGTAGTGAAAACTGTAGAGTCCCTATTGTTGTGGGAAATATGGTCTCTTCTTAAAATGTTCACACGTTGACTTGTGACATAATATACCACCTAAATGTCTGGAAACCAATTTCCCCTCACTTCCTGCATAGATCAAATATTTAATTAACAAACAGCTGTGACTCAATATGAATATTGTTGCTATGCAGGCTAGGAAAAGTACCTATTCATTTTTTTCCCGATATCTTCCATAACTTAAATAAAGGCCAGTGAGACTTTGCCCATATTTCCCACCTTACATGTTTCAGTCCCAAAGTTGAATGTTTTGGAAAGCAAGGAGCATGTGAAAACAGGCTGCCAACTAATGGAGATTGCTTTGCAGTGTTAGCTAGAGTTAGTGCTATCCAGATGTCTACAAGCATGCGTGTACATATATCAAATGAGTCTGCACTTGAAGCCACAGCAGGGTGCATGAGATAGTATCCAATCTCCAAATATCAAGCAAGACTCCAAAAGAGCACTGCTGACAAGGACCTGAGGATTAAACGTAGCTATGGCATGCACAAAATCAGCCCTTCAGACACCTGCATGTGCCTTCCGGTGAAGTCAGTGAGATCTGTGCATGTAAATCCAAGGGTAGAATTTGAAGTGTGCTTCAGTCGATAAAATTGAATGCATCTCCACCATCTGGAACTGAGAATAATATGACATACCAGCATCTCGCTCAGAACACTTTTGGCACTCCAGCAATGGAGTAGAGCTAGTCACTTCTTTGTGGCATATGTCAGAACTAACTTTCCCGCTGTAGTACCTCCACAGGTAAGGTTGAGTTCCACTTCTAAAGAGGGGATGCTTCTAACGCAGGGATTCAACCTCTTTGTTTTGTGGGAATAATTCAGTATGTCTTCATCAAATTTATAACCTCACCTGTGACAGGATTTTCAGGTAAATAATTACTTTGCCAAGTTAAAATTATTTAAAAGTGAGCCTCTTTAAAAAAGCTTGAGTCATTTTGGGGCACCTGCAGCTGACAATTTGATACTAATGTTTCAAACTTGCCACCTTGTTAAAACTCACTGAAAACTGTGTTATTCTCCTCAATCTTGAAAGGGGGCTCTATGAGGGTGTGTCTGCACTGCAGCCTGCTTCCTAGCATGGGTGGATTGACGCTTGCTAGCTCCAATTGAGCTAGTGTGCTAAAAATAGCAGCCTAGCTTGGGGGTGCACTGGCAGTGTCATGGGCAGCTGCTGAAGTATGTAGCCGGGGAGTCTGAGCAGATTTGTTCTCAGGCAGCTAACCCGAGCTGCTGCCCGCTGAGCTGTAACTAGGCATTTTAGCACCCAGGCGAGCAAGCATATTTGCACCCCCTACTGGTTATTTGTCATTTTTCCACCCCATTCAAAGACGACGCGTAACAGTTGATAATGCGGAGGCACAATTTAAAGGTTCGGGGGGGACCACCCCACAGAGGTTTTCAAACTGGGGTGTGTGCCCCCCAGAGGAGTGAGGTCAGACTGGGACATGCCCCTAGGGTGGCTCTGAAAGGGAGTGTCATCTCCACCTCATCTCAACGGGCCAATAGCCTGTTTGGGTTGTAGGGTGTAATAAAAAAATCCGGGGAGGGGGGCACATGACCCACCTACCCCACCTCCACATGTTGCCTCTGGCCCCATTTTTCTGCCCCCGTGGCTTTGTGTCCTGGGTGGCTTCTCCACTCGCCTTGCCCTGTTTATAGCCCTTGCTGCCCCCTCTCACTCTGTCTACACTGGGATTTTTAGTGTGCTAGGTCAAGCAAAGCGAGTGCATGTGTCTACCTGTGCTCGAAAGCATGCTCCTGGCAGTGATGTAGATACCCTGAGGGATATGGTAGAGGGGTCAGGAGCCTGGTGGCACATGAAAGGGAAGAAGAGAGTGCAGGGAACCAGGGGAGGGTGGATGGACATGAACATAGGGGAGCCGGGGGATTGTGGGACATGGAGGAGAAGTGTAGTGGAGGCTTGAAGGGATGGGGAAACAAGTGTCTTATCCAGCCAGTTAAGTTATAAATGCTTGTACAATTTCATTTCATAATCAAAGTATCTATGTGCTGTATATAATCACATGCACTGTACTGCAATGTTAGTGATGTACCCTGTTTGTTTTTAGAATGAGTAGATACAAAAATCAAGACCCAGTCTTGTGAAACCACACACTTACATATACTGGCAGTATGACTGAATCAACCCATTGCATACCACCAAGCTACTCCAGTTTTATTCATAAAAATATGTTTCTCTTCCACCAGTGCATCACACTGTGGCTCTGGCAGTGGTTCTCAACCTGGGGTCTGGGGCCTCCTGGTGGGGCACAAGCAGGTTTTGGGGGGCCACCAAGCAGGGTCACTACTCTCTGGGGCCTAGGGTAGAAATCCAAAACCCCACTGCATAGGTCTGAAGCCCAGGCCCCTGATCCCCGCCATCTGGAGCTGAAGCCTGAGCAATGTAGCTTCATCCCTTTTGGGTCTCAAGGCAATTGCCCTGCTTGCTACCCCCAATTTGGCATTTTATATGCAGAAAACCTGTTGTTGTGGAACAGGTGGGCTGTGGAATTTTCAAGTGCATGTTTGTGGGGGTGGGAGGGTCTCAGAAAGAAAAAGTTCTATAAGCCAGGGGATCTCAACCTAATGACCCTGGGACTAGAGTCTTTTCAGAAACTTTACGGCATATGTAAGCACAATACGAAGCCGACTGTGTACGTCTACAGCATCTTTCCGTTACAGAACAGAGACAAAGTTAAGTGACAGTGACTGACTGGAGTGGGGAGGAGAATTATCTGGCAATGAGGAACTGGCTGAATCCCTTAACTGTTCACTTCCAGATTCTTTACTATTTGGGCTTTTTAAGAGGTAGATTTTTTTAGAAACCATTTATTATTGATTTGGGGCATGAACTGGACTCTACTGAGGCCCACTTCCAACCTTGATTCTTTCTTGAAGCTTTTTGTTTGGGAATATGGAGCTATTGATTAAAACTTCCACATTTGCATTGGAAAACCTGAGGGCATCTTCATACCTTTGCTATTAATATACTCCACCTTATTGCTCACAACAGGGAACAGTGAGGCAGTGAGTGTGGGTGCAATATAATGAAAACACTGAAGAGAAACTGACCAACCTATTTATAGCACATGAATTGATCATGGAAGCCATGGAAAGAGGAAACTTCAGAGAAAATCAATGCAGGATCAAATGAAGGTGACACTCAAGCCTCTCAAGAAACCAGTATGGAAAGCCAATTAAAATAGAATCTATTTGATGACACATGGGAACAGCTAAGGCCATGTGTGCTCTTATTGTAAGTGGTAGAAATGAAGCCAAAATAATTGGACTGTCACTACCCTTCATATACACTTTCTTCTCCTGCCCAATTATTCTTTTTGATGACTCATGTTACCATTGTATGGTCTTGATGTTGCCTTTTCCCTCCTAAATGTCCTTAGCCACAGGTCTGACGACCTGTTGCTTTTGTACAGCAGATTCTGAGGTCCCAGAGGTGACAGCAGCACCAGATAACTGAATGGTACAGTCTGTTGTCTCTGGCTTTGTGGAACTTCAGTGATGACTGAGGAATTCTGCCAGGGGCTGGGCACACTGCTGTGACTGTCGTAGATAAGCAAATGGAGAAGATGTTTCTATTAACACTTTCGTTTCTGTTCCCTTCAGCCAGGTACTTCCTACTATAATAGTAAAGGCTTGTGTACCTTCTAATATTCATTACTAGTGTCCGTCAGAGGTTGTGTGAGAGCAATTGTGTGTGCACACTTCCTCTCCCCACAGTGCCTTCAGTATATTGTTTGTATGCCTGCCTAGAAAAGGTTAGCAGAATCCGCAGAAAATGTTTTTTCATGTGTGTGTGCGGTGCTGTTTTGTTTTCTGACACTTTAATGGATAGACAACTGGGACTCAAAAGGCCTTGGTTTTACTCCTGGGTCTGCCACTGGCCAGCTGGGTGACCTTAGGCAAGTCACTTTGCCTCTCTGCCTCAGTTTTCCCATCTGTAAAATGAGGTTAATGATAGTAACCTCCTTTGTAAAATGCTTTGAAATCTACTGATGAAAAGTGCTATATAAGAGCTAAGTGTTTTTGTTTTTTTCCCCCTCACCGGACTTACTGGCTTGGTATGGGGCTGTTTGCCTCTGAATGTTTGTTACTGAGTATCCTATAGGAAGATGGAGCCAGTAATTCCTAACTGATGTATGGTTATTGTAGTGATAATTTCCTCCAAACACAAACATCCAGCTACACACAGGCACTTAATCTGCCTAAAGAGGTGTGTTTGCTTTTATATTTGTAGCCATAGCAAACAGAACTGTATCTAGTCTAAAAAGAATGACGAGAAGTGAGTGGGGGAAAAAAATCAAATTTTTGTGCCTCATATGCATAGCTGCCTGAGCTAGAAACTTGTACCTCCTTTCCTTTGACACGTACATTTGATTGCAATGAAATGGGTAAAAACTCAAAATTGTTTCTATTCACTGAATTTTGTGAGATAAAATTAGGTACTGTATCTTTTGAGAGACTTGCTATATGTTTGTCTTTTCTAAGTGACACCCACAGACATACTACTATCTATCAAACAGATACATACATAATTCTTTCCTGTTTTTTCTCAGTGGTGTTGAATGGTAAGGGAGTTAATCAACTACGAACAATTTGTTCCTCTTGACTAAATTAATATTAAAACCATCAAGAAACTGTATTAAAGGCATTTCACTTTCTATTCCATCTTGGTTAACTAATTTTGTGCCTAGGTAGCATTGAGCAACCCCTTAGTTATACTGATGAATAATAGTGGAAATATTGTCAATTATCAACATCTCTTCAATTTTTCTGTAGGCCTACACAATTCCCAGTGATGTTAACAGTTGCCATGGTGAGCCTTCATCAGACAGTCTCAATATTTCATTTAATCACAAAATAGGAAGGCCAATATAGGAACTCCATTTTAATTAAAACTGAGATTTTTTTCCAGCACTCTGTACGGTTTAAAGAAGGAAAAGATGGCAGGGATGTAGGAAGTCTCATTTCAGCATAACTGTTACCTGTATGTTTGTACCCCATTCAGTCTACATGCTAGAATGATCTATGTCTTCATACAGTATATGGGGAAATGGGAACTAGTGAGCTGCAGAGTAGGGGACTAGGGAGACATCGATTTTACTGCTCCCCCCTCCGCCCATCAGATTTGAGTGAGTGGTTTGTGCAGGGTTGCAGTGCTACTGAAGTTTGGCCCAGGAAAGAAGTGCTTGGACAATGGCCCGGGTAGCTTCCACACCAGATCTAATGGAGCAGCTCTGCTAGCTCATCAGCTAAGAGCGGGTGGCTCCGAAGGCAGCGCCGCCACCAGAAGCAGCACAGAAGTAAGGGTGGAAATACCATACCAGGCCATCCTTACTTCTGCGCTGCTGCTGGTGGTGGCACTGACTTCAGAGCTGGGCACCCAGCCAGCAGCTGGCACTCCCCAGCTGCCCAGCTCTGAAGGCAGTGCAGAATACACTACAATAGCCTAGCGACCCCCTTTTGAGTCGGGACCCCCAGTTTGAGAAACGATGACTTAAGGGCTTTACATGTTTATATTTTGCCATTTTTAAATACATGTCTATGCTTTGTTATAACGTGAAATTTAAGATTTCAGTATCTGAAACCATGAAATTGAAATAACTTATCGCTTTGGGTAGCACTAAGAAAGTATTGCCAGGAACAGAAAAGATCCCTTTGTCCCTCAGCATTTCTGTGCTCCTATATCAGAGATGGGCAAACTATAGCCAATGGGCCACAACTGGTCCGCAGGACCCTCCTGCCCAGCCCCTGAGGTTCCCCCTCCCCCACAGCCTCAGCTCACTTCGCTGCTGGCACAGTGCTCTGGGAGGCAGGGTTGCAGAGCCCGGCCTGACCCAGAGCTCTGAGCTGCGCGGTGGCATGGCTGGCTCCAGCCGGGCGGCGCAACTGCCTGTCCTGCTACTCTGGGCGGTGTGCCTGTAGCACCACCAGCCACCGGTGCTCCAGGTAGCACGGTCAGGGGATAGGGAGCAGGGAGGGTTGGATAGAGGGCAGGGAAGTTTGGGGTGGTGGTGGTCAGGGGTGGGGGTGTGGATAGGGGCAGGGTGGTCAGAGGGCGGGAAGCAGGGGGGTTGAATGGGGTAGAGGTCCAGGGGGGGCAGTTAGGAAGGCAGGGTTGGATGGGGCAGTGGAGGGCAGCTAGGGGCAGGGGTTCTGGGGGAGGTCAGGGAGAAGGGGTGGTTGGATGGGGCAGTGGTTCCAGGGGGGCTGATAGGGAATAAGGGGGGTTGGATGGGGCAGGAGTCCCTGGGGGACTGTCAGGGGGCAACAAGGACATCCATGAATGAAGAAAAAAGAAATGGGGTAAGTATTTAGCTGTTGCTCAGTCTTCCCCACTTCCAATTGATACTAGCCTTTATTTTTTTAGGTTCTGCAACAAGCATCTTTGCACTTTCCCCCCATAATTCCCTCTGTGTGGGAGGAACTACCTGTAAAAAATAAATACGTAAAAATTTTTAAGCCTACCCATTATCCTCTTTGTAATGTCTTCTTAACACCTCTGTCATGATGCCTGCAATACTCTGAACACTGGTTAGGCAGCTGGTGTGCAGTGGTCACTGCTTATTATATTAATCATGATTGGCTGTTACTTTGCATTTTTCTTATCTCATATCCACGTTATTGCTCATTGTATACTTGGATGGTAAGCTCATCTGCGTCAGGGACTCTCATTTCATTAAATGAGTATGTACAGTGCATAGTGTAATGGGACCTGAATCCTGATTGGGGTGTCTAGATGCTACTGAAATACAAATAATAAAGTAGTCTAATTCCTGTAGGATGTTTTGGGGCCTGGGGTATGGAGAAAAATATAAATGGGTAAGAGACTAATTATTATAATGTGGTTGTTCTTCATGCAGAATATCTTGTATTTTACAGTCATTTTCATTCTGCATTCCAGTCTGGACTGATTGTTTAAATGTAAGTTTCTGCGGTAGTCTGTAATGGCTTTTAATGAGATGAACATCTATGCGATATGCATTTTTTTTAAATTATTCAATAGAGATTTATATGGTAGATAGGAACAGCTCCAAATCTCCATAAATATGTATTTAAACAATAGCCTCTAATAACTCCAGAATAGCCATTAAAGTCTATCTAATCAATAATACATATCATTAAAAGTACTAACGTAAAGACAAATTTAAGAACTTGTAAAAGTCCATATGTTTGCATTTTTATGAGCTATGTTTATTCTTTAATTGTATTTAATTTTTTAAAGTACTTTGGCTTGGTTGGGAGATTTTTGCTGTGCTGCAACTAACTTGCAGCTGCCACTGGGGAATACCTGTGAAAGATGCTGTACCTCAAAACAAGTTACTTGTTTCATCTGAATATTCTTTCCTATATACTTCTATGGGGCAAGTCCAGCTCCCTCATCGGAGAGTATGCAGGGCTTTTGATGCAGTGGAACCAGTGCAACTCTGGACATGTGCAAGATTTGGGGAATCTGACTCTTGGGGAACATAGCTTTGGGGGTGTTCTGTCCCTAAGCATACAGCCATATTGTGAGGGAGGAACAGAGAGACAAGATGGAAATGAGACCAGTGGATCTACCAACCATTCTCCTCCATGGATCTTCCCAGTCAATAGTGTTTATGATGACAAGCCTACATTTTGTATAACTACAGGTGTCATATCCTCCATCAAAGTAGTACAGTCGTCTCTTGGGTGGAACGCAGCATCTGTTTTACAGTGCATAATTACTCCTCAAAGCACTTGACTTAAAGTGAAGAATACTGTAGCACAGTGGAGACTATAGGACGAATTTAGGTAGGCAGAATGTAATAATTCAAGTTGGAATTTGGCCAAGGCATTGAGGCTAATACCCTGTTCTATCTCATACAAAGGGTACCATGGGATCTTTCATAACCACAAGTGGTCAGGCCCTCAATATGACATCTCATCTGAAAGCTGGCAACTCCAGCAAGCCCAGTTCTCTTGTAGCACTGATTTGGAGTGTTATCTAAGTTAGGTCAGAAGAAAGAGCGCCACTTACTGAACTGCCAACACCAATTCAATAGCACTAACTTTCCCACCAAAATATTAACTTAGTTTGGCCTTGTTTAGTTTGTGAGTTCTGACATGATCATAGCTCGAGGTGATACAGTTTCAGGCAATAACGTTTTTTCAGAAAGCAAAGCAATCTGTTTGGTAGTTGAGGGGTTTGAGCAGTGAAGATATCTTGGGACATATATAAAACGTGTAAATCGTTTGTTTCATCACGTAACTGACTGAAATATAACTACATGGTATCCAATTTCTGGTCATGAGATTGTTAAATGCATCAGGGGAAAACATTTTATGTTTACATTTTAAACAGAAACGTTACTGCTTTTGAGACTGCATGGGATCTTTAATTCTAAGCAGGTTTTAAATATAGCTATACTGCCTCATAGGAGTTGTAGTTCAGTTGCCTCATGCCCCCATTTTCAACCATGGTCAGGGGCTCCCATGATGAACTGCCTCTTCTCTCCCTAAGGAGACTCTGGCAGATCACTGGACATGTAGTCCAACCAGAGAGCCCAGCCTATGGAGGAGAATGGGAGATTGAGTCACCAAAACTGCAACTCCCATGAAGCATAGCAGCAGCATTTCCAAATTTAATATAGTCCAGTTAAAATTTTTGGTATTCAAATTTCATCTGAAAATCAAAACTTTCCATGGGAAAAGCCCAATTTTCACCCATTTTAATTCTATGGTTGCCTTTGTCTTTTGGATATTGGCAGCTTTAGTCTGTGAAACTGACTGAGGAGGCAGTGATGAGGAGTAGGAAAATAGAAGTCTTTTTAACAATGCAGCTTTCTGTAAGGATTTAAAAATCTGCCTCCAGCTTGATCCTAGTTAAATAGGATGTTTCTTTAAAATATATACTTTAATAAACATAAATCCAATGACCCTGCGAGCTATGCCAGTGGGAGTTTTAGCTCTTGGTAGACCCATGCAAGCTGGACAAATCAAAGGATAGGGACCAGTGAAAAGCAGTCCACAAGCATCCAGGTTGGGGATTGAACTATCAGCTAACAACCTATCATCCTTTAAAAAAGTTAACTCATACACAAGAAGGTAGCCATTCTGACAAACAACATGATTGAGATAGCAGGGTCTTGTTTGTACATGTGCAATACCTGTGGAAATGATTCAGAATAAACAGAAACCCAGGTCCTTATGTCTAACTTTATGTCTAGCATCTCCTATCAATAAACAAGCAAGAAATATTATTCATTTGGGATGAGAAACAGCATGCTAGCCCCATTATGCTAAAATATGCTGTATATGTCAGCAGGTTCCTCTGCATGAATAATCATTGAGAATAGTTAACAGTGCTGGATTTTAAAATGATTTGATGTACCTTTCAAATAGAAGCTATTGTGTATCAGAAAGTCTAAATAAATAATCTGTGCCTTTCTTATTTCTCTGCATCCAGGTGGTAGGTAGCTTCCTTTCTCATGGCTGGTGTTCTGCTGACTAACTGCCCTTTTGTGTGCTGGGTTTTGGTTTTGGGTGGATTTTTTTATTTCTGTCTTTTTGTTTCGTAAGCATGCTCTGATCATTTCCCTTTTTACTGTGGTAACATCAGATTTGTCGTGTGTGTGTGAGTGAACTATGTAGATTAAAAGTTAAACAGCTACTTTGATACATTATTGATCTACCAGTAGAACGCTGAGGCCTGCCGGCTCAATCTGGTATGTAGATAGGAAATTCTATCTTCATGTCTGACCTCTGAAATCTTTAATTAGTAGTAATCTATTAAGTGTTTGGTTTTTTAAAAACAAATTCTTAGGGTTGCCAGGTATCTGGTTTTTGACCAGAAAGTCTGGTTGAAAAGGGGACCTGGCAGTAGTCAGCATTGCTGACCGAACACTAAAAGTTTGGTTCCCAAAGTAACCGCGATCAACTTCCAGCTGAGAGGGCAGAAAGACCAGCAGCTGCTAATAGCGAGCCTCCGGGGCAGCTACAGGGGGCCTCTCCCCGCCCATGGAGGTGGCTCCAGCTGAGAAGCAGCCCAGCCAGGGGCTGGTGAAGGGGAGCACCTGCAGGTTCGCACCGATGCTGCAAGCAGAGTGGGCGAGGGGAGGGCAAGCTCCAAGCATGCTGGAGAGGCTGTGGGAAGGAAGGGGGCAGCCTGCTACCTGCAGGGCATAGATGTCTGGAGAGGGCCATTCAGAGAGTAACCCCTGGGGCTGTTTGGAGAGCAGCCCCTGGCTCAGCTCTGCTAGGGTTGCCAATTTTGGTTGGACATATTCCTAGCGGTTTCATCACATGACATATTTAATTAAAGATTAATCTTTAATTCCTGGAGACTCTGGGGCAATCCTGGAGGGTTGGCAACCCTATGTTCTGCTCACTCCCCACTGGCCACAGAGGGGCCCGGGCTCCGCATGGGGCTGGTTCCCCTGAAGGGCCGGGCTTTGAATCCTGGCTCTGTGCACAGTGCAATCATCATGCAGGTAGGAGCCTGGCTGCGCCTGGGTGCCACTCCCGCTCGCTCCAGGTGGCTGAAGTTGGCAGGCTCTGGCACTTTTCAGCCCACCCATCCTAGCTCCAGATGAGGTAGCCTGGTAGCCGGGGCCCCAAGAGCCTCTGGCCGTGGGGTGTGGATGAACCAGGAGTGGAGGCTCATTAAACCCCTCAGAAGAAGCGGAGAGACCCTGGAACCAATATTTCCATGTATGTTTTCTGGAGCCAGGCAGGGCGAGCAGGTTGCGGCTACAAACAATGGCAAGATCCCAAAATGGAAGCGAGCAGCGCGCTCCACATGCCCAGACGGGCAGGGGATGCCTGAGCATGTTTGGGACTGTCCCTTGCCTTGGTGTTGGAGGTCTGTGGGAGCTGGGAAGCAGGACTCCTGGGTTCTCTTCCTGGTTCTGGGAGGGGAGTGGGGCCTAATGGGTTAGAGCAGGGTGGGAGAGGGGAGGCTGGAACTAAGGGCTCCTGAGCTCTATTCCTGGCTCAGAGAGGAGAATGGTGTTTTGTGGTTAGAGCAAGGTGGGCCTGGGAGCCAGGACTCCTGGGTTCTATCCCTGGGGCTTGTCTCTGGGAAGGGAGAGGGGTCTAGTGGGTTGGAGTGGCAAGGGGGAGGCGGCTGGAAGTCAGGACTCTTGAGTTCTATTCCCAGCTCCTCCACAGACTTGTTGTGTGACTTGTGTGAGTGGCTTATGGAGAGAGCCTTCCCTCACCCCCACAGGTAACTGGTGGGATGGGGAGAGTGTGGCAGTCCCTGGGCTGGGGGGGGCAGAACTTTGGGGGAGTGAGTGGAGCAGGTCCAGTTTTCAGAAATTGCAAAGCTGGCAACCCTATTTCTACGCGGTCCATTATCTTGGATGTTTCAGTTTGATAACTGGACATATAATGACTTTTGCTGTCTATTTATTTCTTAAAATAAGATCTGGTAATACAATTCATGAATTTATAAAGCTTAAAATTAGCACGTTGGACAGTTTTTGGTCTCCTGCTGTGACCTTGCTGCTGTTATTGCCTGACTGAACCTCTTCCTTGCTTGGTGTGTTGTTTTTCCTCCTCCAGAGGTGTGAGAGTAACTCTGTGACATGGTCTCCAGATTGTCTTGCCACCTGCCTCCTCTGTTAGTGGACAGATTGAAACAGGCCATGTCTACTCACATCAAGGCAGAGTGGCTCTGATTTTGTTTCAGCTTGTCATATTGCTTCACTGATAGAGGGTGCAGCTGGTGAGAAGTATTCTATCTACTTAGTTATGAAGGGATGGGTCTTGACTGATCCGTTAAAATATGATAAAACTCATTCAGGATTTAATGTTTACTATCATAGTTGCTGCAGGGAGGTCTTCTCTTCTGTCCGTCTTTTTTAATACTTGTGCCATTCATAGAGTTTGGTACATGACTGCATGTGAGTCTTCTGTTACGTGTGGTGCAAATCAGCACTACTGGTATAAAACTAATGCAAGGAGAAAATCCCAGGATTTGGAATAAACCATCTACATAAATATTATGTATGCATATTCTCTCCACCAAAAATATGTACATCTCTACTGTGTTATGTCCACATATATACCATCCTGCATATTGAATGCAGACCAAAAGTAGCTGCTTGTGAGTTTCAACCAGACATTATATAACAAAACTTATAAAATTGTAGGGAAATATTTGGATCCAATTCTTATGGAAAATTGCTGAGATGATATGCAGAAATAATAAATGAAATCCATTATTTTTCCTGTGATTTACTTACACGGTGTTTGTCAACAAATTGTATATGCTGGGAATCTAGTTAGAGCTCTACAAAATCCATTAAATGTTTAAAAATCATTCTGAAATCAATGGACTCTTCATGAAATACTACTTTTTCATTTTCTTCTTTCCTATCTCCCTGTGTGCAATTTTTGGAAAAGCCTGGTTGGAAGGGGCATGCTATATTGACCTGAATATTTTATATTGTCCTGCATGTAAGTAGGGGCATATCTTATGTATTCCTCCCCAAATTAATTGCTGTCTGGTCATTTCCATTCTCTTCTCCATTCCCCACTATTACTATATCTTTCTCATGTTTCTCCTATCCCCATTTCATTCTCTTTTCATTTTGCCATTATCTGAAACTCTTTGTTTCCTTCCTTGCTATAAAGTGGAAATTAGATGGTTCATGAGATTGGTATATGATAATGGGATATAGAGTCTTTCACCTCTAAGTAACCAATTCAGATGTTATACAGCTAAATTCTGGAACAATCACAGCACAAGGTAGAGACTATCTGTGGACTCTGTAAAATGTCCTTGGTCTCAATGGACTTGGAAAATGTCTGGATCACTAAAACTGTCCCAACAAGTGGCTCCTTTTGAGTACCCTCAAGCAGAGAGATCAAAGACTGCTTGTTCATGGTGATAAAAATATTCCATCTTCCATAGAGGTGGTCCCCCAGGATCAGAGTTGAGGCACAGAGGTGGTGTAATGAGAGAAGACTGAATTGCATTCCATTTGTCTATTTGATATGTATTTTGTGGAGAGATACTTTTTGTCTTTAGCAGTACAAATATGGTACCTTTCATGAGCAGTAATTTCACAGTGTTTATTCAAAATGCTAGGAAAATATTGTTGCTATATTTATGCACAGTGTAATTTTCAGTAAAATCTGCCTGCCTTATAATTTAAAAAGATATTCACAACTAGAGCTGGGTGGAAAATGGAATTTTTTCCCCATGAGAATTTTCCTAGGAGAAGTCCCCCATTGGAAAATATCCTATTGGTAAATAATGGTTTTCCCACAGGAAAGTTAAAAGAAATTTGTATGTGGAGCAACCTGCTTTTCCCCATTTTCTTACTGTTTTCCAAGTTGCAGAGGTGTGAAAAGTTGTGGTGGGGTTCTGCACCGTAAGTAACACTTCGAGAGTTTGAAATTCTGAGAAAATTGAAGTGAGAAACTCACTTTTAAAAGTGATCTCTCTGAAAGTAAAATTTTCAATTTCTCTTAACTTTTCCCCTCACTTCTCTAGGAGAGGGAATAAAGTGGGCATTTTCCAACAATTTCTAATTGAAAAATTTAAAAAAGACCAAACAAATTTCCTGGTCAACTGTTTTTTGTGAAGAATAATAGAAATGTAGGACTGGAAGTAACCTTGAGAGGTAAAGTCAGTGAGGTTTTTTTTTTAATTTATGAACAACTTTTTGTGGAAACAACTTCAATCACCTCTACTCACAGTCTTCCATAGGTTATTGTGAAGCTTAACTTGAGCTTTTTGCTCAAGACAAAAAAAGCATAAAATAGACTATATGTAAGATTTGCCTTTTATTGTGCATATATAAGTATGATCCTAATCATGCAAATGTTTACAATCAGGTGGACCTTAGTAGTATATCACAAATCTATAATTTTTACAAGTGGCATACTGAAGTGAAAGATGGAAGGTTACTTGAAGTTAAAACAGATAATGCAGTGAAAAAAGAAGCAATGTTCTTATTAGAGAGATGCTATCTGTTTGCTGTTCTCATCTTTTTTGATGGAAACATATTTCTATATGGCTTGTAAGATAAAATGAATGATAGAAATTAAAAGGATTGCCAAAAGTCAAATTGCCTCATCAGAATCTCCTCAGCTAGATGTCTACTTACAGTTGCAGATAATTAAAGCTTATTTAGTCAGAATGCCATGAATAATGTTAATTTGCCTTTAGGTAATGCACATTTAGCTGACTGTGATAATAAAAATATATTTTTATATTTTTTTATTTGGTTTAGAAAACACTCTAAAATTCTTTCATAAAACTGAAGCTAAGAATATCAGATAAAAAACCACTTCTTCAAGTAAAAGTACATACCATATTCTTAGAGTTTGAAATCCTTGAGGGAGCCAGTTGTAGGATATTTGGATTTCCTGACGTCTGGATAGAAGATTTCCTATTTAATATCAGTTTTTTTAATTCTGCAGTTTTTGACCCACCTGTCTGGATTGGAAAGATGCTCAGGGTACCAAATAAAATCTCACTACTGTCTAAATCTTCCAGATGAAGGCTTTTCCTTCTACAGTAATTGTGGTTTTTGCTTCACCCCTAGATAGCTTTAGATGTGTAAGTAGATACAGGATGAAGACCTTAGTGCAGATATTCAGGGACACTACAAATATCCTACAATACACAGCACACATTTCACTGCAATTTTTTTGGATATCTTCAATGAAGGTTTGTGTTTGGGAGCAGGTCTAAGATTTATCCATCTCTAATGTGGGCAATGGTGGCTCTCAGTTCCCAGATTAGTTCAAATTTTCTGCTATGGGGAAAAAAAATTCCATGGCTGGGCGTTAACATTTTGGACTAGTCCGAATTTTTCAATTGTTCCCCTGTTTTTCTTCAGTTTTTCCTGTTTAACATCCCAAAAATGAAGTTTGGGAACTCTGTGCCTTATATCAGGGAGAAACATTCTAGTGTCTTTATCAGGTTTCCAGTACAAAGATACAGCATATATACAGACACTGCATAAGAAGTATATTGTAGTGTGCTGTTAGACACTGCTTATAACTGTATTGAGGCTTGACTCTTCTGAATAGCTGCAGGAGATCTGAATGTATTGTCCGCAGGAAGAACTATCAAACGAAGCACTGATAGTTGAACTTTTAATAATGTAATATGGTAACTTTGGGCTTGTGTTATATTTGAATTCAGTTGCCCCAGTTTTGGCTCTAAGTTCCACAGGGCTGGTCCAGCTTGTCTCCTTCAGATGCTAGAGCTCTGATTCATCATAGCACTTTAACACATGCTTAGCTGGAAAACACATGAATAGATCCATTGTCTTCAAAGCTGAATTGGGGCTTAATCCATCAAGTACTGCACTGTACTTCCCCAAGATGGTTGGCACCCAAGGAATTCAGAATGCAGGCTTTGAAAAGACCCATTTTCTAATATGAAAGAAAGCAGAGTCTTCCTATAGATAAAGGTGCTGATGCAAAGGGTGGGATTTTCAAAAATTCCTAGAGTTCTGATTTCCTTAACTCCAACACATTTTCAATGAGAGGTGAATAATATAACTCATTATTATTACCTGGATTACACTAGTGCCTGCAAGCCCAGTCAAAACAAGGGGGCCCTGGTGTCATAGGCCTTGTACAAACACACAGTAGGTTACAGTCCCTGCTTCCAAGAACTTACCATCAAATTTAAGGCCTGGTCTCCACTTAAAAATTAAATCAACCTAGCTACATTGCTTGGGGCTGTGAAAAATTTCACTGAGTGCCATAGTTAGGTTAACGTAACCCCAGTGTAGATGCAGCTAGGTCAACAGAAGAATACTTTCATCAGCTTAGCTACCTCTTCTTGGAGAGATGGATTACCTACATTGATGGCAAAACCCCTCCCATCAATGTAGAAAGCATCTATGTTATGGCATTACAGTGGCACAGCTGCAGCTGCTATAGTGTAGACACACCCAAAGATAAGATGCAAAGTGGTAACAAGTAACTGGGGGAAGGGAGAAAGGGTAGAAAGAGAATTAGAGTAACAGTTGTGGGAGCATGGGGTAACAGACTTGTGTGCACATCTTGATGGTGTTGAGACATTTTAAACTGAACAAGAATTAAATAAACAAATATCAGGAATACCTGAACATGGAGGCATAAAGTTGAGCACATCCAAAGAGGATGCTTACGTCCACACAGTTGTAGTGTAACGATCCCAGTTATTTGTCCGTGGACCCAGGCAGTATGAATTATGGGTAGCAGTTTGTTTCTTCCCTTTGATCCTATGCATATAGAGATAACAACAGCAAAATCGGAACAGAAGAGAGTACTGGACTAGAACACTGTGCCTATGCAACTCGAGAGCAGAAACCTGGCTTCTTTGGCATGTGCCATGGACTAGAAGTTGAAAGCAGCAGGTTGCTGGAAAAGAAGCATGTAAAGACAGACCATACAAATTATGAGAAGTGGCGGTGGGTGGAAGAGGCAGGGGGAACCACTGTGCTGTAAGTTAGGGTTCCTTGGGCTTGGAACTGAAAATGCTATAATAAGGCAGTTTGTTCAGGACCACTCCCATTGGTGACCTTGGAGAAGAGAGCAGTTTAACAGTCACTATCGGGCAACCTTACATGTAAACATATAGGGCTCTATCTTTTATCTGACTGCACGCTATTAACCAGCATTTGTAATCCTTGGCTCATTAGGGCTGTGAACAATACTAATTAGCTGTACTGCTCATCATACATGGAATGACTGTATTTAGAATTGATTATTTACCAGCTGTGTACTTACCTTGCACTATTCCACACAGTCAGTGATGTTTCTCAGTGGTTAATATGAAAAAACCGCACACAATCAAATGTAATTAGTTGCCTGTGTTGTGAATAAAGGAAGAGATTAAGTACATTCTTCTTAACCATTCAGTTATGCTCTATCCACTGGCTAATCACTTCTCCAGTCAAGTGTATAGCTTGCTTCATGGCTCCTTTCTAGATACATGTCTCTTGTCAGTTTTTGACATGGGATTTCTTTTTCATAGAGTCCATGAAGAGTGTGATTCCCGGGTTACAGGCTGCTCTGCTGCCATGCAATATGTCTCTAGGGACACTTGCAACTGCCACCATGCCGGTGACTTAATCTAGATAAAAACACAGGAATCGTTGATTTGGAAGAATTTCTCACCTGCTGATTTGTAGGATGGCCATCTGCCTGATGCATCCCTGGTGTAAAAGTTAGTTATATATGGGTAGTGCCAGAATGTCAGATATACTTCTAGCTCCAGAGCTACACTCCCTAATACGCCTGTTCTTAGTGTTCCTCCAGCATCTGCTGCTACTTATTCTGCCTCTTTCTGCTCTTACAAGGCAGTATGTTCTACTGGATTGAGCATAGGGCCTGAATCCATGAGTTCTAGTCCCAGCCTTGCTGCTAACCTGCTGTGTAACTTTGGTCTAGGCACTTGGGACTTAAAAATCAGAGTCTGTCACTTTGGAAAATGAGACTTGGACTTCTAAGTCAGTGGGGCATTGCAAGGCTGAGTGGAAAAACACCTAAGTCTTTATGGGTACCTCAAGTTGTGGATACCCAATTGGGGAGACATTACAGGTGCCTGGTTTTTAGAAAGTACTGACCACCTGCTTTCTGAAAATCAGGCATCTCAAGCTGGGCACCCAAAACTTGAGGTACCCAAAATCACAAGTTTCACTTTAAAAAAAAAAAGCCTTTAAAATTGTTGAAATGCTTTGAAGAAATATTCAGTGGCTCTAGGGTACGTTCACTTGCACAGTAAGACAGCAGCTACCATCTCATATCCAATGACATCGATTATGTCAGTGTTACTCCGCACATATCCACGGCCTTCAGCAAAACCAGATTCAAAAGGAAGAGTAGGTGGTAACTGCACTGCCCTAAGTTGTACCTTCTCCAGATATTCCTTTTATCTGCAGGGAATATGGTGACTTGACAGTTACCCAAAGGATCAGGATGTGATCCATTTTGAGCTAATGCTGGATTACCAATACCTTTCATACTGAACCAGAGTATGTGCATAGATACCTTTTCATTTAGGAACTCCTCTGCCCACTACCTGGGGCATTTTCTAAGCAATAAGCCAGAAATATTTCATATACTTCATGGTGTGTGTATGTGTGTGTGTGGGGGGTGTGTGTGTGCATCATCCTTATTCACTAGTATAAGTGTTTCTGAGTTTGTTTTGGTGAATGTAACTGTAAATGGGGTGGGGGTGGGGGGAACAACAGGAATAGTTATTCATACACTAAGGTCCTGTGTGACTAGCTTAGTTCAATGTCTTAATAAAATTGGAACTTTTTTCAGCTTGGAAAAGAGACGGCTAAGGGGAGATATGATTGAGGTCTATAAAATCATGACTGGGGTGGAGAAAGTAAATAAGGAAGTGCTATTTACTCCTCATAACACAAGAACTGGGGGTCACCAAATGAAATTAGTAGGCAGCAGGTTTAAAACAAATAAAAGGAAGTATTTCTTCACACAACATAGTCAACTTGTAGAACTCCTTGCCAGAGGCTGTTGTGAAGGCCAAGACCATAACAGGGTTCAAAAAAGAACTAGATAAATTCATGGAGGATAGGCCCATCAATGGCTATTTGCCAGGCTAGGCAGGGATGGTGTCCCTAGCCTCTGTTTGCCAAAAGCTGAGAATGAGCGACGGGGATGGATCACTTGATGATTACCTGTTCTGTTCATTCCCTCTGGGGCACCTGGCATTGGCCACTGTCGGAAGATAGGTGTGGGCTAGATGGACCTTTGGTCTGACCTAATAGGGCCATTCTTATGTTCTTCCATATCTCCTGAATAAGGATAAATGCTTGATTCTCTGAAATGTTCTGGAAGATAATGGAAACAGTATAGAGACCATAGGTTTCCTACCTCTTCCTTGTTCCACTCCATCCTTTGTATCTCCATCTCCCACATTACACATACCTGCTTTGTCTGAAGACTTGTTCAGTAGCTCTAAGGTACGTTCACTTGGACAGTGGGACCCAGCATGCTGCCCTTTGGTTCTATGCTGGAATGGCAAACTGGATTAACTAAGTGTAAAGAAACTGGTACTCATCCTGCAATGTTTTATATATATACATATAGCTGAAACCAGAAGGCACTTGAAATTATTGCATATTTAAACCTCTTGCACCAATACCTAGTGCAAGAGGTCTAGTCTAGACATCAGAGGGAAGTAGACTATCACAGTAGCTGGGCATATGCTCACATATGGATATAATGAGTTTGGTGGCAATATTCCTGAACACAGATAGTGAAGTATCAGAGGGGTAGCCGTGTTAGTCTGGTTCTGTAGAAGCAGCAAAGAATCCTGTGGCACCTTATAGACTAACAGATGTTTTGCAGCATGAGTGAACAGATAGTGAAATCACTAGCCTCTTCAAGTTTTCTTCCGGGCAGTGAAAGGAAGGGTTTCTGTTGCCTGCTATATCAACTTTCAAAAATAAAATGCATACTTGATCATACAATAGTATTGCAGTTTTTGGCCCTGAGAACCAAATTACTGCATGCAAATGAATTCTTCACCCTCTTGTGTTTCTTTAGAAAAGGTGTCTGGCGAAACAGCCAAAACCAATTTAGAAAGAAATAGTTGGTTCAGTACAGAAGTTTGCGTCATAAACTTCAGCTCATAGCCTGTGAATATGTGATGAGAACAAGGCTCATAAATATTGTATGATCATGTTTAATGCATTTTAATCTTGTAAAATTTAAACAATATTGTATACATTTTGACTTGAATCTTAGGTTTACATTTGATTTTAAGATTGGAACAAGGAAATAGGAACATTTCTAATGTATTTCAGCAATACTGGCAGAGATGGGAATGTGGTGCACTACTATTAAGATTAAAGATAAATGAAATTGAATGGAGACAGATAGGGGAGAGCATGTTGCATTGGTGGATTCTGGGCAGATCATAAATGTGTAAAGTATACCTAGGGGACAAAAATACCCTTTTTATTAGAATGCTGTTCATAGAATCATAGGAATGCAGGGCTGGAGGGGACATCAAGAGGTCATCCCAGTGCTGTGAAGCCCTTTGTAATCACTCTGTCAGGAAATTGTGTGCCTAAAAGTATTGCTACTCTGGAATGGAATGTTGGACCATCACTGAGTGGACACCATTTTGGAAAAGAGTTCTTTAAGGTTAAGTAAGCAAATGAATGCATTTCAGCATAAAAAAGTTGAGTTGATACACACCTTATGTCTTCTCTTAAGAATCTACTTTACTCATGATGTGTGTTTGTTTTATGTTCTATAGGACAGTTTTCCAGCTCGGTTTGGAGGAATTCATTTTGTCAATCAACCATGGTATATCCATGCCCTCTACACAGTTATACGGCCCTTTTTAAAGGAGAAGACGCGGAAGAGGGTATTCTGCTTGTTTTTTATATTGTTAAACAATTATAGTCTGCAGATGTATCACAGTATATTGTAAATAGACATGCTCAAAATCCCCAATTGGTATTTGTGTAATGTATTCCTATATAACTTTTAAAGATTTCTGTTATGAAGGGCATCTCTCCTGCCTCAAAAATATACATGGCTTTCTCCTGTAATACTCCAATTCAGCAAAGCTTTTAAAACATGTTTTATTTTAAGTATGTGAGTCCCACTAGATTGAGTGATAGGCAGGTACGTGTTTTAAATAGTGCTCTTTCATAAGAAATAAGTACATAATTTAAAAAACTACTTCAGGGTTTTTTTTTCTTAACTGTGTAGTGCCATATTCTTCCCTGGTACAACTGCATTGACATCATTGGAGTTACTCCAAAGATACGATAGCCCCCAAATGCACATACTGTATAAAATGTTCAGTATAAATGCCTATGGAAAGGGATTTGTGTATGTGCATACCACAGTAACGTCTGAGATGTAGTTTTAATTTGCATCATGTACATCATTTGTAATTAAATCAGAATTAGATTGTCTGGTTTCACCCACATAGCTGTCCTGGTCTGTGAGGAGCTTGCTTCTGATGTTGAGCTGCGAGGGAGTGGGGGGCAGTGTTTGAAGGCCAGAAGAGGGTTGGGGGACAAATAGGGGTGTGCAATCAGTGGGGTTCTTTTTTCCTGTGTGGAAGTAGGCTCTCTTGGGGTATCATTAAACAATTACGACCATATCCTGAAAAATCTTTCCCAACCCTCCTCTTCTGGACTTCCAAAAAAACCAAAAACAAACAAAACAAAAAACAAAAAACAAACCCAACCAGTTGGGCTCATCAGAAGCAAGCTCCTTTTTTGACTTCTCTTTATTTTGTTACCCACTATAACCCCACTGATACTTTTCTGCAGTACTCCTTCCTATGCAGTCATTTCCCATCTTGTTTTTGTGTAACTGATTAGGCCTTCCTGAGTGTAGTACTTTGCACTTGTCCTTCTTGAATTTCATCCTGTTTAATTCAGACCCTTTCTCCAGTTTGTCAAGATCACTTTGCATTCTAATCCTCTCCTCCAAAGCCCTTGCAACCTTCCCAGCTTGGTATCATCCACAGACTTTTTAAGTGTACTCTCTCTGCCATTATCCAAGTCACTCATGAAGATATTGAATAGAACCGGATCCAGGACCTCCAGGGATCTCTCTGTGGGACCCCACTCAACATGCCTTTCCAGTTTGACTGTGAACCATTGATAACTGCTTTCTGAGTACACTTTTCCAACCAGTTTTGCACTCACCTTATAGTAGGTTCATCTAGGCTATATTTCCCTAGTTTGTTTGAGAAGTTCATATGAGACAATATCAGAAGCCTTACTAAAGTTGAGATATCATGTCTCTTGCTCCCCCACCTTCATCCACAAGTCTTATTACTGTCAGAGAAGAAAACTAGGCTGGTTTGACATGATTTGTTTTAGACGAATCCATATAGACTGTTACTTATCACCTTATTATCTTTTAGGTGCTTACAAATTGATTGTTTTGATTATTTGGTCCATTATCTTGCCTGGCGCTGAAGTTAAATTGACTGGTCTATAATTCCCTGTGTTGTTCTTTTATTCCCTTTTTTCAGTCCTCTGGGGATCACTCCCATCCTCCACAAGTTCTCAAAGATAATTGCTAATAGCTCTGAGATCTCTTCAACCAGTCCCTTAACTATTCTACGATGTATTTACTCAGGTTCTGCTGACTTCAAGACACCTAACTTATCTAAGTAATTCTTAATATACATTTAGCCTCAGATCCTACCCCATTTATACTGATGTTCACTGATAGTCATCAGATAACTGTTAATATTGTTGGTGAAAACTGAAACAAAAAAGGCATTCAGCACTTCAGCCATTGATGTATTTCTGTTATTGTCTTTCCCTTCTCACTAAGTAATGGGCCTGCCCTGTCCTTGGTCTTCCTCTTACTTCTAATGTATTTGTAAAATGTTTTCTTGTTACTCTTTTTGTCTCTAGGTAGTTTAATCTCATTTTGTGCCTTGAGCTTTCTAATTTTCTCCCTACATGTTTGTGTTGGCTTTTTTTGTATATTCACCCTTCATAATTTGATCTAGTTTCTAGTTTTTGTATGACTTTTTGAGTTGCAGGTCATCTAAGATCTCCTGGTTAAGGCACTGTGGTTGGGTCTCTTACCATGTTTCCTATCTTTCCTGTGCTTTAGGGTAGTTTGTTCTTGTGTCTTTAATAATGTATCTTTATAAAACAGAAAACTCTCTTGAATAATTGTTTCCCTTAGACTTGCTTCTCATGGGACTTTACCTACTAATTCTCCGAGTTTGCTAAAGACTGCCTTCTTGAAGTTCATTCCCTTTTACTCCTCTGTTTTCCCTCCTACAATTCCTTAGGAACATGAACACCTCATTTCATGATCACTTTCATCCAAGCTGCCTTCTACCCTCAAATTCTCAACCAGTTTCTCAACCTCCCTATTTGTCAGAATCAAACGTAGAACAGCCCCTCTCCCTTAGTCACTTTTTCCACCTTCTGCAATAAAAGTTGTTTCCAGGATGTTCAGAGAACTTGTGAATAATTTTGTGCCCTGCAGCATTATTTTCCCAAGAAATGTCTGGGTAGTCGAAGTCCCCGACCACTACCAAGTCCTGTGCTTTGGATGTGTGGGGCTTTTTGTTTGTTTTTTAAAACTTTCATCTACATCTTCCTGGTTAGGTGGTCTATGGCAATAGTTCTCAGTCCGCGGTCCATGGCCCCCAGCAGGCTTCAGGGGTTGGCCAAAATAAACTGGGCTTCAGTGGGGGCACTTGGGCTCGGGCTTCAGCCCCAGGCGACAGGGCTTGGGAAGGGAGCACCACCTCCACCCCCTGACTCACCTCAGCAAGCCACCCAGCCAGTTGGGGGTACACAACCAAAAATTGCAGAGTCAGTGCAGAAAAGAGCTCTTCCCCTGTCATCGGAAGAGGTTACCTCACAGCCATTGACTCCACAAGGAGGCAGCAGCTCTCCAAGGAGACCCACCACTGCTGTGTCCTGCTACATCAGCACTTGTAATTGTGACCCCCATGCATTGCCTTTGGTTGGGGGCCTGCAGGTTTGCCTATTTAGGTTTAGGGGGGTACCTCGGTAAAGAAGGGTTGAGAACCACTATCCTAAACCACTTTTGTTTCTGATAGAACTCAGAGAATGTTTAAAGGCTAGTTGGTAAAACTCAATATTCATTTCTTATGGAATTGCAAAACGTAAAGAAAAAATGTGTATTGGATTGTGTCTTCTCATTTTTTGTATGCTTGTCTTCTTATGCACTTGATCTTGCAAACTCTTTAGGTGGAACTGTTCATATGCTTAAAGTGATTCACTTGTGTATTTGTAGGCTCATAGACACAAAATGACAGCTCAAGGCAGGGATTCTGTCTGCCTCTGTTGGTACATCACCTAGCCCAATGGGGCCCCAGTATAAATATTTATTACCAGTTATAATCATGATATTACTTTGTGCTGTGTTGATTTGTGTGACTTTTTTGGTTTTATCCTGATGTGTACAGATATTTCTGCATGGTAATAATCTCAACAGTCTGCATCAGCTAATTCATCCTGAGATCCTACCTTCTGAGTTTGGAGGGATGCTGCCACCCTATGACATGGGCACATGGGCGAGAACTCTGCTAGACCACGAGTATGATGATGACAGCGAATACAGTGTGGACTCCTACAGCACTCCTGCAAAAGAACTAGAAAAGGATCTCTCTCCCAAATCCATGAAGAGGTATGTTAAATCGGCTTCTGAGGCATCCTGGTACTATTGATGTGTTAACGCTTCCCTAATTCTTTATAATAGTTGTTCTTGATGCAACAGATAATTTCCCCAAACAATTTATAACCTGGGAAACCATTTTAAGGAAGTCTGCTACACTGATTTTCATAACAATAATCAATCAGTGTAATTTCTACAATAGGTGTACGTGGCACTTTATGGACAAGAAACAAAGGTCCCTCACCAAATTGCTTATAATAGGTTAGACTACATATGGACCAAGTAATGGGGAGAAAGAGAGAGAACAGGAACTGGCAAATCTCTTGGTATGCTGGGATTTCTTTGTATATATAGTGTAATTTGTTATCTTACAGTTATTTAGCACGAGGACAGGATTGGCTAGTTATTGGTGGAAGGCTAACTGAAACAAGTAAAAGCAGCAAAGAGTCCTGTGGCACCTTATAGACTAACAGACGTATTGGAGCATGAGCTTTCGTGGGTGAATACCCACTTCGTCAGATTCACCCACAAAAGCTCATGCTCCAATACGTCTGTTAGTCTATAAGGTGCCACAGGACTCTTTGCTGCTTTTACAGATCCAGACTAACACGGCTACCCCTCTGATAATTGAAACAAGTACGTTTTTTAGGAAAGAACTGAAGGAGATCAAGATGGCTTGGTACATTAGCGGAATAATGCTGTTTCAGGCTTGGGAGATAGTATGAAAAAAAGGCACAAGACTGCAAATGGAATGATAAGAAGGCAGAGTTGACAGAGTTCAAGGCATAGGTGGGTAGGAATAGCAAGAAATGAGAGCAGAAATATAGGCAGGGAAGAACAATGTAGAGCCTTGAAAGTGAGGATGAGAGGGCAAAATCTGCTCTCAGCAACACTGGTTCAAATTGAGACTTGAAGATCCAGTTCAAAGAGATTGAGTTTGGTATAGAAAGAGAGAGGAAGCCAGGGGAGGAATTCTAGCAGGGGGAAGTGTTTTCAGAGTTGTGGGCAAGGAAGATAATTTTGACTGTAGAACATTGTGTGCATTGGAAATGGGAGGGATGAGAGCAGTAGAAATAGAGAAAAGGAGAACATGTTAGTTTATTATTTGTATAATGGGAGACATGATAATCCTCACTCACTTTGCAAGTTTTATGAGAGTAGAAAAGAATGACCATGAACCTGAATGATGGAGACTATGACAGAGTTATCAAAAGAGATGGAAAAAAATAGAACTGTAGAGGGCTTGGGAGGGTGAAGATGAGAAAATCAGTTTTAAACATGTTTAACTTGCACATGATTTTTGAGGAGTTATGAGACACAGAGGGTGAAAGCAGAGGTGGAGATGTAGCTCTGCAGGACTCATCGTTGTAATGATGGAAACTGACGCCATGACAGAAAATATCTCACCTAAGGGGGTGAGCATAAGAAGAGAAAGTCAGAGGGCTAAGGGCAGACCCTGGAGGCAAATCTCTAGTCTAGACTAGAGAAGCACAACAATGAATTGACTGACATCCTCATTCCGTTTTTCTAATGCAGAATATTCATCTATTTTCTGTATTCTTTCCACCTGGGTAAGTGTTGTAGACACACCTGAGAACAGGAGAGGGTATTCAACAACAAAAACGTTTTCGTTTCTGTGTGCATGTAACTTAACTGAATGTTTTGCTTCTGAAATGCATGCCTTCAGATTTCTGCATAGTGCATCTGCAGTGTACACTGAAATTATTTTTCCCAACCATTGAATACAGAAAGCCCTACATGCAACTTCTGCAGAAGAGAGAAGCAGTTAGGATGCTGGACAGAAAGCCCCAGGGCTTTGGTATATTAAATACGAAGTGTTAATATGACATTGAGGTTAAGATTGAATTTTACTTACTTCTGTCATTTTCTGAATTAAGGCTGATGCTCTCTCCTTGACTGACTTGTTTTGCCTAGGTATTCCACTGGTATGGTAGCCAATAGCACACATGAGTGATTTGGTTTGCCTTGGTATTACACTGCATTCAGCATGGTATGCAGCAGCACACACTGTTTTCTGACATCTGTAGTAACAAGAGAGCAAACAAAGAGTGGAGTGACAGCTGTATGTGAATTTCCAGGCTTTTGTATGTATCTCAAAGACGACTATTTTCTTGTTTAACTCTTTTTGCTATTTCAGTAACTATTGCCCTCACAAACTAAAATCCTGCCAAGAATGTCATTACTCCATCATTCAGCTTGCTCCCATACACCACCTTTAAGTCCATAATGTATACTTCAGAAATGCCTCAGAGCTCATTCAAGTTCTCTGGGATTGGGTGAACCAAATTTGAGAAGAAGGATAATCTGTTGGTTAAGGGCTGGAATTGAGAAACCTGAGTTCTAGTGTCTACTAAACTTCCTGTGCCAAATTCTCGTCTGTACTAAGGCTCCTTTGCAACTCAACTTTGTGCTTCAATTCACCATCACTAAAATGGGGGTTAACAATACTACCCTATTTCACAGGGGGGAAAGAAGATTTTTTAAAAATATTTAAAATACTTCCATCTAAGGAAGAATGATTATAGAAGTGCAAAAGTGCGTTATTTTTACCTTGATGTGTCACTGAAGTACCACAGCATGGAGAGAGAGAGAGAGGGGGGTGCTTTAAAGAAGCAATAAACATTTATTTATGTGTATTGCAGTGATAGCTAAAGACTTGAGCAGGATCAGAACCCCATTGTGATGGGAGCTATACAAAACAGACAGAATTCTTGCCCTGAAAAGCTCACATTATTACTATTTATTGGCTGTACTTGATGAGCAGGATGGACCAAATTCTCTCCTGGTGTAAATTCATAACTCTGTTGACTTCCTTGGAGCAGTGCCTGTTTACACTAGTACAGCATCTGGCCCAATATGTTTATTTTTTTTACCATGCAAGAAGTGCAGGATTCATAGTGTTCTTAGCTTTTCGTTAGGTTCTCGAGTTCTGTAAATGGTGTAATATGGAACTAGACTGCTGACACTTCACAACCTTTACTGGCTTTTGAAACGAAGTATTTTGGTTTTGGAATGAACATGTAAGGCCAGAAGCCAGACCTCTTCTGGAAGTGACACTGTCCAGTCTTAAAAGCCGAGCAGGGTGAAGCCTTGTCAGTACATGGATGGAAGATTTCCATGGAAAACCCAGGGAGCTGCAGAAGGTAGTGTTAGAAAGTGCCATCTACCAAGCTGCCCACTTAATCAAGGCTGCAGCAGGGTATTATAACACCAGCTTTGCACTTTTATATTGCCTTCCATCTAAGGATCTCAAAGAGCTTTACAATTATCAGTGACTTTAGCCTTACAAGCCTTCCCTGGTTAGCCCTGTAAAGCTGATAATGGAAGCTGAGGGATGTGTTATCTGCTCTGGGAGTCCTACTGGCCATGGCAGGATTGAATGGGACTGGCTTAGTGGAATGTACTGTCAGCTGCACTTTTCCCTTCTGAACAGTAGTAGAAACTTGTGCCTCTAACTAAAATGTGCTACCACCTGCAGTGTTCCATTACCCAACTGGGCTGCAGGAAGCACCCCTTTACCAGCAGATTGACACCCTTTGGTGGAGTAGGTCAGTACATGAGCTGGCAGAGTAGACAGCTTGCACTATGTTGTGTGATAGGGAGAGATCCTGCCTTGCTGCTCTGTTCTCCTACATCAGCAAACCAGCACTGACCCTTCCCTGCATTTGTTTCATGTGGGTATTTCTGATCACTTGCTGTGATAAGATAGTTATGCTGCCTGTACCATTATTACTGAGCCCTTTTAAAAAAATGAGATTTACTTTTGTTTGTCTTGATCAAGAAAAGTCAAAACATGTTTTCCTTTTGCAGATCTCAGTCAGTCGTGGATCCCGGGGTGCAAAAACGCCTGGATAAAAACGAGGAGGAAAACATGCAGCCTCTGCTTTCACTGGACTAACAGTTTCTGAGCATCAAATGTGAAGTGGGGTGGAAGGTACTGCTTTTCAGCAGCAAGCAAACCGTTGGAAAGGCATGTACCAGCTGAAATTCTATTTATTCATGTTAATGTAGCATAATGTAATCAGGCAGCAAGTTATGCTAGTCTGCCTGAAACATGGGTGCCCTGGGTTGAAAAAAAAATCAATTTATTCTGTAAGTGCCAACTTGTTTGTAAATATAATGTAATCTTCCACTTTGAATTTGTAAGTTATGGTAGAGAAGTAATATGGAAAAGTGATTATTAAAATTTGTCTGTGAAAAGCACTGTAAAAAGGGAACGCACACACACACAAACATTGTTAATTAAGTTTTGTCCTGTCTATAGGAAGTTGTCTTGCAGCTATCATATTGACTACTTTTTTTCCCCTGTCATGCTCATGCAGCATTCAAAGATAGAGCGAATATAAGAACTTGGCAATAAGGAAAACCACACTGGTTACAACACTATCTACAGGAATTAATTTCACCAATAACCTTGTGGTTTTGGGTGGTGACTTGGGATAAGTCATGCATTATAGGGGAAAAGAGGTAACAGATGAGCAGGGAACAAATGCCTGTATGGATTTGTGAGCTTTCGTTCTGCTGAGTTTTAAGAGAAGTTTCGGGGTTTGGAAGCTGCTTGGCTTATTCGCCTAATTTGAGCCTTTCAGTGTGTGCCATATTAATCCTTCTGTTGCATATTGTGTTCACTTCAAGAATTTTTCCAGAACATTCTCTCTTTGGAGTGAAAAAAATATTCATCCCAATGCAGTGTAATAACTAGTATTTTGAACTGCAGCTGTAGGCTCAGGGTTAATTATGAAATCCTGTGCACTCGGTGACTGAATACATATATATTTTTACCAATCTCTAACAAACATATAAAGTGGCATTGTTAGACAAGTATATTTAATCAAGGGTTTATAAAAATAAATCATACCTATTCAATGTACTTAGAGATATTATAGATTGTATATTGAGACAATGTGACATTAACATATTAGAACTTTATGTACAGCATCCAACATCAAGCACGGACTAATATGAATGAGGCATAGTCAAGCCACTCAGCATAGACATTAAAGACATTTCTGTTTCGGTTGTGGTGTAATTGTATATATTAAACATGTGCCATATTACAGAAATACTCTTACCTCATAAGAGCAACCAGTTTCACTATGGACTGAATCGAGTCACCTGAAATTTGGGGGCTATACGTTCATGTCTATTGTGCTGATATTAATATGCATCAAGATAAGAATGTGCCCCTGAAATTGACCAGACATCTTCATCGGAATTAAAACTGCACTCAGACAAGGATGGGAAGACCCAGGAAAGCCAAGACAATACTGCTGAATTGTAGAAGTACTGTAGGAACATATCAGAATCAGTTAAGGTATTCTTACTTGATCCCTAACAGCTGGGAAGAACCTTGGGATCCCCTAGAAACAGCAATATTTAGGTGTCTGTGATTCAAGTAAGATCTTCCCTACAGCAATGATGACTTTTCTTATTTAAAATGCAAAGATATTATTCACAGGTCACTAATCATTTCCAGTGGTGGCTTTAGAGCAAAGAATTAATATAGAATTTCAAGTAAGAAATCCCACAGGAGAACTGTATCTTTCAGCATTAAGCTATAAAGATACATGAATGTTGGTATTGTCAGAAATTCATCCTGCCCCTTCCACAATGGTATCCTCTCTTTTTATCCAGAAACCACCATAAGTCACCTGACTAGTACAAGCAAAACAGAGATACAGCTTTAGTACGTACTTATTGATTGATTAGTAAGATTGCTAAGAGGTATGTGTCTGCACTTAATGCCTCAACATGTGATTATATTCCAGGAATCTCTTCGAACAAATTATTGTATTTCTATGCACAAACTATACCCTGAAAATATAGTTATGAAATGAACAAAATACGGAACCTGAATTTAAAAATGTTGAGCCCTGATAGTTCCAACAGAAGTTTGAAATCCACCATCTCCCAGATTTTAAAGAAACTTCCTTTTGAATGGTAGAAACAACTGTATCTATTACTATTGTTACCCTTTTAACAGACTATAGAACCAAGTTATGAATTTTGTGCAATTACCCTATCACAACCAGTGTAACACCATGCTATATATCCAGCTTACACTCCGAGGGCTCATAAAGATGTCATATTTGGATGTATGCTGTACTTACCTGACATTCATATGGATAGCAAGATCATATGTTCACATAAATCCTGATCTTGAAATTCTCACTCAGGCAAAATTCTCACAATAGATGTTTTTCCTGCACATGGGTTTCAAGGTTTTGCCCAGAGTTAATGTTCCTTGTCTAGGCCTAACTAAAGATAGGGATGGTCCAAATCTTGGTTGAAGCTTTGTGGAGACAAGGCCAGATCCTGGTGTAAGTCAGCATAAATCTATTTTAATTAGTTTGATTTTAAACTACACCAGCTGAAGTGCAGGCCCACTAGATTCTGTTAAATCTAGGAATGAGATCAGTTGCCTCTTAAATCTTTATGAAGCTTCATGGTAGAAAAATATGTAACTTTATGAAACTTCTATATACCAGCTGGCTAATTTGTTTTTTGTTTTTAATTCTTTACAGGATGCACTTAGCTGCAATTTATGTAATGTGGTCTGATGCCTAATCTAGTCCTTACTTTATAGATTCTTTCCAAAAAGTGAAACTAGGATATAGTAGAATGTTTACATACTGGAGAACTCATCCTTTTACCAAGAACAAAGCTAACTTTTCCACGAAAGAGTCTCATTACTGAAGAATTGAGCTTCAGTGCATTTTGTTTGGTGTTTATGTCTAGCAGAAGCAGTTTCATGTTGCAGCAGCAATTCCTCACACTGGATAAGAATCTGAGAGTGAATAAGAAAAAAACCATTGTTGCACAAAGCTTTTCACTTAACTTGTCAGCCTCTACAGAGAAGGAGTTTCTAGCTTCTGCTTCTTGTAGAAAATATTCTCTAGCAAAAGGAAAGCCATTTTTGTCTAAAAATAGGGTTAATTTTCAGTCCATTTTGCAGTCCAAATTTCAGTTACCTTCATTATTATGATTCGTTTTTCTACTGTACCATTGAGTTGTATAACTTCAGACATAGGTTGGAATCTTGTGTTCCTGTTTGTTTGTTTGGGCAGTATTAACCCTTTAGTATTCAAGTTCTGTGTTATTTTACTTAAATGTCAGGAAAAAAAAAGAAATATTTCCTGGAAAAGGAATAGATAGCAGTCTTAAATGCAGCTGACCAGGTGTTTAAGTGAAGAAGACATATGGTTTAAAAATGATAGTAACAGGTCGTAAGCAGGCTCTAATAATTCCCTTTAAACTATGTCTCTGTGTGTAAAACTGATGTTTGTAAAGTATTGAGAATTCATGGAACCTTTTGTGCTCAAAAGGCCTAAGCCAGTACCCAAGGAAATCAATGGTGATCTTTTTGTTCACTGAGCATTGGATCAGGTCACAGTAACCTCTTATAAATACCAAAATTTACATGGCCTCTCAGATCCAAAACTGATTACATGTAACCTGGTTTTTATCTCAGTTACATCCTCGAAGGAGTGTAAGTTCCTTGTACGATATAAAAAAGAACGGTTTTAGACTCTAGTGAGTATATTATGCCTCTTCACAAAAATAAACCATTGTTTTAGTTTAATCAAGTCTACACGCTGAGGGAAATATGTACTTTTGTAGTGTACATCTAAAAGTACATGGAGAAATGTCCTCTGTGCTGTTTAATTGCAAGCTCAACAAAGTTATTATTATTTTTTACAAAGGAATTATTAGAGCCTGCTTACGACCTGTAACTATCTCTTTTATAGCACTAGATAAAATTATACTTTTCCTTTTTTGTTAGTCTTCTTACTTAGGCCTATACTATAATGGTGACTGAAAAGATTTCCAAACCTTCTGAGAACCATCATTCAAAATGGTTGGGAACACTTAACAAAAAGGAAGACCATCTGACTCCATGTCATCTTCTGTTTTGTTGGTTTTGGCATCACCTCAGGATTTCAGGAAAGGTTAGGGGAAGCAGGAGAAGAAATGCCCTGAATCTGACATCAGAGATGGATGTGATTTTCCTTTTAAAAACAGAGAAACCCTTCAGTTGCTTTTTGGGGATGATTTGTTAGGATATTACCAGTGCCTTCATTTCAGGGCTTCTAGTATGATATCATAGGAATGTAATGTAATCTCATGATGATATGAAAGTATTTACATCATCCTGCTTATCATATTGTGCTGGCAGCTTAGCCTGCATTTTTGTGGTACTGAGAATAGTGGGTTTCATCCATAGATCTCAAAGAGCATTACAAAGGCAAGTAGATAGTTATACCCCTTTTTTCAGATAGGGAGGTAGTGGTAAAGAGAGTTAGACATGTGAGGTTCCTAAGAGAAGGCATACATATGGTTCTGATATATGGTAGGAATGACATTTTTGGGGTATTTAGCTCACTTACATTAATATCTCAGTAATTTAAACTGCCCCTATTTTCTTTTGGTTGAGAAAATTATCAGATGATTAAAATGACAAATTTCCTTAGAAATTCCCTAAACATTCTAGCTTGAATGACCTGCAGAAATGACCTGCATTCCAAAATTTCTTTGTGAATTAGGGGCATAAATTTATATATATATATTATATAACATATATTTGCTGCTGCAGACATGAAGAAAATGTTTCCTACCAACTGTTGTGGCCCTGACCCTTGATTACCTTGAGAACCTGTAACAGGACAGTACCTGGGATTTAAAATTAGCGTACATATTAACCTTGAGATGTCTTTCAGCCAGGTTTTCATATCTTAATTCTCCGAGGACATGTCCATATCAGTTTCTGAGATCCTGATCCATTTTTCCACATAGGGGTTTAAAACCACAAAATGATATTGGCCCCTGTTGGATGATTATCACACAGCCCAGCATACAGTTTTGTCATTTTTATCTTTTCCATGGTATGGCACCTGTTGATATGTGGTTGAAACACAGCTCACAAACTCTCACTACTTTTTCTTTCATTCCTCTGTGCTACTTGTTCCTTGTGAATAAATTGGTTAAATTTATACCAAATGATGTTTGGGAAGATAATAGAATAAAGTTTCTACACCAACATTCAGAGTCATTTTATATTCTGGTGGATGTCCACTCTTTTGAATGAGTTGCCATCTGAATTGTTAATGATGACTTTGAAAGGGACGGAACAATTACAAACAAGCATGGGAATTCTAAAAAGTGAGCTCATGGAGCAGTGCGGGGGGAGGGGGGATTGACTTTAGTTTTTAATAATACAACACAACTGGTTTAAAATTAGGCCATCTACCAAGCCAACTACTTGCTTGACCCAATGACTGTGAGGGCCTATAACTCCTGTATTGCTTTGGTGCCAAAATGGCTCAAAAAAGCACATGAATCAGAAAGATTCAGTACCATTCATTCACAAAAAGACTTCTCCAAAAAGTTGTGACAAACTATGTGCTGTTAACACAGAAGTAGATGATAGCAAAGGGACACATTTGAACAGAAAACAAGTGACAGGTGAATTAGCATTTCCACACCAAAATAGGCATCCTGTTACATGAACAATGCTCGCTATTGGCCAAATGCAAGGATTTCAAATTGGGTCCATTGGTTAATAAAAAAAAATTAAAGAGAAACAGCAGGAGAAAAGATAATACAAAAAGATAAAATATATGTATTCAAATTAAAATAGCAGCAGTCCCAAACTTACAGTGTCAAAATGCTGTAAAGTAACTTTTTGTCTGAAGGATTATCGCTTCCAGTAAATGGAATATAGCTTTTCTTGTGCCCTTTGCCCATGTTTCTGGACAAGCAGAGTTCCGCTTTTGCTCTGTGTGGTACTGATGGAGTTTCCTGAAGCTTCACAAAATGGCTTTAATTACAGTACAAAATATGAAACTGTGTTGTAACGACTGATGGCCCATGGATGCTATGTGATGGTTATAGGGTCCACAACTGCAAAGGGTGTTATATTCCTTCTCTCAAGGGACAAATTCCCACTTTGTAGAGCCCTAGAAACCTGGAACCCAATTCAACATCCATTCCTTTCTCGAGCATTTAGGCTTGGTGACTCTTCCCATCTCAGTCGCTTTATAGAGTAAATGAGCTCTTCAGTAGGACTTTAGGGGTCAGTGTGTCTCATGAAGTAGACAGGTCCCTAACTGACTAAACATCAGAGACCTGGGGGAGTAAGTATTGAGCCCTCCTTGGTTGACAGCTCCATTTCAGAGGTCATGAGGCAGAGAGGAGGCAAGGAGACAAAGTGCCATTAAAGAAAAAGAAAAGCCAGGTGGCCTGCAAAAAGAACGGCAAATGAGGAGATGGAAGGGCTGCCCCAACAACCCTACTGTAAGGTCAGAGAGGCCTTCCTTTCACATTATACTGCACAGCAGTAGTCAGGAGGGAGGGGAAATGTTTTCTCCTCACTCCAACACAATATCTTATTTTTAACCTTGACCCATATGCCAGTCTGAGTCTTTTCTTATCTTGTCTCTTCTCTCTATTTCTGCTGGAATATTTCCCAGCAGCCTATGCAGTCATTTGTAGCAGGGCAAACAACCAGGCCTGAGATTTACTTGTAGTAGAACAAGAAAGCTGGAGATTTCTTTTGCACGAGTTCTTCCAGGCAGGAGAAGAAGGGATGTGTTTTGCAACTCCTTGCCACAGCGCTTATTTTGTACGGGTTGGTCCTTCTGCAGTACCAGATGATAGTCCAGCCTGTTCTGAAATCAGTACCTGGGCCTTCCCTGTTTAAAAGGCTGCAAATATATATTGTGTGGGAATTATCCTTAAACACTTAGAAATATTCTCAAGCTCTTAGGAAAGCTATAGTTGATCTATCTCCAGTATTAAGCAGTTTCGCAAGTGATGTTAATTGGGTTTGGAAGGATTTGATTTTTATCAGTAAACGTTGATTTCACTGTGTACACAAAGATGAAAATTTTTTCAGTTGATGATAATTGAAATCTACAAATAGGCAAAATAAAAAAAAATGTTGCTTGAGAACTTATTTAGGAACAAAATCCAGTGATTTTTAGATGCTTGATTTAGGCTTGTTACAAATGGATTAGTGAATGAATAGTAAAAAAGGTACTATTGTATATTTTGATATTTGATGTTGACAATTTGTGTTTTAATAGGCTATAAAGCTTTAAATTGTTGAATCTCAACATTTACTGTCATTAAGTAATTGTCTTACCCCCCTATGTCCCACAATTATGAAAATTGTATTTGATAAAATCTTTAAAAATAAACATAAATATTATCCATCGAAATTATTTTTAAAAAATGAGGTCTGCCAGCTTAATGATGATGATAGACATTAGTCACTTAAAGGGACACTAACAACTTTGAACATCACACTTCTGTCTGTAAAAGTATTATCTGTTACTGTTGCAATTAACAAGACTACTGTAATTGAAAACAGGGCTTTCCCTCTTCTCGTCAGCTTCAGAATTCATTTGCTTTGTACCTTTGACAACTCTTCTTATATAATCACCTTTACTGTTTTCCCCTATATGTGGTTTTTCACGAGATTTCTTTGGATCTGTCACACAGCAACAGGGGGGAAATATATATTTTAAATAGGAAAGCATTTGCAAAACCACAAACATTGGCAAGGAGATTCAGAGACAGGTGTAGTACCTGAAGCTGCTTCTCTTTTTGCAGCTGACTAGATTTCAAGTTGATAGTGCTTCTTTTAAATTGGTTCTCCTCCAGTTTTTTCATTCTGTAGACCATATTGCAAAAGAGATCCTGTGATCCTTTCCCAGCACTGCAACTTTTCTCCTTCCTGCCCCCTCCCATCCCTATACCATCATGGGTTCTGAAAATATTTCATTGGGTGAATCACTGAGGAACAGGGCTCCATAGTCCACTGGTGATGTGCAGACAATAGTTTGAGAACAGCTATTTTAAATGTTTCCCTTATATAAATCTATGGTAACAGGGTGAACTGGTAAGTTATAACAGCAGCTAATCTCATCCACAGAGGAATACAGGTAAGGTTCTGGCTAAGGGTCACTAAGGCTCTCGGTTCTGTATGGCTCAAGTAGAAGTAACCACTAAATAAATTTATCTCATGCAACAATCTACTTGGAGCTGTATAGAAAATACGCATCAGGATCATCTCAAATATACAAATTACAGGACTAATTTACCAGTAGTGCTTGTATCCTCAGGATAACTTTGTTTTTTATTTCATAGTCTAGAACTGTTAGGACTCAGGGGGGTCTGAGATTTGTAATGCCAAGACAAAACTATTGATCATGTTCTCTCTCTATATATTTTCAGTAAAAATTCTTTTCACAAGTAGTCCTCCAGTTTGAATTTCATTCCTGGGCAGTAATGACATAAGGGTTTGTTTTGTTTTGTTTTGTTTTTTGATCTGTTGTGTTCTGCCCTATAATCTGCAGATTTATCAATTTTGTGAAACATTATCACTGTTTATATTGTATATTTAAATATCAGTTCTTTGTGATCAGTGGGCTACTTTGGAAAGCAAACTTCTTTAAATCATTGTTGGTTACTGAGGAAGAATGGCATTCTGTTAAATAAAATATGACCAAATGAAAATTAAAATACATATATTTGTTTGTACACAAGTGTGTTTGTCAGCCAGCTTGTGCTAAAATGTGTGTAGAGGAAATTGCTTGAATGGGTTGTAACTGACATGTTAAGAACAAGGAGAAATAATTGAGTGGAAAAAATCAACATTTGTGTTAACTCTGGTGATATTGGATGACACTTTAACAATTCAATAGTAGATGTTAGAGAGATTGCACATTTTCACAATCCTGTTATATGCTGACACTTATTGGAAAAGCATGCAATCTGGTCATCAATATATGCACAGATGAAGAACACCAGGAAATGTATCCCAGGAAAAGGTCATTCTTGTCAATAGAACTAGCTCCTGCATCTCTCAACCTGCTCTTTCCTACTTCACTGCTGTGTACCGTATCGTATCTTCCTCTCACATTTATTGGCGTTACATCTGGGTAGGAGAGCTAGGAAGGGCAGAGTCTGATGTTACACCACTTTAAAGCTAGAATAACTCCACTGAAGTCAGCTTCTCCAAGACAAAGATACTGTTCCTATGGAAAGTTTCAGAGTGGTAGCCGTGTTAGTCTGTATCAGCAAAAACAATGACGAGTCCTTGTGGCACCTTAGAGACTACACATTTATTTGGGAATAAGCTTTTGTGGGCTACAACCCACTTCATCAGATGCATGGAGTGGAAAATACAGGAGCGGGTATAAATATAGGAAAGGCTGGGAGTTGCCTTACCAAGTGTGAGGTCACTCTAACAAGACAGTTCAATTAACAGCAGAATACCAAGGGAGGAAAAATAACTTTTGAAGTGGTAATGAGAGTGGCCTATTTCAGACAGTTGACAAGAAGGTGTGAGTAACAATAGGGGGAAATTGAGTTTAGGTTTTGTAATGACCCAACCACTCCCAGTCTTTATTCAGGCCTAATCTGATGGTGTTCAGTTTGCAAATTAATTCCAGTTCTGCAGTTTCACATTGGAGTCTGTTTTTGAAGGTTTTTTGTTGAAGAATTGCCACTTTTAGGTCTGTTATTGAGTGACCAAAGAGATTGAAGTGTTCTGCTACTGTTTTTTGAATGTTATGATTCCTGATGTCAGATTTGTGTCCATTTATTCTTTTGCGTAGAGACCACCTGCTTTAGCCAATGTACATGGCAGAGTGGCATTGCTGGCATATGATGGCATATATCACATTGGTAGATGTGCAGGTGAATGAGCCCCGATGGTGTGGCTGATGTGGTTAGGTCCTATGATGATGTCCCTTGAATAGATATGGGGACAGAGTTGGCACCGAGATTTGTTGCAGGGTTTGGTTCCTGGGTTGGGGTTTTTGTTGTGTGGTGTATAGTTGCTGGTGAGTATTTGCTTCAGGTTAGGGGGCTGTCTGTAAGCGAGAACTGGCCTGTCTTCTAAGGTCTCTGAGAGTGAGAGATCGGCCTTCAGAATAGGTTGTAGATCCTTGATGATATGCTGGAGAGGTTTTAGTTGAGGGGGGGGGTGTAGGTGATGGCTAGAGGTGTTCTGTTGCTTTCTTTGTTGGGCCTGTCTTGTAGTAGGTGACTTCTGGGTACCCTTCTGGCTCTGTCAATCTGTTTTTTCACTTCACTGGGTGGGTATTGTAGTTTTAAGAACGCTTGATAGAGATCCTGTAGGTGTTTGTCTCTGTCTGAGGGATTGGCGCAAATGCAGTTGTATCTTAGAGCTTGGCTATAGACAATAGATCGTATGATGTAGTCTGGATGAAAGCTGGAGGCATGTAGGTAAGTATAGTGGTCAGTAGGTTTCCGGTATAGGGTAGTGTTTATGTGGCCATCGCTAATTAGCACTGTAATGTCTAGGAAGTGGACTCCCTGTGTGGACTGGTCCAGGCTGAAGTTGATGGTGTGGTGGAAATCATTGAAATCTTGGTGGAATTCCTCAAGGGCCTCCTTCCCATGGGTCCAGATGATGAAGATGTCATCAATGTAGTGCAAGTAGAGTAGGGGCGTAAGAGGACATAAGCTGAGGAAGCATTTTGTTCTAAGTCAGCCATAAAAATGTTGGCATACTGTGGGGCGATGCGGGTACCCATAGCAGTCCCGCTGGCTTGAAGGTATAAATTGTCCCCAAATCTGAAATAGTTGTGGGTGAGGACAAAGTCACAAAGTTCAGCCACCAGGTTTGCCGTGATGGTATCAGGGATGCTATTCCTGATGGCTTTGTGTGGAATGTTCATGTAGAGAGCTTCTACATCCATAGTGGCTAAGATGGTGTTTTCTGGAAGATCACCAAAGGATTTTAGTTTCCTCAGGAAGTCAGTGGTGTCTCAAAGATAGCTGGTAGTGCTGGTAGCGTAGGGTCTGAGGAGAGAGTCTACATAGTCAGACAATCCTGCTGTCAGGGTGCCAATGCCTGAGACGATGGGGCGTCCATTATTCCCTGATTTATGGATTTTGGGTAGCAGATAGAATACCCCTAGTTGGGGCTCTAGGGGGTGTGTCAGTGTAGATTTGTTCCTGTGCTGCTTTAGGGAGTTTCTCGAGCAGATAGTGTAGTTTCTTTTGGTAACCCTCAGTGGGGTCAGAGGATAATGGCCTGTAGAATGTGGTGTCAGAGAGTTGTCTAGCAGCCTCTCGTTCATATTCCAACCTATTCATGATGATGACAGCACCTCCTTTGTCAGCCTTTTTTATTATGATGTCAGAGTTGTTTCTGACCCTGTGGATGGCATTGTGTTCTGCACAGCTGAGGTTATGGAGCAAGTGATGTTGCCTTTCTATGAAAAGGCAGTCCCAACATAGCAGTGCTGAAGAGGTTGATCAGTGTTTGCACAACAGCACCATCACTTCGTATCCTCTTGATTCATCCCAGATTCCAGTGTGCTAGTGATGGCTGTTTTTTTAAGATGTAGTCATGTGTTTGGCTGATGACTTCAAACATTTATCTCATGTCACTTTTGCAATCTTTTTCCCTTTAGGCTAATGGATATCTAATCAATTTTTTTTTACAATTTCTTTTATCTAGGTTTTTAGCATGCAGAGATCAAAAAGCTACTTTTTGCAATTTTACATTGTGACTGTAAGCTCAACCATAGCCTACATTTAAGGATGAGCTTCAGCAGCATTCCTTGTTTAAATATTGGTAAGGTACAATTTCCAAGGTCAGTTCTGATTGCCTGGCTACTTCTAAAAAAAATATTTATAACATCCTCACTACCCTTCCAGGGAAATATATTTTTACAATTTCCACAAGCTCAGTCATTGTTCTATATGCAATGCATATACAATCACTGCTCCAGTAATTCACTGTATCAGTAAACATATGAATGGAATTTTCAAAAAGGCTCAGTGTTGGCCTAATTCTGCTTCCATTAACTTCAATGGTAGCAGAATTAGGCCAACACTCAGGGTTTTTACCTATAATAGAGAATTACACTGCTACAAATTACAACCATTGTAGGTTGTAATGGTATGTACCTTGTGTTCACACCAGCCATCCTGGCTCTTGGAGACCTGGTCAGCACATCCCCACAGCACTCCATTCTCTGTCTCAGTCCCAATGTATTGTGGGTACTTATGCCATAGTGCCCAGTTTGTAAAACTAGCAAACCACATCTGGGAGAGATGCTGTAACATTTTTTAATAAAATGAGAATATAAATTACCGTAGCTTTTTTAAATGTATAAAATAACATGTTTTGTAAAGAATTAAATGGCAGAGAGATTCTTTGGTTTTACACACAAGAAAAACCTCATTCTGCTTGTACTGCACCTTTATAAAAGTGAAGACTCAAACTGCACTAGCTCACAGGAAGAAAGCATGCAGGAGTACAGGAGCCACAGTTGTCATTGAAGGGGTTGCTGGAACATTGTGGTCTAGCCTGGGAGGGGTAACTACCAATGATGCAACTGCCACACCAGTGTTTCCTGTCTACATTAGAACTGCAACAGCCCAGGATATTATAGTGGAGAACCTTGTTTTGAACAAATGCAATTGCAATGGTACTGGAAAGCACCTCTGTGTGAGGTCATAAATCATGATACAAGCATGGCAGATGTGTGCACTGCCAAAATTCTCTAATATAGGCAAGGCTTTACTTTAGTCTTATCAGCTGCATGGGTAACCTGATGATGCTGGTTCCATTATCAGTGAAGTTCCTACATGCTGGGCGAAGGAGAAAAATAAATGTAACACATCAATACTTTTTCAGCATACTTGTACATGGTTGGCTGATTAAGAGCATTTTTAGTAGCTGAACCTTAACTAACATAGTGTCACCACCTTCCCTCTGGATAGATAACAGACTGGTTTTTTTCCTTCATCCATCATCTTAAACAGCTGATGCTAGTCAGCCAGCTCAACAATTGAAAGAATAAATATCATGAAGGCCAAGGTGGGAGATCTTTTAAGGACATCAGTCCTGAGTTAATGGGACAAGTTGTTGTCCCTCCTCCCATATCTACATAAGTATCTGCTCTATTTACTTGTGCACTTTTCTGATTAATTTTAATGATGCTTCTCCCACCCCAAGCTTGTAGAAGAGAAGTCAGATTATTTCCTAGTAATGAAAGTTTGCTTGTTTGCTATTAAAAAAAAAAGGGTCCCAAATTGTATTTTCACCAAAGCTTCATTGAATTTAGTAATTTTATGTGCTATCAGCAGTCATTTGATTGGATAGTAACGTTATTTTAACCTCACATCCTTCTATCAGATCATTTTTTTCTGTGGTTGATAATAAACCCTACACTAATTTAAAAAAAATGAAATGTAAAAGCAAATTGACTGTGTCTGTGTTTGCACCTGTTTTGTGTTTGTTATAGAACACACATTCTAAGCTTGCATGCTTGAGGATTTGTTCAACTGGTTGATTTTTATATGGGATGGGATACTGCTTGACAGAGCAGGGAACCAAGTTCTCAAAACTCCTCTCCCGACCTCTGGTACAGAGATGAAACAAGAACATAATAATGGCCATACTGGGTCAGATCAAAGGTCCATCTAGCACAGTGTCCTGTCTTGCAGCATTGGCCAATGCCAGGTGCCCAAGAGAGAATGAACAGAACAGGTAATCAAGTGATCCATCATCCATCCCCTATCACCCATTCTCAGCTTTTGACAAACAGAGGCTAGGGACACCATCTCTGCCCATCCTGGCTAATAGCCATTGATGGACCTATCCTCCATTAACTTATCTAGTTCTTTTTTTGAACCCTGTTATAGTCTTGGCCTTCAGAACATCCCCTGGCAAGAAGTTCCACAGATCAACTGTGCACTGTGTGAAAAAAATACTTCCTTTTGTTTGTTTTAAACCTGCTGCCTATTAATTTCGTTTGGTGACCCCTAGTTCTTGTGTTATGGGAAGGAGTAAATAATACTTCCTTATTTACTTTCTCCACACCAGTCATGATTTTATAGACCTCTGTCATATCCCCCCTTAGTCATTTCTTTTCCAAGCTGAAAAGTCCCAGTCTTATTAATCTCTCCTCATATGGCAGCCATTCCATACCCCTAATAATTTTTGTTGCCCTCTTCTGAACCATTTCCAAGTTCAATACATCTTTTTGAGATGGGTCGACCACATCTGCACCATGGATTTATATAGAGGCAGTATGATATTTTCTGTCTTATTTTCTATCCCTTTCTTAATGATCCCCAACCCAGACTTCACCCATGGCTGTGAAGAAGGCAGTTTACTAATTTATCTGGGGAGGGGCAACTTTCCCACTACCTTTTACTACAACCTTCAGGATTGCGGAGTGACCACCAGCTTCATCTCATCCTGTCAGGGCACTGCCAGTCACTGGCCTATTGCCCCGATTTACAAAAAGTTCTCAGAGTGGGAAGCTCCTTCTACTTTTCCCTCTCCCCTCTTCTGAAGCAGTGAGGTGGGGAGCAGTTCACTCTTTCTGAGCTCTGGTCCTGAGAACCATCCCAGAAACCCTTGCATGGTTAACCCACTCAACCAATATAAGTGTCAACATTTTTTATTTCCATTGTTAATGGATAGTCACATATAAGACAAAGCATTTTACTAAATTTTAAAATTATGCCAGATGAAAATGTTGGTGAAACAAAGCATTGTGTTTCCCTTGGGTTTTTTGTATGTTATATCACACTTTTGCCACTGATGCCATGCTTACTAAAAATAGCAAGAACAGTTTGACAGCTTGAAGTGATCTAGATAACAGCAGAGATACTCTCCTATGTATTGGTCTATCAGCTGTACGTTTTTTGCTTATGAGGGTTTTACATTATTATTAGGTCCACTTAATGGTCATATTACAAAGGCCTAAAGAAGAAATAAAGAGTGAGAAGCCTGTTTACACAAAGAATTAGGGGGGGGGAAAGCTACGACCACATTTTGTGTTTGCTTTTTCTTGCCTGCACTCTGTATTTCCTGGTGATGTTGCTTTCTTTTCTTATCCTTTAAAAATCATAGCCTTTGTACATGCCCTATTCAGTAATATAAAGATGATTTTACTTTTAACTATACAAATTCCAAGTTTATAGTCACTCTTAAACCTAATAGCAGCTTATGTTCATGTAGTGCTTTTCCTTCTAAAGAACCCCACAGAATTTATTGATTAAACTTAACCTTAGCATAACCCTACAGGAGGGGTGAAAGTGTTTGGAAAAACTTTGCAAAGGAGACTCTTGTGGGGTTCAAGAAATGAGGTTTGCAGCCTCCCTCAAGTGTTATGATCTTCAAATCCCAGAAGCCAGGATAGTAGAAGACATGAACGGGTAGTGAAAGCTGCTAGGAGTTTACGTAAGTCAGGTAGGCTTGGAATCAGTATGCTGTGGGAAAGGAAGAGCAGCCTGTTCTCAAATCTGTAGACATCCAACCATGTTCATTTCTTGTGGATGGGTTGGCATCCTGTGGACTTGTAGGGAAAGGGGGAACATGCTGCAAAGCCACTGCTCCTTCTCGTCTCCTGGTTTGATGGCCATTCTGCCCTTTAATTTGTCTTCATTAGTCCCCTTTGTGCTGCAGTATGGAAGGAAATAATTGGCTCTGAAGATAATATAATAGGAATTGCTTCACTCTCCACTGCAATCGAGCTGCCTCCCTGTGATTTTGTTTTTTTATTTGTTTGGTTTTTTGTTTCATTTGGGGTGTGGATGGGGTGAAGAAGGTGGGTCTCTTCCTCCGCTCCTGCATAACTCCTGGAATGGAGTTTACATAACCTAGCAGACTCTGAAAATCATTTTGACTGTATGATTCAAAGTTCAGCTATTTGAGATTATTAAATATGAGCATTTCAGAAACGCATAACAATGCCAATTTTCTGTCTAGTTTCCTATCCCTGGAAGCACCTTATCAGTGTAACATCAAATCCAGGTTGACAGAAATCTTACACCTCTGCAAAGATAATAAAATGCAAATAGCATAGTTTAGCTTGAGTATTTTCCCCTAGAAAATATAATTTTACCTTCTCATTATTTTTCCCTTGAGCAAAAAATAAACACTAATAACATGATTTCTGTCACTTTGGGCTAAAATAATAGGTTGCTGATTACAAATGACTAGCAGGAACTGGCATGCATTCGTGGAATGCTACATAACTGGGAGGGATAACTGCCTGTTGCATTTCACCACTGCATATTTACAGAACAGTGTTCACATCAGTTGAGCTGGCTGCAATGGGGCCTCTTTAATGGGAGGAGGTGGTGGCGGCAAAGTTCTCAAACAATGAGGGACCAAGGAGGCCATGCAAAGCATAACTCTGATGTGGGCTTGAGCTCCCCCAAACCTCTTTTTTATAAACTGTTCCTTCAGTGAGGTACATTTAAATGGAGAGGGCTCCATAGGGTCTCTCGCTGACTGACATATTAGCCCTAGAAAAAATAATCAGTTCATTTACTGCCATCTTATATAGCAGTCAGCCTACTGAAAAGCCTAGTTGGTAATTGCACGTTCTTCTTTATAAATTTGATCGACCTTCCCTGTGCCGATTTACCTCCATGATGTCGCCTGGCAGCGAGTACCATATTTCAGCCAGCCTGTGTTTGATGAACATGACTAACTTACAGCAGCGCAGTTCTCCACATGGGGATCACCAGGAGGTGTCTGGCTGGGGAGGGAAGGGAGGAGCTTGAGCCTTTGAGCTTCCTTCCATTCCCAGGCTTTAGGGTTTTAGTACTAATTAATGATAGGTTCATTTGAACAAGGTTAAGAGGTTTTGTCTTCCTTCTTGGTCTCTAATTCTACCTCCAGCCTTCCTTTGCATCTAACCAGATACTTCTCTCATCGCTCATGCCCATCCTCTTCTCACTTCTTAGATGGTTCCCCCTTGCTGACTCCTCACGGGCTGTGTACATAGTCTGGCACTACCTCAGGCAGGGTAATGGCCTTGCATCTGGCATTCACTCTGTCTTAGCTGCCCTTTGAAAACCTTACAGACACCAGGGCTTTTCTCTGTCAGATGTACTCTGGGATGAATTACATATAAACACATACACACACACACATCTTGATTCCAGGGCAGTCAAGGAACTTGCAAGATTATGAGGAGAGGAAAGATTATTAGGCCCCAAAGCAAGGTATTTCAGCAAAGATCAGAGACCTGAAGACAGCTGGGGAGTAAAGCTCTCCTAATTGAGCCAATGATAAAAAATGTTCACTTCAGGCCAAATATTTAGCTGAGGTGTGCAATGTTTCTTATGACTGTCTGACCAGTTAATCTGTGACACATGTAAGAAAGAAAAGCAGTTTACCCTAACAATGGGCGCACCACATAATGTTGAACAATTTAAAAAATAAGTCTTGTCTCCCCTAGCAGATTCCGTATCCGTTGTCAGCAATGGGTACAGCTGCACCAGTGGATTAAGTGCTTGTGTAGAAAGGGCTAAGCAGTATTCAACATAAGCACCAACTTTTCAGCATGGTCTTACCCAGACCTCCACTTTTCCAGGCATAAAATTGTTAGTTCAGACAATTTATGTGCACAGATATAAGGACAAAGCTGGATTTAAAACACTGCAAAATATAGCTTCAAATCATAAAAATTAGAGATAGAACAAGTCCTGTAGGTCATTTCGTAAATCCCCTTTCAGTGTAGGCCTTTCACGGTCATCTTGGTCAACTCTGAACCGAATCTGAACCAACCATGGTAGATTGAGACATCTAATGCACAAATGGAAATTCAAGGACTCCCCGGCGTACGAGTGTGGCTCCCCATGACAGATCATTAAACATATCACTACATACTGCCCAATTTATTAATATGATGGAGGCATTACTGAAATAAATTCTGCTACTCCTGATACAGCCATTTGGCTCAATCAACTTCAGGTGACATTGTAACTGCTGCTCTACACCAGCCACACACAAGAAGTAGCGTAGGCTTGTTCTTTACAGTATGGTACTGCTTTCTCTGTTTTCAAATTTATTCAAGTAACTGGGTTTTCACCACATCTTTGGAGATTATGCCACAGCCTAGTACAATCTAATTATTCCACAGTCTAATACATCTCTGTGTTCGGAAGTATTTCCTAATTTTCCACATAAATGTCCCGTAGCTCACTTTCATCCAGTTGCTCCTGTTTACATTGACCATCCGCAGGCACAGCCGCCCACAGTTCGCAGTGGTGGCAGTTCACCATTCCATGCCAATGGGAGCTGCGGGAAGCGGCATGGGCCACAGGAATGTGCTGGCCACCACTTCCCGCCGCTCCCATTGTCCAGGAATGGTGAACCATGGCCACTGGGAGCTGTGGGGGGCCGTGCTTGCAGACACTCAACGTAAACAAAATGTCTCACGGCCCACCAGCAGATTACCCTAATGGGCTGTGTGCCGAAGGTTGCCGACCCCTGCCCCAGGTGAAGAGGGTAACCATATTTATTGTTATATTTTATTAATGTGTTACACTGGAAAGCATACACCAGAAAAGAAAGTGAATAAAGATATTTCATGTTGGAAAAGCTGGGAACAATGAATTTCAATGGATCTCAAGATTTGAGTCAATAATCAGATTTAAAAAGTCTATGTATAGATGATTGATTCTGTCTATGCCTGTGTATTGCATGTTCTATATGCACACAGATAAGAATATAATAGCTTTAGAGAAAGTTTCAGTTATTCTACATAATTAAATCGTAGCCAGAAGACTGCTGCCTGTTATATTAATCTTCCTAACTAGTTGTGTGGGCCATTTTTGGTAATGTCATAATCATATTTAAACCATTATCATTTTCCTCCCTTGTCACAGAACATGGATACATCATTAGATACACATATGAAACAGACACCCAGTCACCTATCAAAGGCCTGTTCCAAAACTCTCTGAAGTCAATGGGATCCTTTGGAGTGTGCCTTGTACAAATAAGGTGGGTGGGAAAATGATACAGGGAACACTAAACATTATAAATTTTGTCCCCTCTCTCATTTTTTAATTTAGATTTTTAAAAGTGAATGCTACATGAAATGCAACCATGTTCTCCTTTCTTCTACTTTTAATAGCACCTCTCAAATGCTTTTATCTTTTTATTTGACCATCTTGAATGCCTCTGTAACTCACATGCTTTATACTGCTAGGGTGACCAGACAGCAAGTGTGAAAAATTGGGATGGGGTGGAGAGTAATAGGGAGCCTATATAAGAAAAAGACCCAAAAATTGGTACTGTCCCTATAAAATCGGGACATCTGGTCACCCTATATACTGCAGCATATGTTTGGCCAAAGAAGAGGAGAGAAGCAGTGTGGAGGAGGAAGAGAGATGGATTTTAGTTGGATCCTCTGTGTCTCTGCACATGTGCAGAGAGCAGGGCAGGGCAACTCTTCCAGAAGGACGTAGAAACATCTGGAAATAAGGTGTGGCAAATATTGGACATGCTCAGTAGCTGTTTTAAACTGTATAGGAAGTTTTTGGTGTGGGTAATCTGCTTGGCAGGTCACATCTAGTCTCCCTCTGGGAGCTGAATCAGAGTGCAGAGGGGAAAGGTTATAAATACAGGAGTTACAAACAGCCTTTCGGACTCAGTGGTTGATCCATGTAGGAACAAGAGATGTCTCTGCTCGGAGAGACAGGTTCCAATCCCTCTACCACTTTGGACATAGGTCAGTGCTATTCTAGCTTTATTTACTAGAGAAGCCTTCCAATAGGATAATGTTTGGTTTTATGACCCTAGAGGAAGAGCTAGGGAGGATCATTTGTCACCTCTAGCAGCTAACAGCCTTGGAACTTAACATTGGGCAACCAGCCAATGGATCTAAGTTGTCTCAATGAAAGAGAGAGACTGGAGCAGCACTTGGTGAGGTGGAAGTTTGTGAATTCTTGCCTGACTTAGCTGGGCTTTTGTGGAGATATAGTGCCCTATTGTCAGATCCTACAGAGATCCAGGGCGTGGATATTTTATATGCTGATCCAAATCTGTGGACCATTTTGGATATAGGCTACAGGTTTCTGTTTCACCAACAATGGAGGGAACCAGTCAGCTCTTGACCCAAGGACTGCAATGCTGCTAGCTGTGGAGATTCCCAGTTGGTTGCTGACAAGGTTCTGAAGTGTCTGAAAGGACTGAGATGCTGCCATTCTCTTCAAGCTCTGAAGAGTCTCGGTAACACACATGTCACACTGTGGCCAGCCACACGATAAAGTCTGAGAAATAATCTCTGAGAGAAACTGAGAGAGGAATGTGTCTATATGTGTGTGCTAACATAGAAAATATTATGTTGAAACCTCATTTGAATATGTGTAACAGAAACCAAGTAGGAAAGTGTGTATGAGGGACATCAATAGCTTTAGCACCTAGTAGCTTTTGTTTAAAAATTATTCACAGTATTTCAGCTTCTACTTACAATGTTTTCTGTGTGCATTAACTGTTTGTTTTACTAAGAAAGCATGTGGTAATTGACTGGGAACTATTAACATTGAATTATCAGGGGTTTATATGATAGCTCTGAGGTTTAACTCAGTGTAATGTGTTTTGAAAACACAGAACTCTGGCTTGTGCTTCAGGAAAGACTTAAGCTGAGATGCAGAGAGAAGGGGAGTGAAATAGTTAAACAGAATTTTTCCTCAGCTTCCCCCAGCCTGCTCCTAGCCAGCTCCCTCTGGTGGTGTGGTGGGCACTTCACTTCAGCAACTCATCTAGCGCAACCTACTTTGAGGTTGTGTAAGCAACTGATTGGGCCTTTATTAATACAGAAAATCTTGAAAACATTTCACCCTTCTATAAGAAGTTGCTGGAAATGGGCAAAGTTGAGGGGCAGACATGCTGAGAAGAGAGACAATATTAGAAAGAGGTGTAACAGGAGAGGTGGTCCAGCCTATAGGCCATATGCGAGGAATAGAGAAGTGAAGAAAATGTTACCTTTAAAAAAATTTAAACTTTAAATTAATTTTAAATTTTTACGTTATTTTCAAAAAATGGAACAAAATATTTCCTCCCATCCTGCCACTGTGAACAATTTGTCATGAAAAGATAGCTCTAAAAACAGAAATATTTTAAAAATTAATTTTATATATATTTATATGTATATATATATACACACACTCCGGTAATTAAATAAGTCCTGATCCTTTGGTTTCTCCTGAACATAGTGTCATTTCTATGGGATTATGCATAGGAGTAAACATATAGCAGTGACTGTTTGCAGGCTAGGGCCGAAAGGAAGTATTTATATTCTAACAGCATTAAGACTCTCAAGAGGGTAATTTTATTTGTCCTATAATATAGTACATCCCCCATTGGTCAAAGGCAGGAGTGCTGCAGGTCCTGCTTCACAAAGGAACTGATCTGTATGTTTATGGATCACTAAAACATAGGTCTAGCATGTTTAATGATATAATCAAGCATGACTGCCTTTTGAGTTATCATACCATGTGCACATTTAATACTAAATTAACATCTTGGGGTATTGTACACTGTAATATAAATTTCCTTTTTCTTAAAAAAAACCAGAACCTTCTGATTAAAGATTCCTATTGAACCTAGGGACCCACTGCCTAGACCCCACCAGAGTTATTTTTGAGGGTACCATATATTTATCAGAGGATTGGGGGCATCTCCCATGAGAACTCTGTTTCTGTTCAAGTAAGGATGAAGGCTTCACACCATCCTTCTAGAAGCTTCATCAGGACTGCAGAGTACTGTTTGCTACTTTATCATTTAGTGTATAGTAGCATGGACAGGATTTTCAAAGCTATCTAGGTGCCTAAATTGGAATCTATTATTCACCTAGGTGAATGCAGGTTTCGAAGGGTGCAAGAGGCATGGCCTTTAGGTACTTAGAATTGGCCACATCCATAGTTCAAAGACTGGGTAGCCAGTTGGGTTTGGTTGGACTGTCAGGCTAGATTACAAAAAGACTTAGGCATTGTGATGCTGAGCATGCTCTAGGAATTATTTTGGGGGAAGTTCTATGTCCTGTGTTTTACTGGAGGTCAGACTAAATTATTACAGTACAATGGTCCCTTCTGGCCTTGAAATCTATGACTATAGTCTCTGGTGGTCAGAACACTCACCCATGATGAAGACAATCTAGGGTCCAGTCCCCCTGCTCTAATGACTCTTTACTTATTTATTGAAGTGGAACAGCTTCAACAGGAGAGTTTGAGGGAGCCCCACATCAGAATATTCCAGAGCCCCGTGGTTAGAACACTAATCTGAGAGTTGGCAGATCCCTGTTCCATTCCTTTCTCCTCATCATCTGGGAAATGGGGGGACTAGAACTGCTGGTCTCCCACATCCTGAGTGAGTACCCGAGCTACTGGGCTAAAGGTTATAAGGGAGATAGTTGTTGTTGGACGTGCTCTGAGCTGATCTACCAGATCAGGCCCCTCAGGCGAGTTGGACAGAGGAACGCCCATCTTCCCCCAGAGAATGGAAGAAACACAGTTGCCTAGGGAACTTTGACTGCAAAAAGTTATGTGCTGAGTGAATTTAGGCACCTACAGTGTTTGGCAGCAGATAAATAGAGGTTTTGTGAAGACCACTGATGCCTAAATCTGGGACTTTGGCACCTAGAATGGCAGTTAGGCAGCTAAATCCCTTTGTGATCTAGCCCTCAAATGTATTTAGGCACCAAATTTGTCCTTTAGCCTATGGGGATGATACCATTCATCTACAAACCTATGCAACTTTCAAAGCTGGGTGTGGGGGGCACAAGAATGAGACTGGATGCCTGGAATCAAATTGTGGGGATAGCTGAGTCCAAGTCATTTTCAGAACGGACGTGGGTAGCACAGGGAAAATATGGAGCCTGAAAGCCAGATGTGGTCAGCCCATGTCTGTCTCATGAGGAGCAGGACCAGCTGGAATCAGAATCTACTTTCTAGTGGCTGTTGGCTCAATGCCCTACTTAGCCATTTTAAAACTCCTCCCCTATATCTTTTAGGGCTCCTCTTGTTCTTACAACAACCAAGGAACTCCCTGACTCCTGGAGCCACCTGCTCATTATTCTCTCTGAGCTAAATTCTCCTTTTGGCTCCATGAGTGCAACTTTCTATTCCTGTGAGAACATACTGTACCATTCGTGCCTGCTGCATTCATGTGGAAGGGTGAACTGTGACAACAATTACAGTACGGGGTGGAACAATATTTTCTTGGCTTGTTATGAGATTTCTGTGATAGGGCCGTCTAAGGTTAATGAACAAGAAATAAATGGTGCCAGCAGCGGTTAACAGCCAATTTAAGGAACCAGGAGACAAAGCAGGAAAAGGAAATGCAGTGCACAGACTATCTCATAAAATGCCGATGTTCCTCTCAACAGCAGCAGATGGCAGCTCCCCTGTTCCCAACCCAAGGCTTTTATTGGAAATCAGTAAATTCCTTCCTTTGGAAAAGTGCTAATCATAACAGTCCATTATATTTCACTGATTTTAGTCCAGTGCATATCCTCCTGATCTCATATTTACAACTGATTTAGGATGGTTGGCATCTATATAACACATTAACTAGACTGAAGAAGCTGAGCTTTTACTGAGCCTGAAGTCAGGCATCAAGGTGCTGTATGCTAATCACAGTTTTCCTCTGGGAATACAGTAATCAGATTTGGGACGTCTGGCAGCAGACCAGGCTTTTATTCCACAGGAGTGGAGAGAAAATTAGTCAGGAGTGAGGGGAAGGAGAGGGGGAAGTCCTGCTCACATACAATAGATTAGAACAACATGGCCTCAGATGAAAGAGAGAAAGAGAGCAGGAATACAACAATGGTTCATCTCTGAATGTGTAAGCCAATTGGAGGTGACAGGCAGAAAGACCTTCTGAACCCCCCTTCCTACCTCCCACTCCACATTCTAGGAGTTTGGTTGATGATAAACTTGCAGTAGCATGCAGCCTCTTGTTCCTGACTGCTGTGTGCCGAGATTGAAGTGGTGCATGGTGATTCATAAAATAAGGAGCGTGGACCCTTCTGAAGGTGATTTTACTGTTTCATACCTTGGGGAGTAAAGACATTATTTTTTACAATTAGTTTATCACCATTCCCTTTAAATCCCTTAAGTGCAAGAGATTAGAGAAGCCATTGTCTGAAAAAGTGTGTGCATGCATCTTATAAATAGAGTAAACTAGCATTCCTCTCAGATTTCTTCACTTATCCCTCTTAGGTCACACACTTAGAAGACATTCCTCCATCCTCAACTAAAGCATCCCATCTAACCAGTTTTCTCCCACAAATGGAAAAGGAAATGGTGCTTCACCTTTGATCCATAACCTTAGTGGGCTGCTTCTTTTATGATATCTTAAGCACAGAATAGCTCCTGCACATGCCAGAAGTTGAAAAAGCCACTGTCCTAATTGACATCAGCCTGCATAGATAGACCAGTGCTGTCCTGCTCTACAATACAGTAGGAGACATACAAATGACAAGGGCAGGGAACAGCAAATTACTCCAGGTAAGAATTTTCTTCTACGGTTAATGAGACATTGTTCTGTGTGCAGCTTTTTGGACCCAAATTAGCGCTGATGTTTTCCTACTCTCATAATAAACTGTCTTTACTAGGAGAGGTCTCCTCTGGCTGCTCGGGCAGTCTTTCTTAAATCTGCCATATCTGTGTCCATTTCAGGCCTAGCCAAAAACTGCCAGAGAGTTTGAGCAGCCTGTAGGAATGGAACTCTCAACTTTGAACGTACAGTTCAGGGTAGCCCATTGATGTAGCACGCTCTCCAATTAAAGTGCTGGATATTGTCTCAATGTGAAGGGTGCTATATTTGGACCCAGCAGAGAAGGATATAGGTGGAAAAAGAGGAGCTCATTTAAGCACAGCCAACTCCTGCAAAAACTTTTATTTTTCCTGCAGCAAAACTGAAACCAACCAGAAAATAAGGCTTTGCACTGGGGAGCGTGGGGCAGTGCTGAAACATTTAAAGGGACAGGGCATCACAAAGGGGAACTGGTCAACTCCTGGTCAAACTCCTGTGCACTAGTCTTCCACAGCCTGATGCTGGAGCATCATAATAAGTCATCAAGTAGAATTGTACCACTGGGATTGGTGCAAAACTGGCCACTGGCTCAAGGAGCCAGTTAGGTGGCTCCCTGACTGCTCCTGTTCTCTGTAGCTCTCAGTGGAGAATCTGTCCCTCAGTTCCCTGTACATTTGCTATCTTTACAAATATACCTGCTCGTAAATGCATTCCTGAAAATAGTCACTGAAAGTGGACACAAAACTTGAGCAAATGGAAAATTCAAAATAAATTCAACATTCGCCATTTCCCCACCCCCAATATTTGTCCCATATTAATGGTAAACAAATGACATCAGGAAATAAAGAGGATATTCCAGGAACAGACAGTCCATTTGTTAGTTATATAAAGGGACTCCTTAGAAAATAACAGTGAGCAAGAAGTATTGCCTGTGTATAAAGAAAAGGTACAGAGGCAGCTCCTTAAAATGTTTCATTTTTACCTAAGTTAAATAGATACGGTTACCTTACTATCTACACTACTTTCCTGTGATTCCTTGTACTTTACTTACTATAGGAAATACATTAAATACTTCAAATGCTGAGATTATCGGACTTCAGATACTTATTTAGGATCAGTTTCTGCCATTCCTACTCAAATTGTGTAGTTCCTTATTCTGAAAACAATCCCACTGATTTCAATATAATGCAGGTAAGCTCAGGACCTTAGTTAGCTAAAGCAGTCAGAAAGTTTTTAAGGGCCACCACTGTAGAAGGAATAAAGGAACTGTAAATTTACCTAGCCTGAAAACTAAACATGCAAAATAACAATTTTATTCTCATTGAAAGTGTACCCTGTTTGCATTCAGAGCGATAACATTGACCAAAAAATATGTTTTTACTACATTTTACTTTTATTCATCCTAGAGCCAACACATCTGAAATCTATTCCAGACTGAGCATCATTAGTACAAATGTTTTGCACATTCCAATTATAGAGCTAATCAGTTACATCTGAGTACCCCCCACTGAAGACCATGGAATTGCACAGGTGTTCCTCAGGATATAATCTGAAGATAATGGGCTGAATAGGTTTCACAGGGAATACAGTTTGGCCTGCAGAAACTTTTACTGGTAAGAATGTGCAAAAAGGGAAGACCTCAGCTTGAACTTCAGATCCTGGATTGAATGTTCAGGGGTCAATATTATGAAAAACATTTTAACTGAGGACAGTTTTATCTCAATCACTGACAGACAATATAAATGGAACCCCATAATACCATTTACACAGCAGATCTTAAGGTGGCCATCCTCCAGCAAAAAAACTTTAGGACCAGACTTCTAAGAGAAACTGCTGAGCTTCAGTTCATTTGCAAATTTGACACCATCAGTTTAGGATTAAACAAAGACTGTGAATGGCTTGCCAACTACAGAACCAGTTTCTCCTCCCTTGGTTTTCACACCTCAGCTGCTAGAACAGGGCCTCATCCTCCCTGATTGATCTAACCTCGTTATCTCTAGCTTGCTTCTTGCTTGTTTATATTTACCTGCCCCTGGACATTTCCACTCTTGCATCCGATGAAGTGGGTATTCACCCACAAAAGCTCATGCTGCAAAATGTCTGTTAGTCTATAAGGTGCCACAGGATTCTTTGCTGCTTTTACAGAGCCAGACTAACACGGCTACCTCTCTGATAATTTACACAGAGCCACTTTAAAGAATATAATAATAATGGTTAATGAAATGAAAAGTGAATGTCAGTTGTCATTATTTGAATGTCTATTGTACCACATTTCCTGTTTTCTTAAACAACATTTTTCAAATTATTTAAATCCTGCTATCATAGGAGTTAAAATACTCAGTTAAGTTATACCACTGCAGAGCTACTTAGGTTTTTTGTTTGTTTGTTTGTTTTTTGGGGGGGAGGGGAAGTATTTTACCCTATATTAAATTGCGTGAGAGAGAAAGAAGTATGGAAGAACAACCATCCTGTCATTTAAGTTCAAATATTTGGAGCAAAAGATGTTTTGATCCAAATAAAACATTTAAAGAAATTTTAAAGAAAATAGGTCGTATTAATTTAGTACTAAGGAGGGAAATTGCCTTTATATACTCATATTTATGTTGAAAGTCCAGTAAGATAGTCTTTGGAATGGTATTCCAATTACACATTTGATCTACTACTCTTTCTTCATTTATCCTAACTCAATGGGTGCCTGTTAAAATTACTGCTTTCAGTTATCATGCTTATAAATATTAATAGCTCAGAAATAACTGTTAGGGTATTCCATGTTAATTGCTATATTATACACAATAACAGCACGCAAGGAAAATCATGCAGACTTTTGGGGACTATAATAATATGTGTTATCAGATCTATCCAGCCATCTAAATCATAATTTTAAAATATAATTCCATTCTATAACACATCTAGCAGTTTCATGAGCTTTGTTGTAATTTAACTCTGCAGGTGTTAGAGGATTTTGAGTGGTTGTCAAACACTATTCCTTCAGGTAATCATTGTCACTTGAATGGAGGGGAAGGAACTGCATTTGGATATAACAGGAGTTACACCAAAGATGAATTTGGCCCCTTATACAACCCAGGATTAGTTAACAGAAAACAAGATAGTAAAATTTTGTACTTACAAAGGATCTGAGTTTAAACTGGTGCCAAAGACTTCAGGGCAGATTCTCTCCTATACCAGAGTTCTGTTTAGCACAGGAGAGGAGGGAAAATCCAGGAGCTGGTTTCAGTTCTGAGAGTCAACCCTGCTCCCAAAGTCACTTAGTGCTGCTGACAGGCTGATTGAGCATCTGGCTTATGGTCCCCAATGAGCCCCTAAATTACTAGAAGACTGGTGTAGCAGAGCTGCGCTACCTCCACTTCCCCCTCCTCACTTCCTGCCCCTACCCAGTCCCAACATGGCTGCCTAGCTTGAGCTGTAAGTGCTGTAGCAGGTGCACTTGTGCCATCATACAGACCCCCTTTGTCAGGGAAATTCTCTGCTGGTGATTTGCAGCCATTGCAAGCTGGTTATTTGCAGCTCGTTTTCCCGTCCTCCATTGTGCAGAGGGGCCCAATCTCAGTGGGGAATCTGGCCCATAAGGCTGAGTGCTGAAATCTGAATGCATCAAGGCATGAGCTGGAGAGTTTTGTCACATCAATAATTTTGTGCTAGGTTCTTGCAAACCCTCTGCCTCTTCATGGTCTGATTTTCATATTAGCATTAGCATGTGGGCACCTTTTTAATTAACCATAACAACTCAGTAAACACAGTGGGTGTCATTGTAGACAGATCAATGAAGACCTCTGCTCAATGTACATCTGCAGTCAGAAAAGCAAACATGATGTTAAGATGGATGATAATCATTAATAAAAATGCCGTTATATAAATCAGTGGTGCATCCTCATCTGGAATACAGTGTCTAGTACTGGTTACCACATCTCAAAGAGGATATTGTGGAAACAGAGGGCATTCAGAGAAGGGCAAGAGAATGATAAAGGGCCTGGAAGAACTCACTTATGAAGAGAGATTGAAAAGATTGGGTTCGCTTTCTTTAGAAAGGAAATGACTAAGAGAGGACATCACAAAAGCATATATAATAATGATTTGTATAGAGAAGGCAGATTGGTAGCTTCAGTTCTATGTGTCTAATAACACAAGAACAAGAGAGCAGTCTATGAAATTAGAAACTTATATTTTCACATGTGTAATTAAACTGTGGAAGTCATTGCTCTCTATTGAGACCAAAAACATACCAAGATTGGATATTTATAGGGATAACAAGAATATCCAGAGTTGTTACAATTAATGTTAATAAATTTTGGAAGAGATATTAAATCTCATGCTTCCAGGGTTAAGACAATCTGTAACAATTAGGAGGAGACTCATATGGGGAGCATATTATCTTACATCTGCCTACTGCAAGGTTTCTTGCAACTTCTTTTAAAGCATTTGGTGCTGGCTACTGTCAGAGTCAGGATATTGGTCTAGAGGAACCAGGGATCTGATGCAATAAGTTTCTCAAATCCTATGTACTAAGCATTACATTCTGGTCCCATTGATGCCAATGTGAGTTTTGCTATTGACTTCAGTGGAGACCAGAGTTTTCCCATGCCTAACTTAAATGTACAGATATGTATGCTCATATCAGGTATTTGCATGCATGCGTAGCCTGTCAGACATATAACTGGCTAACTGTGTGTACAAATACCTGATTTGTGATCACACATCTGGTATTTATGCACATAGGTCAAGGCATCCACAAACATCTGTGTCTGCCTGATATTGAAAATCTGGCCCTTAGTGAATTAAATGAAGCCCTAGTTAAAAACATAGCTTCATGCTGTTCAGACACACAAATGGAAAAGCATGCACATAGTACAATCTGTAGGTCCCAGGACTGAAAGAAATCAGTCATAAATTCATATGTTACTACTGTTTGTACTGTATTATTGTCAGAAGTCTAATATATGGATTCGATTGTTGCGGAATAGTGTCTCTAAACTGAGAAATGAGATAGGGTATGTGAAACTGGCAGATCAGGTGCCAACTCTTCCCAAGGCTTTAGGCCTCAGCTGAGCACTGACAAATTCATTGCTGGAAACCAGTCCGTTTCACCTAGTTTCTCGTAGTACGGCATATTTGAATGAGTAACTGGGGTAACAGTGCATGCAAGTAAGGTAGATTTTTTGCTACCTTGAGAACCAGAATAACACTTTGACTCCCTTGATGTTCAGCATGTGATTCTGACTAAGTTTATATATTTTTAGTAATTACTTATTCTTCTGTTGGTCTAATAGCACTAACATTATTGGTTTATATGTATATCATTAGAAAAAAAAAATCACAGTGACACAGTCAATTACTATCCCTATTTTTTTCTTGACCCTTTAAATCAGGGATTGTTTTTATAAGCATAGTGGCTCAGTACGTTTTTCCTCTTTGATGGGGCGTGTGGGAAGAGGGAGAATGTGTGGTTCAAGAGATTTGTAATGTATCACAGAACCCCTATAGAAATCATGGCATTTTGAATAAACAGGCCTGATTCTTTTCTATTTACACCCATTTCACGTCAGTATAATTCTATTCACGTCACCATGGTTATTCTTGATTTACACTTGTGTAAATGTGTGGAGAATCAGCCCCCAGGACCTTAACTGTTAGAACACTGGCTAATCCAGGTAGTCACACTGTAGGGACTGGACAATTCCCACAGTTATCTGGGCAGCCTCTTTAAATCAATGTGATGCAGGAAAAAAGTGTTTCTGGCCATTCTATTCTATAGTATCTTGTATCTTCCTTATCACTGTAGTATCTGAGAGCCTTTAGGAAGTGGGCCTGGGACATGTCACTTAAAAGAAGCCAGACCCAACCTCACCTCCCTATTCCCTCAGCCTGCTCTCCTGCTGCCAGTTTCTGATACCATCATCAGGATATGATCCAGCAGGTTGGAGATGGCCCAGATCAAGCAGGGAATCTGGGAGCAGAAGGGAGGTAGCATTCCACTGTGGGATGAGACAACAGAGAAGGGGCTGGAGTTGAATTCATCTACCTCTAATCCTTCAGTGGAGGCCCATCAAAACAAATATGTTTGTCATTAGGGCTTAGATAGTTAAGGATGTTGAATTTTGCATATTCAGACTCAAAGTCTTAGGTATACTGCATAAACTGTTCTTCATATCTCTTCAGGCCTCTGAAAAGCTGCATCATTAAGAACACACACCTCTACCCCGATATAACGCTGTCCTCCAGAGACAAAAAATCTTACCACGTTATAGGTGAAACCGCATTATATCAAACTTGCTTTGATCTGCTGAAGTGCGCAGCCCTGCCCCCCAGGAGCACGGCTTTACCACGTCATATCCAACTTCGTGTTATATCGGGTAGCGTTATATCGGGGTAGAGGTGTATATTCATCATAAATGCATTTACCCAAGAATGCTTTTCAAAATACCAGACAAAACACCCTGATGTTGGAAACTCAGTAGCATAATTTCCCTGAGCAGGAATCTTTTTATACTGTGGCGGAATGCTGCTTTAGATCCCATTATAGTAACCATGATTCTTCCTTATGAGAGCATCTCTGCTTTGGATGTCAGCAATTAAATTGTAACGATGGTTTAGTTTTCACAATGATGCTGAAGACAAAGACAAAAACTGACACATCAGATTTCTTGCAGTGTCGTGGTGTCACTGTGGAAACATTTCTGCTCCCTTGGCAGGCAAGGACAATCTCCACATGATTATTTAAGGGAGGCAATGAGAGCTGAAGCATAGAATTGAGTTGCTTCTTACTGAGACAGATATAGAGTGCTTCTTCCCTTCTAACTCTTTAGTGGGGATGTAGCCAGGGCTCAAATATCACCACCACAAATTGACATCTTCACTCTCTTTTAATCCCTGTTCCAGCAGCACAAAGTCAGTCTCCCAAGGATTCCTCCTGTATGTATAAATCTTCAGGTGAGGTAGGGAGTCATAACCGTTCCCATGCCACTGTCCTTCTAGCCCTCAGCATAAGAGAAAGGAATTGTGGTCAGGGCATCTCTCTAACCCCAGCAATCCTCAAATGTCAGAACAGGCCTTATGCACAAAATAGGAAAACCCTAAGGCTGCTTTACTTCAGGCTCCTGTGGTTGGATGGCTCCAGGATCAAGGGGACCTTAAATGTGGCTTAATTGTATCTTTGTTGCTATCTTGAGATATCAATCAGAGTTTACTACAGAGTCCAAAATCTGGGTTATAGCATGTGTAATACTGTATAGATATTTTCTCATATGCTTCTGGTTAAAAAAAAGCTTTTTAAAATCAAGTTAAGTAAAGCAAACCATCTGGAAGAATGGTTTCACTTAAAAGGGCCATTGTCAGGTTCCTACACCTCCAATTTGTTTGTCTTACTCAGTTTTAGTCAGGTTTTAACTCCTGCCCATTCTTTTGCCTCTGTGCATAGTAGCGCAACATTTTTGTCAGAGAAGGCCCATATTGCTTTCTAAAGCGCCAACGTTAGTTTGCTTTGTGCATACCATCAGCTACTGGTGTAGCAAAGTTTGGGGGGAATAAGAAGAGGGTTGCTCATTCTACCATTTTTGTCCTTCTCCGTTTAGGAAATTTTTATTTCTCATATTTGTACTATATATGTACTGTATTTGTACTATAATTTTAAAATAATACAACTTTCCTACTTACTTTTTTTTATTAATGCACTAGCATGAATGGTGCCAATTAGTGGTACCAGCAGTGTTGCCCATTTTCACAATTTTTTTGTCCATCTTGCTATAGTTGGTATTTTTCTTAAAGCCCCAGTTCCTGCAGTTGTGACCTGGAGCTTTCACTTAAAAAATAAAAGTGAGTTTCTAGCACTCATGGAAAGGAAGGGGAAAAATCCCACAGGTTCTCTACTGATTTCACCTGCGGGAAAGCTCCTTCCCAGCCCCAAATATGATGATCAATTAGACCCTCAGCCTGGGGACAAGACCCAGCACCAGACACCTGGGAAAGAATTCACTGTAGTAACTCAGTAACTGTAGCTCTCCCTATCCAGTGTCTCATCACCAGCCATTGGAGATGTTTGCTGCTAGGAATCACAGATTGGCAACATGCCATTGTAGGCAGTTTCATCATACCATCCTCTCCATAAACTTGTCAAGCTCAGTCTTGAAGCCAGTTAGGCTTTTTGTCCACACTGCTCCCCTTGGAAAGTGCTTCCAGAACTTTACTCCTCCGATGGTTAGAAACTTTCATCTAATTTCAAGCCTAAACTTATTAATGGCCAGTTTATATCCATTTGTTCTTGTGTCCACATTGGCGATTAACTTAAATAACTCCTCTCCCTCCCTGGTATTTATCCTTCTGATGTATTTATAGAGAGCAATCATATCTCCCTTCAGCCTTCTTTTGGTTAGGCCAGTGGTCCCCAACGCCGTGCCTGCGGGCGCCATGGCGCCCATGGGGGCATCTTAATGCTTCGCATCCTAGCCCCCGGGAGAGCACCCGCCGAAATGCTACCAAATTTCAGTGGCATTTCAGCAGGGACGCCTCTCGATGACGACGCTTGTTGCCGACAAGTGATGTAATCGAGTGGCGTCACTCCCAAATTTCGGCGGGGATGCCTCTCGATGACGTTGCTTGTCGACGGCAAGCGGCGTCATCAAGAGGCGTCGCCGCCGAAATGCCACTGAAATTCGGCGGGATTTCGGCGGGTGCTCCACCGCCATAGTGGTCCTTCGGCTGGCGCCCGCGCAGCCAAAAAGGTTGGTGACCACTGGGTTAGGCTAAACAAACCAAGCTCTTTGAGTCTCTTCTCATAAGGTAGGCTTTCCATTCCTCTGATCATCCTAGCAGCCCATCTCTGAACCTGTTCCAGTTCTTCTGTAGCCGTAACAGTAACTCCATCCTTTAATTTTAGCTCCTGCCATTGAGGAGATATTCTGGTCAGCCAATTTTTCACTGTCAGGAATCCAGAAAGCCACAGTTAGTTGTAAGTCACTTAAAATATTGCTTTCCCAAGCTGATCAGTAGTCCTCTGGGGCTGACTTTAAAAATATAAAAACTGGAGACCTGCATGATTTGGAACACTGATATCAGCAACATATTGGAAATAGGTTAATTAGATATTGTGTTCCCTTCTGTAGGAATGTTACACTTCCTAAGCGCTAAGGGGGTTGGAATGCCGCCCCCGGATTTAGAGCGGCTGAAGTGATTCCACCCCCCCACACACAGATCACAAGACACACACAGATAAAGCGCCACCCAGGTGGATACCAGACTGACTGACTTGGCTTCATTCATTGCTACACTTCTTCTGTCTGTACATCAGGAGAACTCAAAGAATTGTAGGTCCTATGTAAACCATTCTTTATGTATTGTTTGGTTTTGTTTGGTATGCCAGAGATAGTGATGGATTTTCTTTAAAAGTTAATTTGGATAACATTTCCCACCAGATTATAACAATTGTAAGGTAGATCAAATTTCGGTTTTCAATAAGGGGACAGTAGTTCTTTAAGTGAACTTGTTAAATATTTTGTGTGCATAATCTTATTCTTGATAACTCATCAGACAAAAATCTTTCATTCTTTTATCCTGAAGCATATAATGAAACATTAATACAGGAAAAAAATTGTGAATGAATTTACAAGTAATTATAAACTGCTGACTTCAAAGCTGAAGCAGGATAATACAATATTTAAGAAAATACTCAAAGATAATTTTTTAAAGGTATTGTTTAGGGAAATGTAAGTCCCTGCCAATTCCAGCTGAATTACACAAGTGTCTTTAGAAGTCCCACATGATTTGACGTGGCAGTAGTTATAAAAATTAAGTAGCCCAACAGACTGTGTGGCAGTTCTGTGGAGTGGTGGCATGACACAAGAGCTAATGGCTAGCTAGCTTAGCACATCCATGGAAGTCAAGTTTGAAAGTAATGCATAGCCCAAAGTGTTTGAGAATGGATGGGTGTTATATATGTGTAGCCCATTTGGTCTCCCCTCTGGGTGTGAGCATAAAGTAGGAGACAGAAGCTCATTACAGCATGGAGCAGGCTCTTGAAAAGCCAGTTCTAAGGGTAAATTTCAGGAGTGATCTCAATGAGAATGATATCTTATGATACACAGATTTAGCTAGTGCTTTTTTTAATTCAGAAAAGCAAACAGTAACAGTGGCTTTGACTTCAGTACATTGTTCCTTACCTCATAGTGTTATTTGCTTCCCATTTCCCACATTACTTGTAAAGCCACTTATTTGGAGCTCCATATATGGTTAAGGTGAAAGTGAAAGTTAATGTGAAAGAATACTGTCACATTTTCTGTTGTCTTACCCATGCGCAATCATAAAACTCAATACTGTCCTCAAATGACTTGTGTGAGATTCAAAACTTATATTTCATGACATTTTTGAATGTTTGAAATGTTTGAAGTGTAGTTGTGCATGATTTCAGAGGTCTCAAATTTTACTTTGTATGAAATTCTCCCTCCCCCCTCTCCAGACACACACGTCTTCAGTTCAAGGCCATTTTCAGTTAAACACTGTCCCATTTTCTCTCCAAACAAATTCTTGGGAATTGATAGAGTATACTTTAAAAAAAAGGGCCCATTTTCCAATTCCTAGCAAAATGAGAAAAAAGTTTGGATTAGATTTGTATTTCACAGTGTAAATGTAAAATATCTTGTACATTTTAATCTCAAATACGCATACAATGTCACATTGCATTACTAATAAATATGAAGTTCCACAATACCACAGGTCAAGTGTTACAAAAATCACATGCATACAACCATCCATACAAAGAATGTATTTAATATGAAACCTTGTGACATCAAAATCAAGTTCTAAATATATTTGCATAAACCTATAAATTCTAAGGCCAGAAGGGGCCATTATGCTCATCTAGTCTTAACTCCTGCATAACACGGGCCAGAGAACTTCCCTTGTGTCACACAGGAGGTCAGACTCCCCGGAGCTGCAAGTAGCTGTATGAATTCGGTGATGAACTCTCTCTTAGGCCCCTTCTGCATCAGGCTAACAGTCCTCAAGACCATTCTGGCTTGTACAGAATACGTATATGCAGGAATAAAGGACTACTACAGTGTTTCTCAAACTGGGGTCACCGCTTGTGTAGGGAAAGCTCCTGGCGGGCCGGGCCGGTTTGTTTACCTGCCCTCTCTGCAGGTCCGGCCGATCGCGGATCCCACTGGCCAGGGTTTGCTGCTCCAGGCCAATGGGAGCTGCTGGAAGTGGCGGCTAGTAAGTGCTTTGGCCCGCACCGTTTCCAGCAGCCCCCATTGACCTAGAGCAGCGAACCGTGGCCAGTGGGAGCCGCGATTGGCCGCACCTATGGAAGGGGCAGGTAAACAAACCGTACGGGCCTGCCAGGGTCTTTCCCTACACAAGCAGCGACCCCAGTTTGAGAAACACTGGACTACTATGTCCCTTACTCCCAGGTAACTGGCCATGGGGATCTGGCTGTTACTGATGTCACAAATTCACCTTGTGTTTGTGTTATTTCACTTCATTACCATAGAAGTGACTGTGATATCCCAAACAGTTCAGTCTCCACAGTCAATTACACCAGAATCCTCTGGATTATTATTTTTTGTTTTGTACATAAACATCTATTTTATGTGAATGGTGACAAACTATCTGGCTGCAAATTCATGATGTGTGAAGACTGCAATTTTAGGGGTTTTTTTAAATTCTTCTTTCTCTGCTTAGTCTAATTCACTCAGCATCTAATCTCATGCAGATGAGGTAATTAAAGGATTACATTAAAATTTCTCCATTAACTGTTTATTATTTTCCAAACTTTTTTTCCTCACAAGGGTAGACAGTCAGGGTCTCTCTTTGCAAATGACATTTTAAATCAAAGCATTTAAGCCAGTGGGCTCTCCCCCCAACATATACACACACGCTCTCTCTCTCTCTCCCCAAGGAGTGATACATTAGCTGTTGTCCCAGTCTTTGAAATCTGAACACAGAAACAATTTGTTATTGTTAGAGACACGGTGTGCTAATTGAGCCCCAGAGTTTAGCTTTGATAAATGCGTGGATTATAAAACATAACAGTAAGAGAAATATTTTTACTAATTTAATTTTTGCCTTTAACTCTTGGGATTTAAACATTCCCTTACAACCCAAACACTGCAGCATTATGCTGGTGCATGAGATGCTCTGCAGATACTGTAGGAATTTTGATCCCGATGGATAGGGAGGGATGAGGTCAACTGTTCCTTGTGTTATTTCATCTCCCTGTCAACTCTTCTGCGATTCCAAGCATATGTCAGTGAGGACACTGTCAATATTAATTTAAATAATCTGCCCCATTGCTGATTGAAAACCTACTATTTAGAGGTTCTAAATGCAGTAATGGGAAGAAGCTATACTACTAGGGAAGTATGGGGAGGCCAGAAAACAGTTTAGCGCCGACAGCTTCTATCACATATCAAAGGATCTACCCATTCAACTCCCTCTCAGTTTGTAAAAGAGCAATCTCCACCCCTCCAGGGGAACAGTCGGATGAAGACCCTCTTGGTCAAAACTCCCAGAAGATGCAGTCTCCTGTATGGGACAACCCTGTAAAAAGGACAATTTGACCCAAGGTGTGTAATCTGACAGTATCTCCTTAAATCCTGACAGGAGGTCCTAAACTCATGCGCCATTTTTAAAACTAATGAATATTTCTCTGGCAATAAAGCAACTTGTTATTTTTTAATGAGGATTTCACTCAGGCAAAGCCACCCTTAGAAGGCTTTCCCTGTAGGCAGCAACTCATGGAAACTCCTTTAAAGGGGATTTACTGTATGGAGGGCCCAGGTGAGAGTCCTGAGCAGGTTTTCCACAGTGTTGGGAAACCAATGGATCCCTCTGACTCTGCCCAACTTTCCAACTTTTCCTCATGTGTGAGGACCTTGGACGTGGTAGAGACACATTTTCAGGCTGCAGGCTGGTGGGAATAGGACAGCAGATGGAGCCAGCTGGGACTGATGTGCATGCATATGGGAACAAATGGGTGCTCAGCTGCAAAGCCTCTTAGGGAGGAAACACATCTTGTTGCTTATAAATGCTGGGCTAGGCATGGCTTCTCTGCCATTCCATAGCTCAGCTCTTGTCTGCTTTGCCCTCACCCACTCATGACATTTCAATCATGCTCAGCAGTTTCATTCTCTTGAACGTGAAGGGTGTGTCAGACATCAGATTTTTTCTGAAAAATGTCTTGCAGTTGTTAACACCAGCTGCATCAGTTGTAGCAATAGCAGGAGTGCCAGTAGATAGTGTAGGGCAGCCTGCTGTCATTTCAACCACGACGTAATCTAGACCTGGCCTAAGCAGCTACATGAAACAGTGGTTAAAAACCCCTCCCAGTAGCAGGTTCCTCATCTACCTAAGCACCCACACATTTGTGGCCATGGAACTGCACTGGTGCTAAATGTGGTATGCAGATAAAAATGCTAGCATAGACAAGGCCTGAGGCATAGCATGCACCATTGCTGTTCCAGTCACTCAGGATATGTAGTGCAAGGAAAATGTGTACCCTTTTTTCTGCAGAGTGACACTGCACCAGTATAACCAAACATAGAACCTGTAGCATGAAGAGGGCATACCTGGAGGTAGTTTTAACACAGTAACAGCTAGCCCTGCGGTTGACAGTGTCCCCTTAAATATGTTAGCATGCATGTATACAGGTGATTCTCTCTCCCATCATGGAAATTACACTAATAAAGGAAGGAAGCTGTTCAGCATACTTACAGAGACACCACAGAGAGAATTCATTCTGATATGTTGTTGTTCTTCCTCCTAAAATACTGGGATTAGGTCTGTAGTGTTATATATTTGAAAGAGGTTTTGGCTTTTATGTTCAGCCCTGAATTTGTTGTTGTTTGTACATTCATCACTCTGCAACTAAACAGGCATGAAGGAGAAAGCTATTTCTAGCAGCTGCACACTGAGTATGGTTAACCTACAGTCTGAATGAAAGATTATATTGGATAAGATTCCTTAATTATGTCCCTCAGTAGTTAAAATCCCCCTGTAACTACAGAATTGTGCTGAACATCTCTTAACAGTATCTGAGATGGGCCTTTGAGATTTTTTTTCACCACAGCAAAATATCATATCTGGGGACTGTGACATACCCAGGGTACAATCTGGACTGATGAACAGCTGTGTCCTCTCAATTTTTCAAATTGGGGTGCCTGAGAGGTCATCAAGTCCAGCCCCCTGTACTAAGGAAGGATCATGTAAACCTAAACCATCCCTGATATGTATTTGTTGAACCTGCTTTTAAAAACCTCCAGTGATGGAGGTTCTACAACCTCTCTTGTATAATCTGGTATGAGAGTCAGAATAGGTTACAAGAAAAATAAAAATAAAATGCATCTAATGCCTAACTAAACAAGCTAACTGAATTACAAGCAAAGTCTCTCTGACCACATGTTTCAGCAGTCTTATTGGCTGAATTTCTGGATCCCTCCCCCACACAAACTGCTTCCTTTGTTCTTCAGGTGTTGTGGATATTGTGGGCAGAGATAAAGGGAAGGATGATTTGGGGTGTCTACTCTCCCTTCTTATAGTTTTTTCTCTTCTTCAAGACACATCTCCAGATGAGGTTCAGGTCAACAAAAAGTCTCCTCTTTCTTTGTAAAGATAGCAATTTTTCACCCATACCCTCTTTCCAGCTAAAGAGTGGTCACTTAGCCAGGTGATGGTCCATTCAATTTTGTTGACACATGACTGAGGTGTCAGCTTGTCTTTTGCCTTTGTGACCACTCCCCAGACGTGGAACATGTCTTAGATATGTCACAGGGGCTACACATGCCAACCCCTTAAATGTATCAAGGAACATGGCTCATTATAGCGAAGTAGCTCTGTGTGTATGTTTTGTTTATTTTTCATCACAGAAACATAGAATTTTCATATTGGATCAAACCGCTGGTCCATCAAGCCTGCCTCTGACATTGACTAATACCTGATGCTTCAGAAGTGGAGGAAAAAACCCATAATTCATCTGGACTGTTGTGCAGCGCTCTGCATGAGATAAAGTGTAGTAAAGAGAAAGGGATTCCTTTCTGACCCTTCTGGCAATCCACTTACATTCTAATCTAAACAATGAGATTTGATGATCATTTTCTTTGCATGCATCACTACTACTGTGTTATAATGGCCACAAAATTATCCAGCTCTTTCTTAAAATATATCTACAGTATTTGACTCAATGTAAGCAGAAAAATATAAGAATCAATCCAAATCTTTAATAAGGATCCTTTCAAATGGGCACAGCTAATGGAGATCAGAAATCACTCTGCATGAATGTACCAAGAGAGACTGAAGTAGAAACAGCCTAATTATTACTAGCTTACTCCTTGATTTTGGAAACAGCTTGTCATTTTTGACTGTGGTTCTTTGGTTTCTTGATCAGACTCTTCTGTGTGCAACTAAAGTTATTTTGGTTTGCTGCACATCATAAAATAAGAGGGAACTGCTTAAGGGGATTTGCTTCTATTAATGTTACACAGCTGACCTTTAGTAAAGAACATAAACATATAGTCAAGGATAAAGAAGGAAAATAGCGTAGGCGTAACACAAGAACACAAGAGGTTATTGTGTGGAGTTTGAAAGGTGCCCAAGATGTAACTTTTAAATTATAACTGACTACATTCAAATATATCTGGGTTTATAGCTGCCTATCGGGCATTATTTCAGCAAAACTGTTAGTGTGGAAGAAAGAGCCACAATAGCCTTCCTACTGATGGAGGGCGAGGAAGGATAGTCCACTGGTTAGGCTACTAGCTGGGTTGTCAGAATTGGTTTCCTCCTCTTCCAAAGACTTCCTGTGTGAATTTGGGTAAGTCTCTCTGTGCCTCAGTTCCCCATCTGTAAAATGATGATAATAGCACTGCCCTCTCTCACAGATGTGTTGTGAGGATAAATACATGAAAGCTTATGAGATACTCAGACATTACAGGAATGGGGATCATATAAGTACCTGAAGTAGATAGATCTGCATGAAAAGAATGTTCTCAAAATCTGGCACCACCACACTGTAAACCAACTGAGTAGTGCAGATGGGCATGGAGGGTGGTAGAGCAAAGTGAGAGAAATGAGAAATCAACTGTATACCAGGGAAATGTAAGGAATTTTTTTTTGTAAAATACAGCAGTGATGTTTTCTCAGGACCAGATTCTGTTTCACGTATTCCTTTTGAATAGCACTTTACACCATGAGTCATCCCATTGAAGTCAGTGGGACTACTTGTGGTAAGGCACTACTGAGTGTGAGGGAGGGTACCAAAATCTGGTCTTCAGCTGGCATGATGTACTGAATGATTTCCCATAGCTCATTGTGGAAACCTGAGGCATCAGGCTGGCTTTCCTCTGTGACTGAAGAAAAGATGCAGAAGAACTCAATGGGTGTAGTGACTCTAGCATCCGGAAGTGTTGGGCAGACCAGGAGGCAGCAACAGGAGAATTCCAGAACCAGTGCTATCAGAAACCAATAGAGCAGTGAGGTCTGATACTCTATGGTCTGAGGACAGGGACTGCTTCCTTATTGTGAGCACATCAAATGGCATTGATTTTCAGTCCCCCCACCCCAACTCTTCTGTACAGCAGTAATCTACAGGGTTTGTAGTTACATGATATTCATTGTATACAGTTGAACAATTGTCAGTATTGATGTTCAGATTCTGTATTCAGATTGTATCCCAGAATTATTTGTTGAGCACTGAGCGTGTCCATGCCCCCTCTACAGAAACATTCAATGCTGCTATTATTTATTTTGCAGATCTTTATGATCTCCCACCAGCACTGACCCAGTGGGTGACATTTCATATGTCTTGAAATGTGTCCTGGAGGTTAACAAACTATGACCATTTTGGACCGACATGTGGAGGTAGTTACAAAGTTGAGGAGCCAGCATAGAGAATGCATTGACAGCTCTCCCCTCTCCATCATATGAGTGGGGTTTCTGCTCAGGCACCTACACTGATGACAGCTGTTGCAGTATGGCATGGGGAGAAAGTAGGTCTTTCAGCTAAGTAGGTCCCAGGCCATTAAATCAAATTAAATTCCATGCAGTTCCTTATAGGAAGCGGGTGCAGATCCAAATGCATAGTGTCCTATGCTCCCAGAATAATGTATCTCATATCAGGTGAAGTGCTGATTTCTGCGCCAGCTTCAGATGGACTTCAGATGTAGCTCTATGTAAAATGAATTACAAAATCTAACCTGGAGTTAACAAAGGAATGGATAAAGTGGGTCAGGTAATATCTTTTATAAGATCAACTTCTACTGGTGAAAAAGACAAGTTTTTGAGCTCTTCTTCAGGTCTGGGAAAGTGTCACAACTAAATACAAGGTGGAACAGATTGTTTAACATAAGTATTTAAAACAGTCTAAGGGACCATTGAATGTGAAGGGGCCCTGTGGGGGCTTATGCCCCTCGTTACCGGGCAGCATGGCCTACTGGCCAGAGTCTATAGAATTGCCCCTGGTCACAGGGTGGCACTCCCTAATGGCCAGAGTCTATAGAGGCAGCCCTGGTCGCAGGGCAGCACAGCCTAATGGCCAGAGTCTATAGAAGTGCCACTGGCCACAGGGCAGCACGGCCTAATGGCCTGAGTCTATAGAATTGCCCCTGGTCGCGGGGCAGCCCGGCCTAGTGGCCAGAGTCTACAGAATTGCCCCTGGTCGCAGGGCAGCATCACCTAATGACCAGAGTCTATAGAATGAACCCTCATTACAGAGCAGTAGGACTTTACTACTGGTTCAGTGGAGGGGTCCTACTGAAACATGCTGAGGTTCACCAGGGGCCAGGTACCAGTCCCCCCCCCCCCCGGGTCGCTTCCTATGGGCTTGGGAGTTGGGGTCTCCCAGGAATCCCAAGGTTCTCTGCGGCTCTCCAGGTCTGTCGCCTCCCCTGGTTCCTCCCGCAGTAGGGGTTCATGCCGGCCTGTAGAAACCTCCGTTCCCAGCAGCTTCAAGAGTGATGGCTGGTCCTCCACAGGAGCTTCCCCTGCAGCTGCCAACCCAGACTAAACTGAATTCCCTCCTTTTATACTCCCAGAGCACTTGGAGCATGGCCAGTACGAACGGGGTGGGACTTCCTCCATCAGAGCTACTGGTCTGGCACCACTGGGGCTAGTGTGGGGTGAGGCTGCCCCATCACAGGCCCATTAACATCCTTCCAGTCATAAGACAAAATGGGGGGTTAGTGGATTACAGATTGTTGTAATAAGCCCTACACCCAGTGTATTTTCAGACCCTGATTTTATGGTGTCTAGCAAAATTATGAATTTAAGCTCCTAGGCTCTTCTGAAGGTGTTGTGCAGGTTTCACAACAGGTTTGTGGGGGTAGTAGGTGACAACTAGGGGTGTGTAGTTGAGCGTTGCTGTGGTTTTTTTCCTGCATTGAAGCAAGTTCTCTCTGGGAATTTGGGTGGCCTGTTCCATTGTGTGATCTACCTCTCTGGTGAAGAGGCCTTATTTGGTGAGGGAAGATTTAAGTGTGTGAAAGTGTGTATCCTGGACCTTCTCCTTGGAGGATATTCTTTGGTATCTGAGGCCCTAGAAGTAGATAACAGATTTCTTGATGTGAAAGCTTGGCTCTTTCACCAACAGAAGTTGGTCCAATACGTTATATTATCTCTCTACCTGGTCCTCAATATCCTTGGGACCAACATAGCTATAACAACACTGGGGGGGGGGGAAAAAAGGATGACAGTTGCAAAGTTTCTATCTGACAGAAATGGGCACAACTACCTGGCTGTACATACATGAAAAACATGTAACCTTGTTGTAGCTGTCACTTGATTTTCTAATAACTGTGAGACAAATCGAACTTTTAGATTACCCACCTGCCCCCAAAAAGGTGAGAGAAGCCTTCAGTCAAAGGAGACGGTATCTCCTCCATCTGTTCCATCATCACCTCATTCTTTCCAGAATTGAGTCTTGACCAGCTAGCTCTAGGCTGAGACCCAATCTCACCCAAGTGTTAGGTAATCGATTGCTTTGGGTGGTTCAGGAGATATGGAGATATACAACTGGGACTTATTGGCATACTGAAGACACAGCAACCCTCATCTCCTCTCTAACCCTCACACCAGCTCTGTGTACACATTGAACAGGAGGGTCAGATGATGGTACCTTGCGTGTTGTGCTCCTCTCTATTATCTAGTCCACATAGAATATAACAACCTACTATTGCTTCCAGTTAATGGAGTTTCTCCTTTAGATGAAACAGCAGAGGTGAATGCATTGGAGATTCAGGTGCTGAGTTCAAACCTCATTAATGACCCATACTGAGCAAGTACGAAAGTTGCTATTGGATGTTATGTGATTATTAGGAGGACTGCAGTGACAAATGGGAGGGGAGGTGTTGAGGGGAGAATCTCTCTATTAAGATATGGTCCAGAAATATGAAATATTAGAGCACCACTGCCCCAGATTTGTAGTAATATAACAGGTTACAGATATTTTTTTCTTTTTCTTTTATTATTGCCCAATCAAGGAACTGAGATGCATACTTCAACTTCTTTTTCAGCCATTGCAAAAGGCTCCTCTATTGTGAGTGAACCTGGAAGAAAACAAACAGCAAGCTATCAAAATAAATCTCAGTCAGTTGAAAAGGCTGAATAGAGATTAATTCAATTATTTAATGGATGTCTCCTTCCACAGCTTGCTTCAGGCAGCTGTGCTTTCTTGTGTTCTGTTTTCTCTTCTAACATATTTCTTTTGAGTTCCTTCCAGCTCAAATGAAAAAAAATATTTCATCTTATTCCCTAAAGATAATTCTTTACCATTATGGGTATCTGGCCATGCAGATGGTATCTGATCATTCCATGCACCAAGAAGCATTGAAGTCCACCATTTACAAAGAATATTTAGTCTTCATTTAGAGTAAACAGTCCACTGATCTTAGAATTTTTTGACTTATTATAGTAGCCGGAACTGCTTACTAAATTAAATTTACACTGGTAATTGTGTGCTCTGATCAATAACTGTAATATTGCATTGTAAAAGAGGTGACACTGCAGTTTGCATCACAAATAGCAGTGGGAGTCAAATGGTATAGTACTACTCTAATGGGGACAAATTTTAATGAGCTCCATGTATGTGGTTTCACTGTTTTTACTTGAGTGACATCTAATGTGTTAACTCCTGCTAATATCACCTCACAGGGAGTTTAATGCACAACCAGTAGGATGAACAAAGTGATAATTTGATCTGTAAGGAGGGAAGTGCATCTAGCAAATTGTAGATGATAAGACGGGACCATTTCGCCTTTAGCAACCACATAACTTGTGAAATAATGTTCCTCTGCATTTAAGGGTGTGCCAAAATGTTTAAGCATAGACTCCTGTTAGCCAGGTCCACTTTTATAAGCTTGGGTGCAGAACAGTTGCTTGTGGTATTTAAAAATAATGTCAAATACACAATAAAATTTACTTCATAAAATCACAGAGCTAGATTGCTGCCTCACACAATAAAATCTTCAGGAAGAAACTAGGCCCCATGCAGGTCCTCTGCAATCTTTTGTTAGGATATGATTTTGTTTTCCCCACCAATGGAATGAACCACCGGGCCTGCACCAAAGCCTGAAGGATCCCTAGGGATCTGAACTTGATTTCAGGAGATCCATAAGAGACCCTGTGCCTCTGTGCCAGGTTTGTTATTCCTGTAAATCTTCTCATTCTCTGCCTGCATGACTACTCTACAGTCACACTACTAGGGACTCCTGGAGTTTTTCATGCTGAGGGGGCTCCTTGAGTCTCAGGCCACGTTACCTGTTCCACGTACAGATAAGTTTCATGGCCTTGAAGTGTGGAAGAAGTATTTCTCCCCTTTAAACTCCTCCCAACAGTCAGTTGCCCACTCCCCATTTCCCGCCCTTTCCCCTTCATGGATCTAACCCCATACAGAGTCCTTCTTGAGGTCCAAGGAAAGGGGTGATGGTAGTGTGGAGGTGGTTAACATCCCTGACATACACACCCACACACACAGATGGAGAGTTCCCACTGAGCATGGATTTTGGCAGCACAATGTGGAAAAGAACTGGTTAATCTTTTGTGGCTCAGTTGGGCCACAAATAAACCAATAGGAGTTTTATCATTGATTTCAATGGGAAGAGGAGAAGACCTTTACCGCACCATCTCCTTCAGTGCAGGAAGCTTTCTGTTAATTAACACCCTATTTAGTTATCAGTAACATGATCTTTTTTCTATTGCTAAAATGTAGGTGTATTTCACTTTATGTCTTTCATTTAAATTCTGAATATAGTTCCTGAGTCCTTCTGCTGTAACTTTGGACGATGTGCTATACAGAATTCAGGGAAGATGTATTTCAGGGCCCAATCCTGCACCCACTGGAGTAACCTGGTATCATGCCACTGATTCCACTGGGAACAGTATCTGGCCCAGAGTTTACTGCAGTATTGAAATAAGAACACTTTTATTGTTAGATGAAAGGCAAAAGTTTTTTCGCTCTGTCAGTTTTTAACTTTCATTCATCTAGGAAGTAAGAGTTTAAATTAAGACATTAGGCAATATGAAAAAGGAAAATTTAAATGTACTTCTATATGGGTCTAATCCTACTCCTGTTGAAGTCAATATTAAAACGCCAATTGATTTCAGTAATGTGGGATCAGATGCTATAACAGCAAATCAGCAACAGCATAGTACAAAGATATAACACCATTGTGTATCCTGGTGACAAACCACAAAAGCAGAACTTGTGTCTTCAGACCATCAAAATAGCATTTGCTTGTAATAGAATTGTTAGATATTTGTTATATCTTTATAATAAATAATTATATAAAGGGACAGAGGAATGCATGCATAGATACCTATACCTTTCATCTGAGAGTTAGAATGTTTGTTAGAAATTGTCTCCATTCCATACTCCAAGAAAATTGTATCAGTTTTTAACAAGAGTTCATTATAACAATACTAATACAGTACAGCCTGTATGTTGTTTCTTCTGGGGAAATTTTCAGAAGCTTTAATACAATGTAAATGTCCAGAAGACTTCGCAGTGGGAGCAGGTTGAGGGGCCCTAAGCCTGTTGTAATAGATTAGCTGTACAAACCCTGAAACCAATGGCTTTACATGGCTTTCATCCGAAACCAAGCAAAACCTTTCACTCCTGTTTCACTTTGCATTTTTAAACCTAGAATCTGAATAAAGCTAGAAAACAAGTGTTAATCCTGCACAAATTGAAAAACAAACCAAAACACATGTTCATACATACGACTTGTGAATTGAAACTGCTGCCTTACGCAGCGCTCTGCTTGCTATCTTTAAGACCTTGCTGCTTGAACAATTATTTTATGATTATAATATGTTTTTTGTGTAATGACATTTTGTCACTATGCTGTATTGGCTCAGAATATTTCTGGGTCTGTTTTAATGTCCTGCAAGATAATGGACAGTAAAATTCAAGACTGTACCTTGTGGAAAAAAGTGATAATGGAGAAAGTGAATCCTGGACCTTAATTTTATTTCATGAACCATATTTATCTGTATTGTCCAGTGCACAGTATATATGTCTATCAAGCTATGGGATTCTGCATATTGTTTAACTGCTGCTTCTGCCCACCTTTCATCTTTAGGTTGCAAAATTCTCTCCCAGATCTCCAACTCCCATATCTATTCAGTTCAGGCCTTTATGGAACAGCTAAAGTTTTGAAAAGATAGCCATAGTTATCCCACAGGCTTGTACAAAATGTACACAATGGACCCCTTGGGGAATAGGACCCTGATTCAAAGTCCCCTGTTTGTCACAGCTAATGAGGAGCAAACTGATCTGTAGATAATGGTAATGGTGAGATATTTTTCAGAGCTGCGCTGAGTGAACTCCTACAAAATATTATATAGTCAAAGAAGATTATAGTTAGAAGGTCAAATTCTGCTATACTACCTGTGTGCTACTCTATTAACCTCAGGGGGTTGCACATATATAATTCATGGAAGAAACTAATCCATGGCATTTATTTTACAATAAAAGAAGTCAAAACCCAATAGAGGAAAATGCAAATAGAAGTGAATTATACAGAAAAAATCTTACTAAAGACTTTTAGTAAGGCAGGCAGAAAACCTAGAAAGAGTCTGTACCTAGTAAAGCTAACATTCCGTATACCAGGCATTTCCCCTAAAATGTCCCACCATTAGTTCAGCTCCAATCATGGTATCAATGGCAGAAGCCCAAAAGGCTGGAGGATCTTTTGTGATGGGAGGGGAAAGAGTATTTTACCCAGGAAATGTCACATGTATCACACACTGTGCTGGAAATTTTTTTTGAGGTGGTCCTTTGTTAAAATTCTGGTAGTGCATCACTGAATAAAATTATTTCCCCCCCTCACAATAGAAAACAGAATAAGATACTATATGTCAGTAGATCTCTTCCTTTCCCCCTGCAGTTTGAATTGTTCCTCATTGTGTTGTATCTGGGCTTTCTTTCTTTTTTTTTTTTCTTTTCACAGGTAAGGTTGGAACAAAGGACTTGAAGAAACAGTGACACCAATTTGCATCTGTGATAGGATTTAGCAACCTTTGAAGTGCATGGGTGAGACTATATAATATTATAACATGATATGTAATATAATTACTTAAATTAACCTACCTTCCTTTCTGAATAGATTTAACAATTTTTACTGGGTCACTCAAATGAAATAGATTTTACTTATCAGGTACCTCATTCTCTTTTCATTCTCTAACTGTATTTTCAGTAAGATATGTATTCCTTCTCTTTGAAAATGTTCCCCTGGTTCTGGAAAGCAGAGAGAGAGAGAGAGAGAGGTTCATATTTCAGAGAAATTGTAACAGGTTTGGATTCCATTATGGCTAATCACGGAGTAATAGATGTTAGGAAAGGTGTCCTACATATCTACTCCTGGGAAATTGACTTGAACGATGTGACATAGGTGAAATAAAGTCTTTGCCAGCAATTTATCTCTGTGATCAAATTGCTTTGCCCCTAGGAGCTGAAACCATAATCCCAGACACACCTTTTGGGTAATTTTCCAGAAAACAATAGATGGGGACTGACCGAGAACTGGTTTTAAGGTACAGGGTCTAGGAGAAATTTTAGCTGCTGTTATCATTTTAGACCCTAAGCAAGAAAGTGTTCCAGTGAGACTGCTAAATATTTCAGGAAAAAACACACATTTTAGAGAAAGGAACTGCAGTGTCACAATAGGAATCTAGTAGCAGAACCTTTCTTTTCCACGAGAGGAGCAGGGTGCGGTTAGGGAAATTAGCTTACTGTTTGTTTTCCATTTTGCTTCCTTGTCTGGTGGGAGATGCAAGGGCTGGAGAGGGAGGCAGGGGTGCGTCCTCCTCTTCCAGGGAGGAAGTCACCTCATCTATCCAGTACACAGAACAGCATTAATGGGGCTTTAGTCATCAGGGGAGTGAAGTTCTGGAACACCTTCCAAGGGGAGCAGTGGGAGCAAAAAAACAAATTTGTTTTAAGAGTGATCTTGATAAATTTATGGAGGGGATGGTATGATGAGATTGCTTACTATGGCATATGGCACATTGGTGACTGCTAGTAGCAAATATCTACAATAGCCAGAGGTGTGACACTAGATGGGCAGGACTCTGAGTTACTGCATAGAATTCTTTCCCAGATGTCTGGCAGGTGGGTCTCGCCCACATATTCAGCGTGTAACTTATCACCATATTTGGTGTCGGGAAGGAATTTTCACCCAGGTAAGACCCTGGGGTTTTTTTGCCTTCCTCTGTAGCATGGGTCATGTCACTTGCTGATTTGAACTAGTTCACTAGTAAATGATTTGAACTAGGTCACTAGTAAATGGTGAAGTGTCTGTAACTTGAAGTCTTTAAATCAAGATTTGAGGACTTCAGTAATTCATCCAGAGGTTATGGGCCCATTACAGGAGTGAGTTGGTGATGTTCTATGGCCCGTGATAAGCAGGAAGTCAGACTAGATGGTGATGATGGTCCCTTCTGGCTGAAAAGTCTATCAGTTCATGAGATGGGCCCTTCTTCATTGAAGCAAAGTTCACCATAGAGAGCAGTAATGGGCAGGAAAATGGAGGATTCCAAAGGGTACTTCCTAATGCTGCTTCGAGTCAAAAATCCACTTCAGAGTAACTAAATGTGACCAATGACTGCTCATTTGAGTTTGACATCTCTCCCCCTCTCTCCAATTCCATCTGCTTTCACAGATCTCCTCTTGGATGCCTGTCTACCATTTCAAATGCAAACCCTACAAAACAAAACTTGATATTTTTCACTCCTGATCCCTCTCCACCACTTCTGTTATCTACTGCTATGAACAAATGTGTGATCCTTCCTTTCTCCCAGACTTGAAACCTTGTCTAATTTCAACTCTTCTTCTTCTTCTTCTTCTTCTTCTTCTTCTTCCCAATATTAAATTAAGTCATTAACACTGATTTACAAAAAGTGCACCTCTCCAGTACTCTTGATCAGAGGCTATCACCCTGACAGAGTCACAAATATATCTTGGGGGAGTGACTGCCATCTCTTTCTTTTTTAGTTAAAAAAATCCTGAAACTTTTTGCAACACGGGGTCATGGTATAGAAAAAGTTGAAAGCCATTGATCTAGGAGAAAACAATCCAATTAGTTAATGACACATATGAACAAATATAGATTGACTGAATGTTAATATCTTCCCCTTTCACTGTTTTGTGACATTCCCCACCTACTCAAATTAAATGTGTTCATTGGTTTCCTATCTCTCATTGCAACAAATTCAAGTTCCTCATTTTCATCATCAAGACCCAAATAATCTTTCCTACACCTTCATCTCTGCTCCCATTTCCTCTTTTTCCATCCCTCGGTTTCTACGCTGTTTGACTGCTCCCTTTGTCTGTTGGTGTCAGACATTTTATCATACTTTCCTCTTTGGCAATGATCTTTTTTTCTCCCTCATCTCCCTTCTTAAAACTGATTATTTCAGACAATTCTTACTACATCAGATGCTCTCCATGAATTCCCTGTCTTGGCCTACACGTCTGTGTCCTATTTTGAGTTTCTCTTCAAATATGAACTCTTCCAAGCAGGGAACATGTCTTACTATATGCTGAGTGCTGTGCACTCAACAGAGTGCAGTTTAGCAGTTGCAAAGTTAGAATACACATTTGTGACTGCTCTCATTTTAGTTCACTCCATGCTTCATGGGTATGTTATTATTTTGTTTGTTTGAGGTTTTCTGAGCTAGAGGGGGCTGCTAAAAATTCTATTTTAGTCAGATCCCATGGTTTTTGGAGATTTCCCACTCTGAACGTGGAGCACATGCAGTCTGATTGTACCAGAAAATTAGGGGCTTTTGTTGCTTAATTTACCACACATCTTGTAGATTTGGGTCCTAAATCTGATATCTACAGGTTATTATATGGATGATGGTTTGTGCTATTTAACAACCAAACAGTACTGAAGATTCTGTGTTTTGATTAGTCCGTTAAAATAATTTGACAATTGAGATCACAGTAATCCCATATCCTATACATTTCCCCAAGCCTATGTTTTACCATTCTCTTAATTCAATAAAAACATAGTTTCTTTATTCAGGAGTAATTTTCTAGGGAACTTACATAAGGAGAGCCACACTTGTTCAGACCAAAGGTCCATCTAGCTCAGTATCCTGTCTCTGACAGTGACTGATGCCAGATTCTTCAGAGGGAATTAACAGCACAAGGATCGAGTGCTCCATCCCATTACCTAGTCCCAACTTCTGAAAATTCAGGGACACTTGGAGCAGGTGGTTGTGCCCTGACCATCTTGGCTCATAGCCACTGATGGTCCCATCCCCGATTAACTTATCTAATTCTTTTTTTAACTCTGTTCTACTTTTGGCTTCTACAACATCCCCTGGCAATGAGTTCCACAGGTTGACTGTGCATTGTGGGAAGAAGTACTTCTTTTTGTTTAGTTTAAACTTGCTCCTACATCTTCTGTAATGCAAAGGGGTAAATAACAATTCCTTATTCACTTTCTCCATACCATTCCTTTCTTTACAGATCTCTATCATATCCCCCTTAATTAGTCATCTCTTTTCTAAGATAAACAGTCCCAATATTTTTAATCTCTCCTTCTACGGAAGATATTCCATACCCCTAATCTTTTTCATTTCCTTTTCCTATTCTAATATATCTTTGTTGAGGTTGGTCAACCAGAACTTCATTCAGTATTCAAGGTATGGGCATACTATGGATTTATGTAGTGGCATTATGATATTTTCTGACTTATCTCTCCCTTTCTTGATGGTTCCTAACATTCTGTTCACTTTTTTGCCTGCCACTGCACATTGAGCAAATGTTTTCAGAGAACTATCCATGATGACACCAATATCCCTTTCTTGAGTTAAATTTAGATCCCATCAGAGACCCTTTGACAATTCAATATATATTTCAGTTGTGGTTTTTCTTTGCTTGTTGACATCCTCATTTTATGATATGTTGAATCCAGAAGGATTCTTTTGTATTGGATTTTAATGTCAATCTTGGAGTTACTTTAAAATGGAAAACCGTGTGTGTGTGTGTGTGTGTGTGTGTGTGTGTGAGAGAGAGAGAGAGAGAGAGAGAGAGAGAGAGAGAGAGGCTACCATCAACTGAAAGGAAGTGTTATAAGAGAACTGGATTTGACATAACCTGCAGCTATCTTGTGCACTTAGCCACCATAAGCTGAAAGCGAGACACGACGCAGCTGCACAGCTGCAGTGTTACTAACAAGGATAGTTGACCTTGAGTCTGGGTGTCTGTAATTATGTTTCTTAGTTGAGTTTCTTTACTAGTAAGTAGAAATTATGAGTTCTTTGCTGTTGCTAGGGAAATGGTCAGCTTATTAGAAGTTACTTTGAGTTATTATTTGTTCTGAGTTACTTATTAAAAGATTAATTAGAAAGAGTTTGGATTTTCTATGAGCAAGAAAGACACTGACAATCTCCCCAGCTGCTCAGAGGAGTGACCATTTCCCCACCACCAGAAATCTGCTGCTGCCACTTGACACCACCTCAGACGTTCGGTATCTATATTCTGTGGTTCTCTAGACTATTGCTATTTTAGATGTGTGCTTTGAACTCAATAAAAACAAGAATTTTGGGGTGAAGCACTCTTTATCAGAGAGAGGTGCTGTGTCCCCCACAGATTTATTTTCTGACACAACCTGGAAAACAGAGACTGGTTACCATAGCTTTGGGTTCAGATAACCCTGGGTAACAAAGGAACCTTCTGAATATAATGTAAGCATCAACTCTCAGTTAAGACTGAAGACAATAAGATGAGGAAGGGGAAGACCATAGGCAGTGATGAGCTGCCAAATTTTTAACAACGGTTCTCCTCTCCCAATTTTAAGACCATAGGAACTAATACTTATTCTGCACTTGGCTTAAGCCTGCAATCAGTAATTTACTGAAGAATACAACTCACCACTTAGGTCTGGTTTACACTAGGAAATTAGGTTGTTATAACTATATCTCTCGAGGTGTGAAAAATCCACACCCCTGAATGATGTAGTTAAGTTGACTTATCCCCCAGTATAGACAGTGCTAGAGTCTAGAATTCTCCCATTGACCTAACTACTGCCTCTTGGGGAGGTGGAGTACCGACGCTGAGGGAGACCTCCCGTTGGTGTAGGTTGTGTCTTCACTGAGGTGCTACAGCAGCACAGCTGCAGCAGTGCAGTGTTTTAAGTGTAGACAAGCCATTAGTTATGAATCACATGAAGTCCACTTTGGGCCATTTTACCGTAAGTGTTTCAATAGACGTGTCACATCTTGACTCAGAAATATTTTTGTTTCTCTTGTTCTTAGGCTGCTAAAACTGCAAAGCCTGGCAGTTCAATTGTAAATTAAACAAATCTCAACTATTGGAGAGAACATACTGGACGGCAAAGTAAAGTCCGCCTCATGGCCCAGACAGAATGAATGCTCATTAGTCAGCTCTATTAGAATGATTTATAAAGCTTCTGAGAGTGAAGGTGGCCTTGCTTAAGACTTTTTGACTCAGGCTGCTTTGTCAATTTAAGGTAACAGTGCTGCTAGTAAGGCTAATAGCAGTATTTCTCCAGGCGTTGTCAGTCTGGCACTTTGATCTTGCCAGAGCAGCAGAACAATATTCAAGAAAAAAGAGGTGTTGGAAGGGTGAGGGGAAATCTCTGTTGAAAGGCAGCAGTCAAAAGACATTGTCTCAAGAAAATTTCTCAGTTGCAAGAAACGTAGCACAGCTTGCACCTTTCTTCCTTAATTATTTAACTGGTGAAAAAATACATTGAAAAAACCCCTTTAATAGAAAACTAGAGTGCAGGTGATGTGTATGTTCAACAAAATGAGGTAATTGGAGGTTTATTTGCTGAATGCCCTACATTACATAATAAGCAGGAAACCAAAGAAGAAGGAGGTTACAGTGTAATAGCTTAAGGGAAAGGTTAAAGGGATCTGGATGGCCCCCACACTGAAGAGTGGAAAAAATAAACTGTTTTGATGAAAAACTGATGCCATGTCATGGCTCAGGTTGAGTGAGTAGATTTGAACCTACCAAATAATGACTTCATTACAGATCATGATAATTAGACTCTAACCAAAGGCTGTGCCCATGAGACCCATAACATTAAAATAATTGAATGATTGACAGTATCATGTTATGTCTGCAAAACTATCCAGATTTACAGAGGATCATTACTGAACCACTCTGCTGGAATAGATTTAGTAGTGCATGCTAGGAAACCTACTTTAGCTGTCTAACAGATATTTATTGACTGGACTGAGAAACAGAGTGATCCAGTGGACAGGGTATTTCATTGGGAGTCAGGATAGCTGTTTGGGTTTTTTTTTTTATTCTCGATTCTGTCACTGCCCTGCTGTATGACCTCAGGCAAATCACTTCATCTTTCTGTGCCTCAATTTCCCACCTGTGAAATCATGCTTTCTTTTGAAAAGCACTGAGATATACAGATAAAAATTGTTCTTAATGAATTATGAACTCCTTGGAAATATGATCAAAGGAACAATAATTAAAGATATTTACAAGTGTGTAAAGATGACATTGGCACAGCTTAGGATTGAAAATCTTATATGAAACCTAAATTGTTTGTATGTCACTGGGTTATTTTTAAAAGAGTATGCTTGTAAGAATCTTATGAAACAATCCACTTTGCAATAATGTATATTCTTAAAGCTTTCATGCATACAGAAAATGATGGGTATTGCAGAGCAACCTGAATTGTTCAAGTACCTGAAAGAACATGAGCAGCTGATGAAATAACTGAATGTAGAGATAGAAGGGGGTTGACGTAATAGCTTTTATTGGATGAACTTCTGTTGGAGAGAGAGAGAGAAGCCTTCAAGACACAAAATGCTCTTCTTCAGGTCTGTATGGGGTATCAGGCATCAGATGTAGGTATAAAACTCAAAGGAAACCAGCCTGGAATAACAGTATTCAATTAACCATACTGGTGAATGCATCATTGTTACTGTTTTTACAAAACTTGTGACAGGTTTGCTTTATTCTCCCTGCCCCTCGCGGGCCACCTTTTAAAATAAGACACAGAGCTAGGCTGCAACTGGCTTTAATGAAGTTGTACAGGTGGCAAAAGAGGTACCGGTTCCCGCCCACCTCCCTGCAAAGCCTGTCCAGATTGCCATTGTGTGGTTAGGGTGGGAAACAGGCTCAATGGGGTTGATTCTTCCCCACTCTTCCTGTAGGTGGGTGGAAAACAGGTGAGGAAGGGAGTCCCTTAGCTCCACTCACAAATACATTTAACAGCAGAGCTGGTTCAGAGTGGAGGAAAGTGGGCATGTTGCCCCCTGTGAAAAGGCAACAGGAACTCCCTCCCCCAGAACAGGGAAGCTAGGGACGGAATGGTAACTCTGAAAGTCACGTTCCTTCTTCGGGCTATTCCTGGGGCAGCGCAGCTACATACTAGTCCTAAGACAGGGTGAGATGTGGGATGTTAAGTCTCAGACAAGCCCAGTGAGAGGTGGAAACATCATTAGGTCATCTGATCCACCTCTCAAGGGCCAATGCAGGAGTGTCTCCTACAATTCTTCTATCCATCCTTACATGTGTCAAGCAATGAGGCTTCTATTACTCTGGGGGAGACTGTTGCATTGTCTGATAAATCTCACCATTAGGTATTTTCCCTTGATACTCACGTTACACTTTTACTATATTCTAACAGTGAACCAGAGAAGGGATATGGCATGTGTAAACAAAAGTGAGCGATTGCAGTCTGATATGCCCTTGGGTGCTGGAACTCAAGATCTCCCAATAGCAAGGTCAAATGAAAAATCTTTTAGTTCTTCATTTAAAGACATCCCAACTGCTGCATAAGGGGATAAATATGAAGACTTTCCACTCTGTCTGAGAACATCAAGATGAATCAGAGGCTAGACTTGTTTGACCTTGGAGGCTGCTCAAGAAGGTACATTCTTCATACAAATGAACAATCTTTTCCTGGCAGTATGACATCGTTGTCTGTTTCACATGATATGCTGGTTTCTTATGTCATGTTTAAGTGCCTTCAAAAAGTTATAGCAGTGCTAGTGTGGCTTTGATATTTGTACAGTAACTGGCTGTGTCACTTCTGTTAATACTCTCTCATGAAGCAAAATAAAAGGTGCCAAAGAATAGTCAGAATTTGCTATAGTATATTTCATTATATGTTTGTAAAATAATGTAACAAATAAAACAAAAGTGTCAATGTCAAGACAAGGAATGGATAAGAGGAAATATACCTATGAGTATTCAAATATGTTCTCTATCTGTACAGGATTCTTGCTAATAAATACTCCAAAAGAGATGAGTTACCTGTTACTATGACAGTTACCTGTCTGTAGATCAGAAATGGCTCTGAATTAACCCTCTGGATCTGAACATCCCCGGACTTTAGAAAAATATGAATCTGTACCCCAGGTCAAATTTTGCAAGAGAGCCATAGCTTTATAATAAGATAAATCAACCAGCTAATTCAAACAATCTAATCCAAATCTAGATAGGTATATGTATTTTTTTATTTGAGCCTGTTTCTAATCTGGAGGTGTGACTTCCTGCTTCAAGAGTGACAAGAGTAGTGATGCATCAAAAGAAGCACTACCAGTACAGTGGTGTGGCAGTGCCACTCTAGCTAAGATTAGAATAATAGAATTGTAGGACCGAAAGGGACCTCGAGAGTCTTCTAGGCCAGTCCCCTGCACTCAGGGCAGGACTAAGTATTATCTAGACCATCTCTGACAGGTTTTTCTAATCTGCTTTTAAAAAGCTCCAATGATGGCTATTCCACAACCTCCCTAGGCAATTTATTCCAGTGCTTAACCACCCTGACAGGAAGTTTTTCCTAATGTCCAACCTAAATTGCCCTTGCTGCAATTTAAGACTATTGCTTCTTGTCCTATCCTCAGAGGTTAAAGAGAACAATTTTTTTCCTCCTTGTAATAACCTTTTATATACTTGAAAACTGTTACCATGTCTCCTCTAGTCTTCTCCAGCCTAAAGAAACCCATTTTTTTCAATCTTCCTGCATAGGTCATGTTTTCTAGACTGTTAATCATTTGTGTTGCTCTTCTCTGGACTTTCTCCAATTCATCCATGACTTTCCTGGAATGTAGTGCCCAGAACTAGACACAATACACCAGCTGAGGCCAAATCAGCGTGGAGAAGAGTGGAAAAATTACTTTTTGTGTCTTGCATACAACACTCCTTCGAATACATCCCAGAATGATGCTTGCTTTTTTTTGCAACAGTGTTACACTATTTACTTATATTTAGCTTGTGATCCACTATGACCCCTGATCCCTTTTTGCAGTGCTCCTTCCTAAGCAGTCATTTCCCATTTTGCATGTGTGCAACTGATTGTTCCTTCCTAAGTGGAGTACTTCTATTTAAAGATTGACCATTCTAAATTCTCTAAAATCAACATGTTTAGTTGACTTCCTTTGAAATTTGATGTGCCTCAGGAGGATGCAGGGTAGGGATAGTAACCCAGAGTTTGGATCCTTTGAGCTCGAGGTTGCAGAGATATAAGCCCTGAAAAAAAAAGAAGCCATTTTACAAAATGTTTCAAAGTTGGTTTCTTTTTGCCCAGAGCTAGCGGCTATTGCAGGTCAAAGTGGTCTCACTCAATTGCAGGTCAAAATGGTCTCACTCAATTTGTCAAGTTTTATCCAAAGTAGTCTATGGCACCCACTAAATCTTTGGGGGACTCAATCTGAGAATGGTATTTAAGAAAATGTACATTTCTTTACAGTGAACATGGGCCAGTAAAGGAAAATGGCTAGAGGGTTTCAAATCCCTCCAGTTTATATGCTTTAACCTATTTATCATTGTGGCCTCTCCACAGACCCCTATGCCTAGCACCTCTCCACAGAGTGAGGCCAGGAGCAGAGCCCTGGATGGGGGAACGGGCTGCAGAGACCCGGAACCCCTCTGGGTGGGGCTGGGCTGGAGCCCCGATGCTGGATCTGGCTGCGTCTGGCCTGGTGGCAGCCCAGACCCTGACTCCACAGGGCTGGCCGGCAGACCCGACCCTAGATCCTGCAGGGCCGGGCCGCAGCTGTGTGCTAACTGGACCACATGCGGCCGATGGGCCTTGAGTTGAGAACCATTGCTTTAAACCTTGACTCTTGTAAGTGCTCTGAAAACTGAATGCTTACTCAGATTGCTTTGAAATTTGGTGTCTACTTCTGTCTCCTCGCTGTAGTAAAAATCACAGTATTAGGCTAATTTAACAATTTCTATTCAATCCATGAAATTGTGATTCATACGAAGCCTCACTGATGGGTGACAATTTTATTTGGGGGGAAATATAAGCAAAGTATTGGGGAGAAATGGACAGGTGAATGCTTTCTGAGAGGGGAGCAGTATTAGGGGGCAGAGGAGCAGTGGAAGAGGAGTTAGGGGCTGCAGGGAGTGGAAGGGGTTATCAGGAGCAGAGGAGAGAGATACTGTGTGCTCTGATGACAGAGGCATGGGGGTTAGGGGAGTGGAGAGGTGGGAAAAAGGGAAGGAGGACATGGGGTTGAGAGGCAGGGGAACTGAGGGAGAACAGGGGCAGAGACACGTGTCAGATGCACATTCTCCCCTCTGATGTGTGTGCCCAGATCTTGGGGCCCCTTGCTCCTCTGGGTGTGTCTGAGACTCTCTTGCTGCCCCGAATGTGTGTCCCAGGATCTGGGGAACCTGTCCCCCGGAGTTGGTCCCTCTCCTTACTGCTCTCAGGGGATCTGGGGTATGGGGGAGAGGGAGACGTGCCCTTTTGGGAGAGTCTGAGACTCCTCTACCAGCCCTCCATATGAGCCAGGATCTCAGGAAGTCCTGCCCCCTGGGTGGGGGAGCTGAGAATGGGCATACTTCATGCTTGTCACAGGCTCTAAAGCACTCAGGAGGGGGATGGAAACACCCACTGAGATGAATGGAGCAGTTCACACATCTCAGAGCTATTGTTTCAGGCAGTATTCATCCCCAGGGGTGTTCTCCCCATGGGTTGTTAGGAAAAACTATTTCACTAGGAGGGTGGTGAAACAGGGGAATGGGTTATCTAGGGAGGTGGTGGAATCTCCATCCTTAGACGTTTTTAAGACCCGGCTTGACATGGCTACGCTTGCAGATGTAGAGTGCTGTGAGTTAAAGCAGCCCTTGGAGACCACAGTAGGGAAAGAGCTGCAGCGTGTCCACACTGTCAGATTCAAGCACACTGGCATAGCCACATTAGCAGCTCTTGCAATGGCTACAGAGAGAAGTGCATTGTGGTAGCTATCTCAGCATGCAAGTGGCTGCAACATGCTTTTCAAATGGGGAAGAGGGGGGGAGTGTGACAGAGAGTGTGTATATGGGGGAAGAAAGAGTGGGTTTTTGGGGGGGGGGCTGAGAGCATGTCAGCATGCTGTCTTGTAAGTTCAGACAACTGCAGACCCCACCTCCCTCCCTCTTCTCCCTCTCACATACAGTATTCCACAGTAATGGTTTGCTTTGTCCCGGAGCAGATAAGCATGCCGGCTGTCAAAAACGGAGCTTTGAAAGGGTATATCCGCATTCCTGCAGCGATTCCAAAACAATGACAAGAGTGACCACTTGAATTAAAAGCAACAAAGAATCCTGTGGCACCTTATAGACTAACAGACGTTTTGCAGCATGAGCTTTCGTGGGTGAATACCCACTTCTTCGGATGCAAGTGGTGGAAATTTCCAGGGGCAGGTTTATATATATACAAGGGCAGGTTTATATAAGCAAGCTAGAGATAACGAGGTTAGTTCAATCCAGGAGGATGAGGCCCTGTTCTAGCAGTTGAGGTGTGAAAACCAAGGGAGGAGAAACTGGTTCTGTAATTGGCAAGCCATTCACAGTCTTTGTTTAATCCTGAGCTGATGGTGTCAAATTTGCAGATGAACTGGAGCTCAGCAGTTTCTCTTTGAAGTCTGGTCCTGAAGTTTTTTTGCTGCAGGATGACCACCTTAAGATCTGCTATTGTGTGGCCAGGGAGGTTGAAGTGTTCTCGTACAGGTTTTTGTATATTGCCATTCCTAATATCTGATTTGTGTCCATTTATCCTTTTCCTTAGAGACTGTCCAGTTTGGCCGATGTACATAGCAGAGGGGCATTGCTGGCATATGATGGCATATATTACATTGGTGGACGTGCAGGTGAATGAACCGGTGATGGTGTGGCTGATCTGGTTAGGTCCTGTGATGGTGTTGCTGGTGTAGATATGTGGGCAGAGTTGGCATCGAGGTTTGTTGCATGGGTTGGTTCCTGAGCTAGAGTTACTATGGTGCGGTGTGCAGTTACTGGTGAGAATATGCTTCAGGTTGGCAGGTTGTCTGTGGGCGAGGACTGGCCTGCCACCCAAGGCCTGTGAAAGTGTGGGATCATTCTCCAGGATGAGAGAGTCACCACTTGACTTAAGGGGATTATGGGATGTTTCCAGAGGCTGATCAGAACGCAGTAATGCAACACCTTGTTCACATTGATGCCCGGGCATTTCAGCCAAGGTGCAGTAAGCGTTATGCTTCTTGTGGAGGTGGATTACCAGGAGCACTCCAGCTGCAGAGTCCAAGCGCTCTAAGTGCCTTGCCAGTGTGGATGGGTCGTGAGTTAGGGTGCCCTGGGCTGCTTTAATGCACTCTAACTTGCAAGTGTAGCCAAGCCCAAAGCCCTGGCTGGGATGATTTAGTTGGGGTTGGTAATGTTTTCCACAGGGGATTGGACTAGATGACCTCCTGAGGTCTCTTCTAACTCTAATCTTCTATGATTCTATGATTCGCATTCAGCTGAGAACTTCACATTGAGATGAATGGGCCACTTCACACCTTTCAGGGCCTCTGATGCTGCAGATGGATGGGTAGAGGAGCCCTTTCCCTCCATTGACCTTCTATTCTTCCTGTTTAAAGGATGACGCATCCAAGCATAGATGGCTGGTGCCTCCTGATACTGGGGGGGACACAATGTAAAGAGGGGGACATGTGAACCCCCCACCTCACCTCTGGGAGGAACTTCCAGCCGCACCTCCCTGAGCCAGGACAACCTATCCTGCTGGCTCCTGGCATGTTTCCCTCTCCCTCCCAGCACATTTATGGCTTGTTCAGCTCGTCTTCCCAGCAGCCAGGTCCAGGCTGGGAGCAGAGGGAGCAGGCCGCTGCCACCTCCCCAGCCGGGTTCTTGCAGGCAACCACCGCACTGCACAGAGCAGCAACCCAGAGCAGCCACCTTCAGCCAGCATGAGAAACAGCTGGTCCCATCCCTTCCCCTCCCCATCCCAGACTTGTTTGCCAGGGACAGGGGCTGAATGTGCTGGGAGCCACAGGCATAGCAGGAGAAGGACAGAGCCCCTCTCCCTGCCCCCATCCCACAGGCCAAGCAGCAATCTGGAGGGGTACTTAACCCTGCAGCCCCCCCCCCACACACACACTTCACTTATGCTGCCAAGGGCTCTAAAATCCACATGCATACAGGGCTTTAGTTCAAATTTTCTACCCTCATGGGAATGCAGAGTAGGGTTAGTGAGGTCATTTGAGCCAGAGATTCCGGGGACATAAGCCACAAGGTCCCCGTTCCCCTACAGAGCTAGAGATCAAATTGTTGCTGTGCTGCAGGTCAAAATTATTTCAATTAGTCAATTTTTATCCAAGGTATCGCATGACACCCACTAAGTCTTTGAGGGACCCAAACTGTGAAGAGTATTTAAGAATACGTTCACTTCTTCACTGGCGTATATGTGCAGTCTGGAAGGATGATGGTGCGCATGTGCTAATAAAGAAAAAAACATGAGAGAAGTGCTACACAGCTAATTTACGCTTGCCTGCGTAATTCAAGGAAATATTCCAATGCCATTGCCCTGGTGACACCCTGCCACTGACATGTCTAGTCTGAATCTTCCTACACCTATGCAAAAAAAAAAAAGTAATAACTCATGTTGCTTACTACAAATTGTCTCTGTTATAACATGTTGTTATTTTATGGGGATGTTACTGTGAGCTGAATAGTCAGCAGCTGGTCTAACCAACATTTTTATTATATTGGGTGGGAAGGAGAAAGAGGACTTTGTGTGAGGGTGGGATTGGGACAGAGGGATAGGGCAGCAGCCATGGAGGAGGTAGGAAATGAGAACAGGTTGTTCAAGAAAAATCTGTATTTTACTAGATTGAGGGTGGGAGGAGCAGCAAAGAGTCCACTTCCTGATCTTTGGGCACATTACTGTGGTGTTTCCAAAGACACAGAGCCTGGAGATTTGGAAGTGACAGTGCAGGTACATGGACCACTGAGGGAAACGAAATACGTGGGGTTTCTGGGTGACTCCTAGATCACAAGGTTGCAGGAGTTTGTGGGAGAGCATGGAGTATACTATGACATGGGGACTGGATTTTGCCCACTCTTCGGTGTTTAACTGGTGACTTAAGAGGCTGTGATCTACTGGACATTGTGGTGATTCATTTGGGAGGAAATACTCTGGGCCTTATTCCTGATGTACACCTCATACAATGTATGAAATCAGATTTGGATTACATCAGAGGTCTGTGTTCAGGCTGTGATATTTTTCACTGATTTGATTGAGCATCTGACTAATCACTACAGCGGCAATATGAAATCTAATAATAAGTATTGAAAGTACATTAATTTGGAAATTGGAGGGTTCCTGGATGACTGGAAAAAGAGTACCATGTGGCATTCCCCCCTTCTCCTTCTCCCCCCCGCTTTTTTTTTGTCCTTTAATTGTATTAGGTGGAATTCTGTAGGTGAGTGTGAATCAGTTATAAAAGGAGGTGAAACGCTTGTACTGTTAAGCAACTATGGGGTTGGCAGAGTATGTGTGTATTACTGAGGCATACAGGGGCATTGCTGAAAGAGGGCAGAGTTAAGGTTGCATGAGCAACATTAGCTGTGCATTACCTGGCTTTCAGAAGTTTGCGTTTTGCTTGACTTCATATTCTGCAAGGGGACAACATACCACTAAGCAACTTAATTCTGCATTAGTGTAGTTTTTGCCAATGAATATAAACAAGCACAAGTCACTGAGACAAGCTGCAAGTCAAAGTAGGCATCAAGATGACAAATTTAGAAATGAAACAATAGAGCAAGCACCAATGCACCAATTGGATTTTGAGGTTGCCTAACAAAAGCTAATGGAAAGTGTTATCAGTGATATCAGCATAGTTATACCAGTATAACCTCCCATGTGGACACTCTCATTCTGATATAAAAGTGGCTTGTTTTAGCTCAGCTTAAACCGCTTCCCAAACGACATATGCTAAACTGACTAAAGTCCCTTTTATACTGGAATAAGAGTGTCTACTTGGAGGGGGGCTAAATAGCAGTATAATGATCTCAGTTTAAATCACAGCTTATATTGGGAAGGGATGGGAAGTGTTAAAAAAAACAACCACCACCACCTAGAGAACATGGAGCTCATACTTGAGGCTGAAAAACACCAACATAGGAAAATAAAATGGAGCCAAGCATCAGATCTATATGTGCCAAGGCAAGCACCAACAAAAACTAGACACTGAAGCACTAGCTGAAAACAGATATCAAAGAGGCTTTTAGGAACACTTAAAGCTAAAACCTCAGGGATTTCGGACTCTGGACCATACCTGACTGGAAGGCATATTGGGAACCAAGCTAGGACACCTGATAAATGTCATTAGAATGCTGAGAAAACCTTCTAGAGCAATAGCCACTGTACTGCATCTCCTGCCAAGGAGCTTCTCCACCAACTGTGCTCAAGAAAGAACTGACTGGGAGCGGGGGCACTTACACTCAGCAGGAGTGGTGCCTGATAAGCCATACAAGGCTTGGTGTGCGCTGTACCCTTCTCCACCCCACTTAGGGTGACCAGATGTCCCAATTTCATAGGGACAGACCCGATTTTTGGATCTTTTTTCTTATATAGGCTCCTATTACCCCCCACCCCCTGTCCCGATTTTTCACACTTGCTGTCTAGTTGCCCTAACCCCACTGCCCCCAGCATTGCTTTCCAAGGTCAAAATGCCTTGAGAACTAGGGAAGTTCCACCAATCTTGACGTTAGAGCCCAGGAGTCAGAATCCTGCACAGATGATATCCTTAGGGAAAGAAACACACAAGAGGGAGGAAAAAATGTGTGGTTTTTAGTGCAGTGAGCAGAAGAATTCATTTCAATACTTCACCTGTGGCATGTTCATCAATACTGTTACTCAGTACAGTATAGAAGCATGAGCTACATTTAAAAGAACTTGGATCAAGCTTAAACATCTTCAACCCAGTAATTAACAGCATGGACTATCTTGTGGCTAATTACAAATTGACGGGGCAATTAAAATAAAACATTTGGGGAGGCAAAGGTCTGTCTAAACATGATGAAAATATGATGATAAATTAAAATGAGGGCTCTTGGTTAATTGCAGTTAACTCATGCGATTAACTGAAAAAATTAATTGTGATAAAAAAATTAATCACGATTAATCACAGTTTTAAGCGCACTGTTAAACAATAGAATATCAATTGAAATTTATTAAATACTTTGTATTCTGTGTTGTAATTGAAGTCAATATATTTGAAAATGTAGGAAAACATCCAAAGTGTACAGTAATCACTTTATGTTACTTTTGATTACAAATATTTGTACTGTAAAAATGACAAACAAAAGAAATAGTATTTTTCAATTCACTTCATACTAATACTGTAGTGCAATTTCTTTATCATTAAAGTGCAACTTACAAATCTAGATTTTTTTTGGTTACATAACTGCACTCAGAAACAAAACAATGCAAAACTTTAGAGCCTACACGTCCACTCAGTCCTACTTCACTAAGAGAAAAAAATTTGTTTACATTTATGGGAGATAATGCTGCCCGCTTCTTATTTACAATGTCACCTGAAAGTGAGAACATGCACGTGGCACTTTTGTAGCCAGCATTGCAAGGTATTTATGTTCTATATATGCTAAACATTCATATGCCTCTTCATGCTTCGGCCACCATTCCAGAGGACGTGCTTCCATGCTGATGATCTTGTTAAAAAAATATGTTAATTAAATTAGCGACTGAACTCCTTGGAGGAGAATTGTATGTCTCCTGTTCCATGGTTTTACCCACATTCTGCCATATATTTTGTGTTATGGTGGTCTCAGATGACAACACAGCGTATGTTGTTTGATTTAAGAACACTTTTGCTGCAGATTTGACAAAACACAACGAAGGTTCCAATATCAGATTTCTAAAGATAGCTACAGCACTCGACTCAAGGTTTAAGACTCTGAAGTGTCTTCCCAAATCTGGGGTGGCCGAGGCATGGAGTATGCTTTCAGAAGTCTTAAAAGAGCAAAACTCCTACGCGGAAACTACAGAACCCGAACCACCAAAAAAGAAAATCAACCTTCTTCTGGTGGCATCTGAGTCAGATGATGAAAATGAACGAGCATTGGACCACACTGCTTTGGATCGTTATCTGAACAGAATACATCATTAGCATGGACGCATGTCCTCTGGAATAGTGGTTGAAGCATGAAGGGACATATGAATCTTTAGCGCATCTGGCACGGAAATATCTTGCAATGCTGGCTACAACAGTACCATGCAAATGCCTGTTCTCACTTTCAGGTGACATTCTAAATAAGAAGCAGGCAGCACTATCTCCTTCAAATGTAAACAAACTTGTTTGTCTGAGTGACTGGCTGAAGAAGAAGTAGGACTGAGTAGACTTGTAGGCTGTTAAGTTTTACATTGTTTTATTTTTAATGCAGCTTTTTTGTACATAATTCTACATTTGTAAGTTCAACTTTCATGATAAAGAAATTGCACTACAGTACTTGTATTAGGTGAATTGAAAAATATTATTTCATTTGGTTTTTACAGTTCAAATACTTGTATCAAAAATAAATATAAAGTGAGCACTGTGCACTTTGTATTCTGTGTTGTAATTGAAATCAATATATTTGAAAATGTAGAAAACATCCAAAAATATTAAAATAAATGGTATTCTATTATTGTTGAACAGCTTGATTAATCACAATTAATATTTTTAGTTGCTTGACAGCCCTAATTAAACCCAAATAGGAGTGTTCTTTGCTCTCTCAGCTCTTCATTAACAATTTAAACAATTTTAAGATAAAATAAAGTTCAACCAGGGAGCTGTGAGTTTTTTTGAGTTTAAAATTCTCATATGGGAAAGACATATGAAGAGAATATTAATGTTACTTTAGTCTTTAAAAATGAATCACAACAATCTTTTTTAAGCTCTGGCGATCATTAAAACAGTGCAATACACATAAAGGCTCTGCTCTGTAGCTTTTCTATGCCCAGTATTCCTATTAAAATCAACAGCACTTCCATCTGTGGAGCGGCTACAGAACTAGAGCCAAGTGATGTTAGATTTAGCCATGCTTTAATTAAATATCATATGCCTAACACAACACTATTCCTATAAATTCAGTCTTATCTCACTAGCAAGAACAGTCTGGTGTTCTTTTCAATGGTACCAGTTTGATAGCTCTTGAGATACTACAAACAAGCATCATTTGAGTTGGGGCTTTTCTTGAAGCAATTCAAGGAAAGCATCAATAGTGGTACAAAAACATACTACAATGACAATGCAAGCTTCCCATACTAGCTCACCAGTGCAATTCATGCCAGATCCCAGAGGAATCACTTACAGGATAGTTCAGCCTCTTTGCCTGCTTAGTCTTTGGTTTGCTGCTGAGACTGTGGTAATGTGATGTGGACTTCATTCCACTGGAAGCCAAACTGAGAAAACAATTCATTTCACACTGGCCACTAAGGAGCAGTCAGATGGAAATAATGTTCAGTCACTGTCAGCCAGACCTGGATTTAAACCAGTGACCTGGAAGTCATTACCACTCCTCTGAAACCTACAGGCTGTTCAACTACAAGATCCTAAATAAGATCACTGGCTTTGCAGAAAAATTCTCCATATATTGAAGGGTCTAATGAAAGCTAGAGCTCTCAATATTCATAAAAGTGTATAATTGTTATCACTAACTCCCCAGGCTGATGGACAGCTACCTTCCATGGACATCTGGAGGTCCAATTATGAAGATATAAGAATGGCCCTACTGGATCAGACCATCTAGCCCAGTATCCTGTCTTCCGACAGTGGCCATTGCCAGGTGCTTCAGAGGAAGAAGAAGAATATAGCTCAATTTCTTCCTGTATCAAAAAAGTAGTGGGTTATATCTAAGGTATGCAGGTAGTCATGTCATCTGGACGGAGAAGACACAACGCTTCCATGTTAAATCCTCATGGGCTTTTTAATGACCAGCAATTGTTCAATATTTTTCAGGTAAGATAGGAACACAAGGTAATATAAAATGTTTAATGCATAAACACAGAGGAGGGTTATATCATGATACCTTAACAGATATTTCTTCTGAAACATGCTTTGGTTTCACGGGTGTTAAATGTCCTATTAGCTGTTTATTTTTATTCTTTTTCCCTGTATAGCCCTCAGGGAGTTGCTCCACCAGAGCCTGCTGGGGCATCTTTTCAGGTAAGACCTCGTTGCCGGTGTTGCTTCAGTGAGCTTCTGGGGAAGCATAAATGGGGCCAGCGCAGGTCTGGAGTATTGTGCAGAATATTAAATGGTGAGGAGGGCTGGGTACGCGTGGAATTTGATCCTGCATTAATAAGAGTTCTGCTTAACAGGCGCCTTGTAGCAACAATAAGGTCTCAGAGGGAAACATAGCTAAGAGTTTTATTCTCCTGATTGTGTGGACCACTATTGCACCATTGTGCGGATCATTATTGCACCTTATAGTACTTAGTTATAATCAAATGCCAGCATTTAACATTGTAATTGTCATATACTTTAATAGAGAAGTAACTACATTTTAATGTTTATGCCACTGTATGTATGTTCATTTCAGTGCCATCCTCATGGTGACGTGCAAATACATGCTGGATGTTAATTAGGATCTAATAGGAAAACAACTATAAAATGGCAGAGTCCGTTCATGTAACAACACTCAAATGACTGCTGTAGGCTCCTTTTCAATTTTTAAAGCAGTTCCTGTATGCCAGTCCAATTACTCACAAACATATTAGCTCAGAGACAATGTTATTAGAGTACTTTCCATATTCAGTTTCCAAGGAAAGAGTTTCCGAGGTGGATGGGGCAGCATGGAAGTAGGCATGAAGATGAGACTATAGAGAACATGAAGTGAATGTTAATTAAATGGCTGCACTAGAGTGAATGGAGGAGTGAAAACAATGGGAGTGGAATTGTGCAGAACCTGAAAAAGGTAGATAAGGATCTTAAATGTGATACATTAAGTTAGGTGAATCCAGTGGAGGGATCTAAAGAGGGACTAAATATGGTCAGAGCAGCAAGCAGGGTGGATGATATTGCTTCAGCATTTTGGATGACTGGGATGCAGGGGGGTGAGGTGAGAGTCCAGGAGGCAGGGGAGAAAAAGATTGCATCTCAAGGTTAGAAATGAGTAGGTGATGGCAAGAGATTTTGTGGTAGAAATGCAGACGAATCCACAGATTTTGAAGACACAGAGATAAAATGGAGAGGCTGTGGTGACAGCATAGATATTGCAGTGGTAGGAGACAGAAGAGTCAAAGATGACCCCAAGACCCTAATTCAACAAATACATATAATTTTAAGCATGTGTTTTTCTGAATATGGATGGACAGAAGCACAAGCTTGAGGGCTTTACTGAACTGAGCCCAAATTTGCAAGTCTAGGAGAAATAATGCAGATATAGGTTTTCAGAGGGACAAATGGGTGCCTAACTCCCACTGAAATGCAGTGTGTGGCAATGTGTTTAATGGGCAGGTGTCTATTGTTGTTGTTTTCCCAGCCTCAGAAATGATGGCCATCATTTAAATTTCCTTACATTTCCTGCGTCCCCTCTCTCTTCCCCTTTGTGTAATGATGAATTTGGACATGGCCTTGGAGACTCCCTGACTAATTCAATATAAAAATGCACACAAAATGAACAAAATAAATAAAACTGGGGAGACAGAATGATGAAAAATTCCAGTCCTGAACATCCTTGCCTGAGGGCCAGAAGCTTGCATGTGTCACATCAATATTCTTAGCAATGCTTAAATTGACTTTGTTGCAACACAAATCACATAACACCTCCTCACATATATGTTCCTCAGAACCCTCTCTCCCCCTTTTTATATGTAAACTGGATGATCATAGCCAGTCTACAAGCTAATAGATCTCTTTTACTTTCTACATGATAAATGCAGAGGCCCAAAAAACATTACAGTCTGCTTTACAGTTTTCTGTTCATCAGTGAGTCACTGACTGAAAGATAATTTCATCACACATTCCTGATTTTCATCGCTAAATTGCCAATACAAAATATCTTCTTGTTTTTTTAAAGAGAGTATTCTTGGCAGCATGATTTTGACTATAGGTTTTTGTTAAATAATCATGTCACTGGGTTTATCAACAAGTTAAAACCCTTAAAAATCACTAAAATCAGTAATGGAAATCTTTTTCCATATGTCATTTAAGAGCTCTTCACTGTGTTTTAAACATTTGGAAAAGGTGCATTCGATGAACACATTAAAATCACAAATGCATTAAATTAACTACTATAGTGCCACTGTGTTCTGTATTTTCAGTATAAATCTCTATTTTAAGAGGTTTTTGACTGTCATAAAATTGGTTCCATGTTGAAAACTTACAGGCACACAGGTTATCGAGTTAGCTCAGTAAGAGGAAATCAAATATTTGTACGTTAAACCACTATGGTTTGTAGAACCACATCTTTTTCCATTTCTTAAGCGGATAAGTCCATCACCGGCCCTTCTACATGTGCCAAAGTATACAAAACTCCAACCTGGCACACACATACTAAGGAAATGTCCACTTTAATCACTTATAGTTAAGAGCCAGATCTTGATACCCTTAGATTTAGTTCATTTATATTGTGGGAGCACCTAGAGACCAATCATATCAGGGACCAATTGTGACACAAATACATAGCATATATATATATAGTAAATGACAGCCCCTGCCCCAAAGAGCTCACAATCTAAAAGGGAGAGGCACATGGTATTCCTTATGTTCATGGCAATCTAAAAGCCTGATCCTGTGAGATGCTGACCAACCGGCTGGGAAGGGGAGAACTTCAGTTCCTAATGGAAGGAGCAGACCCCCAGCACCTCATAGAATCATGTACTCTCTGTCTAGTAGCTATGACATCAGCATTTATGAGGTTTCTTCTTCTTCTTTGCTTTCCTAAAATGCATTGAGAACAGCCAGCAGAGAGGGAGAGCGTGAGCTCTCATGTTTCTGGAGAAAATAAAAGTCCTAGGAAAAACGTGTAAATGGGACTCAGCACTTGAGTTGCCAACGGAATTAATTAACAAATACCTCACTAGGACATTTTTTTTTAACTAGCTTCCACTTTAAGGAGGCTGATTTTAATCAATTACCAAGTTTAACCAATTCTCACACTGAACATAGAAAATCGTTTCCTTTAAGGTGGTTGGAAGCATGGATGAATGTTTTCTGAGTTGGTAACAATTTTGCCTACTAAGTTCACAGTGGCTGGAGTGTAATTGAATGCGCTTGCTAATTTAATTTTAGGAAACTTTTTATCTGCCTTATCATTAACATAATAGTTCCCTCTTTGCTCTATAGTGATTAGACCAAATTGAAAGAAACTCTTTTTCCCTAGTTAGAGGGGCATCTGAGACAATGGATTCTTGGAAGGGTTTAGGGATTACAAGTGTGAATTGAAATGACCTTTTAAAAAAAATCGTATGTAATGGCCGTTCAGAGCCAGCCAATTGATGCAGTACTTTGTGGCAAAGTCTGTCTATCAGTATGACAGCAGTGCAGAGTGGAGGGAGCAGGAAAGAAAAAGAGAATGTTAATGTTTAAGAAGAGCAGCAGCCTCTAGTACCAGATTTATTCTGGGTACGTCGATGGATTTTGTGAGGGGGCTGATGTCCATCAAAGCCATTTTGCTTAAAAAACAACAACAAAAAGCAGATTCTGGTCTGACAGCTGCTTACAAGAGTAGCGGAGTGGATAACCAAATAGAAGCCTTGGACAGCAGCACTGTGAGTCCAGCAGCAGCCACTGGGCTGAACTTTCTGAGGCGAATCAGGAGGAAGAGTTTTGGGAGATGTGACCCAGGGACTTCTTGATGCCAATTGGCAGAGGGCACAGGGGATGCATAAAGTTTTACGGGGTCCCCTGGATCGTATATATGAACAATAATTCACCAAAGGGTGACATGTAAGGTCTCTACTAAGAGCCAGTAGCCCACTGGCCATCATAATCAAGGTGAAATGTATGTATGGATAATAGTTAAGAAGTTATGTATCTATACTGGAATTTATGTTCTTAAAACCTTGAAGTTAATTGCACGTCACAAGGAGGTGTGGTGCCTTGGACAGGTT